>NC_140093.1:10454204-10898293 GCF_964237585.1 Gallinula chloropus
GCATTCCTATAAACCAGACCTTTCCTTTCTGCAGTTTGAAGTTTAGGGTTTGGAATGATGGTCGTGTGTATAAGTGTCCTGGCACTTTCACCATACACTCAGAAGTAACGTGGCTGTATTTGGTTATAAATCACGAGTAGCTGCGTTGAACAGAGGCGGTAATAGGAGTTCACCTTACATGAGCTGTGTGTAGGTGATGATATGAGTCCTGTTGAAAAACACTGAAGAATGGGATTATCTGGAATAGGCTTGAGAGGAAGCGTGGAAAAGGATGTACACACAGCTGTATAGCTTGAGGACCTCAGTCCTATGACTGAGTTAAGCTGGCAAAGGGACAGATCCAGACTTCATCCCATCATCCTGATCAGCAATTTAAAGTAATCTGCTTTTGTTTTTATCACTCTGGCCTTACTTGACATGAAAAAAGGTAGAACAGTCAAACTCTACATCTCATTTCTTTTAAGTTCAGGTGGATCCAGATAAAGAAATGCCAGTTTTACGTTTTCCACTGGTTCCTGGGAGGTACTTTTTAGTTTAATTTTCTGGAAGTTCTTATCACAAAGGGCCATAGACTCAAAGGGTGAAGGTTTCTAATTTTGCCTTGGATTTAGACCTCCTTTGGAATGAGAACAGTTCTTGAGCCAATGCATAAATATTCCTGCACATTGTCTTAGTATCACTTACCTGCATTTTGATCACCATCAAAGCTCAGGTATAAGCCAAAGTCTGTTTCCAGGTAAATTCTTGATGTCCTCTGATATATACGAATACCTTCATGAGGCCGAACAGGGGGTCTCACCCTCACACCATCCAACTAGTAGGGAGAGAATAAGTTTAAATTCATAACATATAGACCAAATTAAAATCTGGGTTCAGCGCAGGTCAGTGCTACAAATGAACACTCTCCTCTGGTTTTATTGGGTAATTTAACCAGGTAAAAACTTCAGTATTAAGTTTTCTAAAGTTAACAAAATCGTGTGTGGAGAAAAGTGATCTGGACACTGTGTATGTGAGCTAGGTATACACTTAGGAACCAACAAAGAGGAAAGAAATGCAATTTTCCTAGCATAATTCACACTTTTCCCTACCACTGATAAAAACTTGTATGGCTTTACTGTAAGTTTTGGGATATTCAGTGTTTTATTTCTAAAAATCTATTTATTAATTTATTTGTTTTAAGTAGAATCATATCCTTTGTAGCTACAGAGAAAAAAAAAAACTTGACACAACTGAAAATCACATTTGTGGTTGCACAATAGCACTGCTGTAATAATACAGTTAGCTTTAATACTTAACTTCTTCAGAACATACATTTATTATTCATAGGTGTTTACTCAAGGGGAAGTCTTATTCTGTGCTCTGCTGTCAGTGGAAGACTTACCAGAATCTGCTTGTTCTGCTTGAATTTCACTGTGTGATCATAAACATTGATGAGAATCTCTTTCAGGTAGGTAATGTGTCGACTTAGATGGAAAGGATAGTTCGTGCCTTCAATGCTAAACTGCACCAGAGTGTCAGGCAGGTCAGGGATGGTCTGAGCCAGAATGTATGTGTATTTCCCTTGAAAGTGGTGCACCAGACCGTCGAAGGTGACGTAGTGTGGGTCTCCCATGATCCAACATTTCCCAAAACCTAGAGGGACAGCACTTCATTACTCTCAAGTCTGAATATACAGGAGTCAGGTGCCATGGATTATTCAAACAGAAGAGAACTAAGGCCTTTTTGTGTTCAGTAATGTGTTGTCAATAGGACTGCCAAAGCTGCCTTTTTTCCCTGTGGAAAATTCTGGGAATGCTGTGGAAGAACGAATGGACACCCACATCCTTCCACCTTCTCCAGCCCTCATGGAACACCAAGTGAAAACGTGCCTGCACATACCTGTTGGACTGCACTTGTTTTTCCCATCTTTGATCACACAGGTTTCTCTGGAATCACAGCTGTAGCTGTTACATTCGATGACACCGTTCTTCTTACACTGGCATCTTCTGCTGCAGTGTGGAGTTATCCAGGTCTCCCCAGCCTGGGCATGAGTGTTGTTAAAAATACGTTACCAAGGTGCTCATGTTTGCAAAGCAATGGACGTTCAATAGCAAAGGGTGCGGGGGCTGGCGAGGTGCAACCTGTCTAGTTAGCAAGTTCACATTTGCTCAACTCAGGTGTAGTGTTTGCTGAGATTCTGGGTGGGGGGTCCCAGTCTGTTTATCTCACTGTCTTTGGCATGAGAATTTGACACAAAACAGGACTAGGAAAGACTGCCTGAATAGCTCTAATTGATTAGTTTTGAATATCCCTTAATTTTGGCCTCAGGTGCAACGTACCAAGCTCCTGCACCTCCTAATACCTGAGCCTGCAGCTTTTACTAATCAGATGAAAGGTATTTAAGAGGTAGACCCTGAAGATTTCTGTCTTTCTCTCTCATTCAGATATACACAGGACCAACTTGCTACTAGCTTTGCAGCCAGATTTGCTCCACTGGTAAGGTACTTACGCTGTAGTAATTGTTGTCATCGTCCCTGCAGCCGCAATTGCCCAGAGGTACACATTTGCCATTGCTGAGCACGTATTTATCATCACACTCACAGCCCTCTGTGCACTCTTCTGTCTTGTCACAAAGGGAAGAGGCAAAAATGTCGTTGCATGTTGATGGGCAGGTGGAGACACAGTCGGTGTAATGGCTGTAGGTTGGACAGGACAATGCTGTGTGGGGGAAGAGAATAGAACCAGTGTTATTAAACACATTTAGAAAGTGCACTGCCAACACATGTGCCTGCCTGAAAGTTACAGCTTGGCCTGTAGGATGGTAGTACAGAATTGCCTTTTAATAGCTGATTTTTATCATCAACTAATTTTAATTGTTAATATTTTATTTAAAAACCCAACAAAACTGAGAACCCTCTCTGGAGCTGTCGATTCGGTTCTGTGACAGGTGGGCCCGGTGTCACCTCGCACTACATTGTTCACATTCAGTATTCCAGTTCAGCTGCAAACACCTCTTTGGGCACTGCTAGGAAGGGGAGTGTTTAGGGAAAATTCCCTAAGAATATTCAGCCTTCCAGTGATGCAAATCAACTGTATATCTAGCATAACCACAGACATAAACACATGCAAGAACAACAGATAAGCATTGTCAGAGTGAAGATTCATCTAGCTCTATACCCTATTTCTGCCAGTGACTAGGGATGTGTAAGGGGGTAGTTCAAGAAACAGGATAGCAGAACACTCTGTTCATTTGTTCAATATTTATCATGGAAAGGGGGCAACTAGGAATTTCTGATGGACCTATTCAGCATTCATCTGGTTTGCTTATGTGAGAATTATTTCCACAATGTAATACTAAGTTGTGAAAAGAAACTCACTATGTAATCTTTACTCATTTTTACATAATTTGTTTGTAGCTTTGTTGAATGAGGGGGAGTGAGGCACATACACTGGAAACTAATCTGAGAATGCAGCCCTTATTAAACAGCTGTCAAGCTGCCAGCTTTCATCCAAAACACAGTGAGAGGCATTGAGCCCTGTATCCTAACACAGTATCCCACTTTGTTTTAGTCTTTTGGTTATATTATTTTTCCACTTTAGACTCAGTGCAATACCTCATGGCATTCTACTAAATGCATTCTAACTCCACGTTGCTATCCATAACTTGTCTAGTCCTGGCTTTATCTCAACATGAACACAGTTCAGTGCAACACAGTCATAAAAATCATAATAATAGAATTGAATTTTGTGAGAATTTGGGTTTCATTTTCTTTCACATAACTTGTTCATCTAATACTGCTAATTTGTTTCCATGCTATCAGCCATCCAAGTTTCAGGTTTATCACTTGCTTGTGCACTTACGACAGAATGTGCTGTTCCTCCATTTAATGGTGACTCCATAATTCCTGCAGGTGTCCACATAGACTTGAACTATGTCACAGAGAGCAGACTTCATGCCATCATATTGGCACATGTCATAGACGCAGCTCTGTATGAAGTCTTCAGGCTTGACTAGATCATGACATGCTTTGAATTTGTCTGATTTTAGGACATTGCACTGGCTTTCAATGACTGGTTTATTTTCAGCAGTGCAAGGAGGATCATAATCTTCTCTTGAGTCCGAAAAACAGCTGCATGAAAGCACAGACACAGGTGCATGTAAGTTTCGAAGTCATCACTGAGAGGGAGACTGATACAGAAAAGTTTGTTTCTACTGAAAGGTATCAAACAAATAACTCCAGGCATTACAGTCTTCTTTCTGCCCACCAGCGAAAGACTAGGTAGAAGCAGACCTGCCCAACAATTGCCATGCTGTGCCTGTATCTTGTTACTCCCACTGAACTCAATCATGACTAGAGGATTGACCTCAGACCTGTCTCGTCACTGCAAACTTGTGTGGTGATCTGGACTCCTGGCTGATGCTGGCTTCCACCCTTGGGTAGTGTGGGATGGGAACTGGCTGGTGAGGCCACATTTTTCTGATCTGTGTTACTCCCTGCCCCTTGGGGACCTGCTGTCCCTCTCCGTGCCCCAGTGCAACAAGTCCAGCTCTAGGTGTTTCCAGAGTAAAATAAACAGAGTCTATGCCACAGTGTGGACTGCCCCTAATTCCCCAGGTGTGGTTGGAGGTCAATAGAATGGCTGTGGTTTCTCTGTGGCCAGTGCAGCAGTTTCATCTAGTGATGGCTTTTTCTTGAGCTTCAAAATCAAACAGAAGTCTCACATACACTTCTCACACATTACAAAGTAGCAAACAATGAAAACAATTGAAAAGAGACTGTTTGCCAAGGGCACTGGAAGTCATGAAGTCACATTTACCCTTCATCACTGTCTTCCTCCACTTTCCAGCTATTTCCAAACTGTGGGACACTGACAGCTGTACCATTGGGCAAGGAGAGATCATCTTCACGGTTATCATTGAAGTTGCCACACATGCCATGTACCTGGAAATGAACAAGAACCATATTCTAAGCACAATCTGTTCTACATCAGCTTCCACAATAACTTCTTATTCATTACCTATGAAACGATGTGACCAAATCACCACTGCCTCCCAGTCTTGTACCAGACATTTCAGACATACTCACTAGTGTCTTACTGCACCCATGGAGAAATAAAACAGGAACTGCAGTAATCTGTGGTTCCCTAACCCTTAAAGGTATTTAATTCTATAAGCTGGATGCATTTCCTTAGCCAGGCCATTTTCTACCCCCTTGGAACACAAGAAAATTATTGTGAAAAGAAAAAAGTAGAAAGGAAAAAAAAAATGATGTGTTACAATGCAGCTACAAAGCAGAGAGGACAGCAAAACACGGGAATAAAAGTGCCAGTCACCACGCAAAGCAGCTGTTTTGAAACAGTGCCAGATGGTTACATACTAAATCTTACCTTTGAGAAATAAGAATGTGGGAGGGTGATTTCCAGATGGTGATTGCCATCATACCTCACTACCACACCAAAGTCAGTTTCCACTACTATAAATCTGCCAACACTTCCAATGGACACGCCTCGCAACCGATTCTCCACTGGAGTGTAGACTCTCTCGTCGTTCAGCTGGAGAGACATGTCATTTGTCAGTCCATACTTCCATGAAAGCTTTCCTGCTCACAATCTCTATTCTTTGCAATGCTGAATATTTCTCTGTGACAAGTTTAGCTCCTTTGCACTTCCACCATCTTATATTCCAACTCTAGGTTGGAGAAATCAGCTTTTCAGCTGAGGAGAGCTGGGCAGGACTTGTAGCTTGTGCCTTTAAGAGGGAGCTGGAAAGATTCCTAGTAGTGTGCAAGCTTGTACCCACCCATAGGGTGGTACTGCCACAGCCCCCAGTGCTACTCTAGACTAATACAACATGACTGGCTTTTCCTCTGCTCTTCCTAGCTAGCTATAGGCAATTGGGTTGACAACAGCCCTTGAGCCCCATTTTTAGTTCAGGAAACAATTTTCTGATCTGGAGAGTCTGGGCTACATGTCCAAGATACAAACTCAAAACAGAAGCCTTGGGATCTAGTGAGAAATTACATTTCCCCATGACATTCAGTTAATTGAGGTTCCCACAAATATTAAACATACACATACATATTCCTTACTAACCATGAAAAGCCTTTTTCCTACAGCTACTGTAGTGAGCTAATTTAAAGATAATTCTTGATGGAAAAAAAAGCACCACCACTTACCAGGATTACTTGGCTTTTCTGAAGGGTGATTCGTACATCATAGACATCTATGTAGACTTCTTTCAAGTATGTGGCCCCTCTTAGTCCTCTGTCCTCATTCTTGCCAAGGATGGTTATGGGAATGACACCGTTGCTGTCAACAACCTCAACCAAAGTGTAGGTGCACGTACCCATAAAAGTGTACATCAGTCCATCAAAAGTGAAATAATGGGGATCTCCTGCCACTTGGCATGTTGCTTCGCCTGAAGGTGAAAAAATGATCTAAGAACTTTGAACTGGCTATCACCATGGACTCAGCTGACCACAGACATTTGCATTAGTGCAGCAACCTAATCCTGATAATTATGTGGGAAACCTTCACAGAGGTATCTCAGGTTCATGCCAATGACATTTATTTGGAAATAAGAATTTTCCAGAAAGAGTCTCCTAAATTTAACTTGCAAAGTATGTACAAATGGTCAACTTGGCAGCAAATGAACCTCTTTAAACATTTCTATATGTGGTTGTAGCTATGATTAGGATTAATCATAGGATTAGGATAGGTGAAATTAGGACCAATACAGAGATTTTCTAGTCAGCTATATAAAAATACATAATTACATGTATAAATATAGAACTAAGAGTAAATAAAAAGTAAATAGGTTTATATTTATGTACATAGATACTTAATGCATTTGCCATCACCCAGAGTCTCAGAAATGCAGTTCTCTATTTATAAATTTAGACCTTGCAGCACTTGAATGTGTATTATCGAGACCAGAGGAACCCAAATGACCTTGCAACTTTTGGGTAGCATCAATTTTTGCTGATATCCACTACAGCAGAGGGAGATCTGTGCTTGCAAGACAGACCATCATGTCTCTTCATCTCTTAGCACTGGCAGAAGTCAGTTGGGACTTCTTTGCCATCACATAAGAAATTTATAATAAAGCTAGAAGGAGAAGGTTCTAATTATGGAATTGACATTGAGGACCATTTTCAGACAGGACTTACCATTGGAATGACAGCCCAGCACACCATCCTGAATACTGCATTCCTCTTTGACTCCACACTCCCAGGGTGTGCATGCAATGTTATTGTTAGCTCTGCAGGTACAGCGTTCAGTGCAGGAATCGTTGGTGAACCAGCTTTCATCCAGCTGAGTGGGAAAAAAGAGTGTAGAAGTATATACTGTAAGATAAACTGGAGGGTAGTACCATAAGGGATAATCAAATTATTAGTATTTGTGCACGATGTATGATCATTTGGGTAATTGCAGCCACGCAGCTTGTGGATCAAGGTGGCTGGCAAAGTGAGTCTATTTTGTTATAATTAATGGTGTAAATAATAATTGCATTAGTGTTGTTAACATATTTTTTTCTTGTGGTGATAAAGAATGAGGTCCCTATTCTGGTTTGATTTTTTCCTCCCCCCTGCTTTAAGTATCTGGGGTAACTTACCTGGTGATACTGGTCTTTTTCGTCAATACAACCACAGCTGCTTTCTGGCACACATTTGTCTCCACTCAAAACATAGCCTGTCTTACAGAAGCAACCTTCCACTGGTAAGGGACTGCAGGAATCAACTGCTGAGTTCAGACAGGTAGAGGGACACCTAGTACCACAGCCATTGTAGATACTGCCTCCAGGACAGGACATTGCTGGAGAGAAGAAGGAAAAAAAAAAAAAATCACTCAATAGTGCAAAACAATAATATTTTTTTCCCTGGTGATTTCCCTGTTTTCTTCTGAAAATGACTAAGAAATGGTGTTAGGAACTGACATTGGAGAGTGTTGCGTACAAAGGATTTTCTTGCAGTTTGAGATGGGTGGCTTTTCATAGAGGTGGGTAAGACAGGTGGGCCACCCTGCACTTCCCCTCACAAAGTCAGTCAAACATTGTAGCCTTGCTTTGACCTGAGGTCTGATGTGATCATACAGGATCATTGTGCTTGGTTCAGTAAACTTTTTTCTGCAGGCTTAAAAACATAAAGCCACTCCATTAAGGGAATAGAGGAATCTCTTCATGTACCACCTGATATGGTCCCATTACTGTAGTTACTATTTGAACATCTGCCATATATTTAAAAATAGAACTAAAAATCAGACTCTGTCTTTAACTGAGACCCCTTGAGGAAGATACATTATACTGTTACACCACTCCTGCTCATGGTAGAATTTGCTTCCATCATTCAAAGCATACTCCCCAGGGAAGACATTATATTTTACAGAAATCCTGAAGCATCTGCACATTTCTGTCTTTTAAAAAATACCCTAAATACTGTTTCTGACTAGACTCTGTGATAAATCACTACATATGACTGTCATTTGTTTCTGTGGCTACAGAAGGATCTCTCAGTCCTCTCCAGACAATTACAGCCAACATGTCTAGTCATCTAAGCAGAGTACCTGCCCTTTATTGAGGTTGAGTTTTTGTTTGAATTGCTGATGGAGGGAGCCAATCCTCTTAATGTGACTGAGTCTTCTCTATCACTATAATCAAACAATAGAAATTTAGATCCTCGGCTATGGCCTCAGACTATGGACTCTGGATGTCCATAGATTTAATCTGATTTGGCGTGTTAGAAGCTTGTTTCTTGTTCTGTCTTGTTTTTATGAATTCTCTATGCTCTGTTCTCCTAGGACTGACTTACTGGGTGATTTAAAGCCATTCAAAAGTCACAATAATTCTTTTTCTGAACTGAGAAGCTCCCAGAATGTCTCAATGGTTTGGTTGGTTGGTTGGGGTTTTTTTGGTTGGGTGGGGTTTTGGGTTTTTCTTTTTGCTAGTTTCAATGCAGAGCTAATTGTTGATCACAGAAACAAAAGTGCAAATCTGCAGAAGGTAACACAGTGGGAAATGGTATAATCAAAATTGATGTAAAAGAAAAAAAATGGAAAAGAATTATTTTATTTCAGTGTTTTTAACCTTTAGAGGGCTTCTTTTTTCTTCAGGTGTGTAGTTTATGGATAAAACGTTCTTTAGAAGATGTCTGGCAAGCAGAAAACTGACCTTAAAACTTGAAGGATTAGATCTACATGTATCCACAAATTAGTGTTTTATACAAATACTGGAGTGGTACTGAAACTGAAGCAGGCCTAAGACATGGCAAAAGATAGACTATACTCAAAACATTACATAAAATGAAGTAATACGTGTGAAAAAGGTAGAGGAGGTAGAGGAGAATGTGCATACTTTTGAGGTTTAAATCCAGAATAGATATTTAAAAGTCACAACACTCACGACAAAGAGTAGCATTCCTCCACTCTATGCATATCCCAGCATTGATGCACGCCTCAGCATAGGCCTGCAGTCCATAGCATAAAGATGTTGCCTGTCCACCAGTCAAACACATGTCGTAAACACAGTTTTCAATGAAATTCTTTGGAGGCACTTTGATGTGACAATCCTTAAAGATTCCTGTGTGAATCAAGAAAGATATATATAAGTACAGAAAAAAAAATATTGCTAATTATAAGGCCACTACCACTATCTATTTTATGTCACGGCAAATGTGAGTGCTCCAGGTTAACTCCTTTAGTAAGTTAAACCAACGTTGAAATGGAGTGTGCACAATGAGACTTGGTCTGTGGTTCAGGCTTTCTTCTTTTTGCATGATCAATACAACATAGCTTACATAAATTAGGACTTGTTGGCTAGGCAAGCCACTAATTCTAGACAACTGCTGGGGCTCTCCAATGCAGGGAACATCTACAGAATTTCAGATAAATCACCTGTAATACATGGAATGTCAGTGCCCTCTCAACTATTTCTTGTAGCAAGCAGGGGGCAAGTCACTATAAAGCAAAGACCAGCTATAGCTCCCTGCACACATTCTCAGAGTCCTCATGGACACATTGGCACCTGTCTGAATAGCTGACATAACTTGACTGAACATGCATCAGTTGGCTGTTCACACTGGAGGTTTTATATGCTTCCAGTGTGAGCTCAGAACAACGGACTGTAGAGAGGAGACAACACAAGCTATAAAGTGCTCTGTCACATGACTCTCAGAGAAGTACCAGCATACTACCTGTTGGGTCTGTGATCATGCCACATGCTGTGTTCTTCTGTGCTTCACTCTCCAGCAGAGGATCACATTTCTCTTCTACCCCATTAGAGCAGCTGGGGAAAGAACAAATGTGTGTTTCACATATCTTACTATTGGTTTGTCAGTGGAAGATTGATGACAACAGTGCACAATAGAGTGTATTTTATTATGGTCACAAGACTTTATCCAGCTTTTTTGAAATGCTGACATCAGTCCTGTCACTGAATGGACTCTGTTTTATGTGCCTTCTGGGCTGTTCAAAGGTGTATTCTCGGCTGAAAAAAAGATCTATGGATTCCAAACAGTTTGGTTTCCAGTCAGGGAACGGGACTGAATACTACCTCACATTCAGCAGTTTCTGCTTTGGAAAACAAGACTTTGATACATGCCCTCTTATACCCTATTTAATGTAAAGGGGCAGCTCCCTACTTCTAACAGACAGTTGGAAGATGTAAAATGGTACTGGGTTATAAACCCAGTGAGTGGATGGATGCTTGATTTTATAGTTTGATTAGCAAATGCTGTGTGATTAAATGAATATACATACTAGGTGTTATTCTCAGGGACAAGCCAGCTTTCCCCAAGATCAGTGGAACTACTTGCAATGTCACCATTGGGCTTTATGTTGTCATCATTGGGATCGCCATTATAATTACCTGTGAAGGTAAAAAGAGATATATGGGGCACATGAAGTTCACACCTGTAGAATAAACCTAGGTTTCAGGCTGCAAAATGAACTGGGCAAAAGATATATGCAACATCATTGAGTACTGGGCAAAATAAGAAAGGCTCAGTTGTGTTTTAGACTTTGACCATTGACAAGACTGTGGACTTGAAGCAAGGAGTCTGTAAGTACCTATGTCACAAGGTGGCATTGCATACAAGATAGAATTGCTTAGCTAAAAAACCCCCACAACTCATTTTCTTGGATCCTACTTGTAGAATTCTGGGCTAAAGATGAAATGTTATTTGCACCATTATGTTCTTAGGCAGATTTTCTGAATTGAAAGTGTGAAAAGCACACGGAGAGATAACTGAACTAGGAAATTTCAGATGATCCAAATCAAGTAATAATCAGAAACTTGAAAGAGGAGCTACTCTTATAATTTTGACAGCCCCACTTTAATCCTGAAATACATTTCATATAATCATCTGGATTTCAGATTTTTTTAACTTATCCCCCCCGCCTCCCTGGATTTATAAACATGATCATTCAGGTTGCATAAATATCTCCTAAAGCAGCATACGAAAACAGCCACAGGGAAGTTGGAGGATGTTGATGGTAAACTACTCTGAAGATTGCTCTGTGCTGTGCAAACAGCCTGAAGTTTTTATGATTCAGACAATTAAGTGGTGTAGCGTTCCTCACACCCAAGAAAAGGCCAATACATCAGAAAGCAAATAACAGAAAAATGTATTCCTGGAATTCTTGAGTAGATGCATGCAAATCTTTGCTCTTCCTAAATTTAAATGTAGAACTGAAGTGAGGATTTTTTATTTGGCTAAATACCAGTAGTAGTTCTACCTCACAGCATTCCAAATGGATAGCACGTTACTAGGAGTTTTCTTCTAACAGTTCTCAGAAACTGAAAAATTCTTGCAGTTTTTTATCTGTGTGGTAAATAATGATGGTCCATTTGACAAGGACTAGTTGTGTGCAGTGTATGACATGCTAAGACAAAAAGCTTAAGTATTCACAATTCACTAAAAAGTGACTAAACCTGTGACTTACCACAGAGGCCACAGAGCAGACCACTGTAATTAGTGGGCACAGTGACTTCTGCATAATGATTTCCATCATATCTCACCCACAGTCCAAAGTCAGTTTCCAAGAGAACATATCCACCACTGCTTCGAATGCTGATCTTCTTTTCAATAAATATGGGCAGATTCATCCTGTTGCCATTCACCTGTACAGCAAGTTTTAAAAATTAGTGTATGGCTGCTGGGACTCCTACAACTACCAGCAGCTAAAATATATTAGTGAAAGAGATGATCTCGAGCACAAGGGAAGTGGAAGCAATTAAAGAACTCTTCACCTAAAGAAATTTGTTGGACAAGAGAGGAACATTTAACTAACAAAAAGAGAAAGTTTGCTATGAACTCTACAATTGGAGAAAATATCTCATTTTCTGCATGTCAGGTTAAGAATGTTAAAAATGTCTTTTAATCAAGTGTTTTCTTACGTTCACTTTCTTGTTTTTCAGTAAAGACACATTGTTGCCATAGACTTCCACATGAACTGACTTCACATAAGAGACTTTGGTGTTAGATCCTCTGTGCTCATTCGTTGTGGACACATCAAAGTATGGAAAACTCTCAGAGACATTGCACAATTTGGAGAGGGTGTAAGTGCAATTTCCCATGAAATGATGAACTCTCTGGTCAAAGGTCTTATAATGTGGATCTCCGGAGGCAGTGCAGGAAGCATGGCCTGTGAAGACAGACAGAATGAGTAAATCCCTCTGAATCTCTATCAGACCTCTGCAGGTGCTTTGTTACACTTTGGATGACTTTGTAATTGCTGCTCAGATGTAGCAGTGATGACATCAGTCAAGAACATTCAAAAGTCCGGCTCTGCAACCTGGTTTTGGACCCATAAAGAATCTATACATAGATATCTATAATAGAGGTTGAGAAAGAAATGTAGACAAAAAAATTTGAGACCAATTTCTGCACCTAAGGGGTCTCCAAAGAGTATTTCTGGGTGATGAAAGGGCACATGCAGCTCCTTCCTGACAGACACTCCATCTGGCCATGAGCCACAATGAAAGCCAACTAAACATGTGCCACAAGGAGAAGATGCCAGGGGTGGACCATGGCAGTACCTGAGCTTGGTGTAGGACTTGTTGGACGTGAAGTCTGCGTTGTGGTTCCTGGCAAAGTGGTTCCAGGTTCTGTGGTTGATGGACCTGGAACAAACAAGAGAGTGAGAGGAGTTCTGCACTACATGAGATTTCTGCTGCAGACAGCTGCTGCACCCTTCCCTAACACCAAAATACTGTGGCCAGAGGCTCCCAGGGCAGGGATTCCACAGTGACTCCTCATCAGCAATGTCTGCACTCAAGGCATCTCCAAAGAGCTTTGCTGAGTGACATACAAATTCTCTACCACAGACCCTCCATCCCTTGGCCTATAAAGAACATAACTGAACACTTGCAACAAGGAGAAGATGCCAAGGGTGCAACATGGCAGTACCTGAGCTTGGTGTAGGACTGGTTGGATGTGAAGTCTGCGTTGTGGTTCCTGGCAAGGTGGTTCCAGGTTCTGTGGTTGATGGACCTGGAACAAACAAGAGAGTGAGAGGAGTTCTGCACCAGCGTGGGAGTTCTGCTCCAAGCAGCTGGTTCACCCTTCCCAAACACCCCAACACCGTGACCAGAAACGCCCAAGGCAGGGATGGCACAGTGACTCCTCAGCACCAATGTCTGCTCTCAAGGCATCTCCTAAAAGCACTTCTGGGTGATGAAAAGGGACATGCAGCTCCTTCCCCACAGACCCTTCATCCCTTTGCCATGAGCCCCAATGAAAGCCAACTAAACATGTTCCAGAAGAGAAGATGCCAGGGGTGCAACATGGCAGTACCTGAGCTTGGTGTAGGACTGGTTGGATGTGAAGTCTGCGTTGTGGTTCCAGGTTGTGGAGTTGATGGACCTGAAACAAACAAGAGAGTGAGAGGAGTTCTGCACCAACGTGAGAGTTCTGCTGCAGACAGCTGGTGCACCCTTCCCAAACACACCAACACCCAAAGAACGTACCCGTGCTGGCCGGGTAACAGCCCCTCTGGCCATCCTGGATCTTGCAGACCTCGTCCTCACCACAGGACATCTCAGAGCAAGCCATGTGGCCGTTGGCTTCACAGCGGCACTGGCGAGTGCAGTCCTCGTTCACAGAGTACTCGCCTTCCTGCAGGTGGAGAAGCACCGAGCGTCAGCACATCAGGCAGGGAAGCAGAGGCAGGGGAGTGCCCTGGAAGGGGTGTAAGCCAGGGCAGGGTTTTCACTCACGCTGTAGTAGTTGCCCTCAAAGAGGCAGCCACACTGGGCCTCGGGCACGCAGGTGTCTCCGCTGAGGAGGAAGCCAGAGGTACACGCACAGCCCTCCATGCAGGGCTTGGAGCAGTTCTGCGGGGCTTGTCGGTCAACACACGTGGCAGGGCAGCCGGTCATGCAAGGGTCATAGGAGCTGTTGGCAGGGCACCGCAGGGCTGCAATGGGAAGGGCACCATTAGGACCAGCAAGCCTTCAAGGAAGCATGACCTTCTGGGAAGGGGAAGAGCAAAGACTTGCTTTGGCCAGAGGTTCTGTGCTCAAGGAGCAGCACGTTTCCCTTCTGGCACTGCAAGGCTGGTACTCACGGCAGAAGGTGGCATTCCTCCAGGGAAGAAGAGTCACGCCGGCTGCCTGGCACATGTCAGCGTAGGCCTCCAGAGTACCACACAGGACGTCCTGGCCACCATTGAGGGCACAAAGGTCATAGAAACAGGTCTCAAAGTAGCTCTGGGGGTTGATCACACCGTGGCACTTCTCAAAAGGGCCAGGCCTGGCAGTCAGGATGCCACAGAACTGGTCAGAATGGTAGAGCTTCTCCTCTTCAGCACTGCAGGGTGGGGAGGGGACGGGGACACCGCAAGAGGAGTCGTCCTCATCTGGGACCTGCCAGCTCTCCCCCAGCGCGTTGGAGTCTGCTGCCTGCTGCCCGTTGGGCATCATGTAATCATCCTCTTTGTGGTTGTTGAAGTTCCCACACATGCCACAGGTCAGGTTGAAGTAGGTGGTGGGCACCTTCACCTCCACTGAGTGGTCGGTGTCGTAGGACACTCGGAGGTTGAAGTCTGTCTCCAGGACGATGTAGCGGCCGCTCCTGCTCACCGTGATGGCACCTTGTGCTGCACTCACCGGCAAGGTCCGGCGCACGTTGTTCACCTAGGGCAGACACACCACAATGGGCCCTGGCTGTGTCCCTAAGCTGCCAGGCCAGGCATGGCAAACAAGTGCCTGTAATGCCCTCACACCCAGACGCCCCGTGGCTTGGGCAATGTTCTCTGATAGCCCCTTCCTCCTCCACCCCCCCAGAACCAAAAAACACAGCACCCCAGTAGCTTTAGGGGAAACCCCTCCACCCCCTACTTAGGACAGTTGAGATGTCTGCTACATGCCAGGCCCCTCCAAGAAAAGCCATCCCTGCCTAGCAGCCGCGCCATGCTCATGCCAGCCCCACTGCCTACCAGCACTTGGCTCTTCTCGTTCTTGACAATGACAATGCGCTCTCCGTACACCTCAACCACGACTTCGCGCACATAGGACACTCTGGGGTTGCCACGATGCTCGTTCTTGGCCTCAACGTTGAAGTAGGGCAGGGAGGTGGTGTTGGAGCACACTTTGGCCAGGGTGTAGGTGCAGTTGCCCATGAAGTTGTGCGTCACCTTGTCAAAGGTGTTGTAGTGAGGGTCACCGTGGACGTGGCAGATGCCGTAGGACTGCTCGAGGCACTCTGGTTTCCCATCCTGCACCCCGCAGTACTGGCCTGCAGGGCATGAGGCACTGGAGCACTGCACTTTGCTTCCCCGCGCGGGACACGTGCACTTGGAGGAGCAGGTGTTGTCCTCCCAGAACTCCGAGCCCACAGGGTAGTGCTGCCCGTTGTGCCAGCAGCCGCACTGCTGGCTGGGCACACATTGGTCATTGTAGAGCAGGTACCCGCTGTCGCAAACACATCCCTCCACGCACGGCAGGCTGCAGGTAGCGGGAGCCATTGGGTCAACACAGGTGGCAGGGCAGGCTGCAGCACAGGGCTCGTAGTGACTGTTGGCGGGACAGGTGATGGCTGTCGAGGCAGAAGACATGGCTGTTACTTGGAGAACACAACACTTGTTTGTGCTAACTTTTTCCCTTTGAAAAATTAAGAGTCTATTTTCTCTGTGGTCTGCTGTGCTCCATGGGCAATCTCAGTAACACCAGATCAAATGAAACAGAAAAAGGCCCCTCTGACACTAACAACTGCCCGTGATTCCCCAAGGCACATGGTAAAATTATTTCTTATGCCCCCTCCTCCCCCCCACTCTCTCATTCCTATTCTGTGCTTTCCTGAGAGTAAGGATCCATGGCACTGCATGTGGACTTACGGCAGAAGGTGGCATTCCTCCACACAGGGATCTTGACGCCAAGCGCCTGGCAGGCATCCGCATAGGACTGCAAGCTCTTGCACAGGATGTCATGGTCCAGCCCCAGCTCACACAGGTCATAAAGACAGGTCTCAAAGTAACTGCTGGGATTCAGCACGGCATGGCACATCTGAAACGGGCCACTGGAGTCACTGAGGAGCCCACAGAAGGAGCTGCTGGCAATGATTTCCTTGTCCGTCTCGTTGCAGGCTGGGGTGGGGAGCGGTCCAGCTGAGCAGCTGTGGGAAGACAGGGAGCAGAGCCTCTGGGTCATCTGTGGGCTTCTCCTGGTGCCTCCCTCCCTCTCCGCATGCCCAACTTGTCCCCAGACCAGCTGGGGGCCGCACCTACCTGCTGTCATTGGACACCTGCCAGCTGTTGCCCAGGCTGTTGGAGTCTGGCTCCAGCAAACCGTCCGGGTTCAGGAAGTCATCTTTTGCTATCCCATTGTAGTTGCCACACATACCACAAACCTTCTCCCCAAAGGTGCTTGGAAGTGTCACCTCCACCCGATGGTTCCCATCAAACTTCACTCTCAAGCCAAAGTCTGTTGTGACCACTGTGTAAAATCCGCTGGACGAGATCTGTACGCCTGGGGATGGGCTGCAGGGCAGCACCTCTACCACTCCATTGACCTGGAAGGACAGAAGCCAAGGCACGGATGAAGCAACCCGTTTGGCATAGCTCTCCGCTCTTGCACACCCCCACCGCCTCTCCCCCTTCTGCTCACCGTCACCACTCCACCCTTGTCCAGCCTTATGCGCTGCCCAGCCACATCAATGTCCACGTAGCGGACATAGGAGACGCGGGTGTTGCTTCCCCTGTGCTCATTGGCTGCTTCCACGTTGAAGTAGGGCAGGGAGCTGTTGCTCTCACACAGCTTAGAGAGGGTGTAGGTGCAGGTGCCCATGAAGTGGTGTAGCTGCTTGTCGAATGTGTGGTAGTGAGGGTCTCCTTCCACCACACATGTCCCTGAGAGGGGAAAGACCAGAGGAAATGTTCAGTTTGGCACTTCTGTCTGTCTGTTCTGTGCAGCCCACCCGGGACAAAGACCATGAGGCCCATGACTCTTCTTTTGAAAAAGCTGACTGATCACTTGCAACAAGGAGAAGATGCCAAGGGTGCAACATGGCAGTACCTGAGCTTGGTGTAGGACTGGTTGGATGTGAAGTCTGCGTTGTGGTTCCTGGCAAGGTGGTTCCAGGTTCTGTGGTTGATGGACCTGGAACAAACAAGAGAGTGAGAGGAGTTCTGCACCAGCGTGGGAGTTCTGCTCCAGGCAGCTGGTTCACCCTTCCCAAACACCCCAACACCGTGACCAGAAACGCCCAAGGCAGGGATGGCACAGTGACTCCTCAGCACCAATGTCTGCTCTCAAGGCATCTCCTAAAAGCACTTCTGGGTGATGAAAAGGGACATGCAGCTCCTTCCCCACAGACCCTTCATCCCTTTGCCATGAGCCCCAATGAAAGCCAACTAAACATGTTCCAGAGGAGAAGATGCCAGGGGTGCAACATGGCAGTACCTGAGCTTGGTGTAGGACTTGTTGGATGTGAAGTCTGCGTTGTGGTTCCAGGTTGTGGGGTTGATGGACCTGAAACAAACAGGAGAGTGAGAGGAGTTCTGCACCAACGTGAGAGTTCTGCTGCAGGCAGCTGGTGCACCCTTCCCAAACACACCAACACCCAAAGAACGTACCTGTGCTGGCTGGGTAACAGCCCCTCTGGCCATCCTGGATCTTGCAGACCTCGTCCTCACCACAGGACATCTCAGAGCAAGCCATGTGGCCGTTGGCTTCACAGCGGCACTGGCGAGTGCAGTTCTCGTTCACAGAGTACTCGCCTTCCTGCAGGTGGAGAAGCACCGAGCGTCAGCGCATCAGGCAGGGAAGCAGAGGCAGGGGAGTGCCCTGGGAGGGGTGTAAGTCAGGGCAGGGTTTTCACTCACGCTGTAGTAGTTGCCCTCAAAGAGGCAGCCACACTGGGCCTCGGGCACGCAGGTGTCTCCACTGAGGAGGAAGCCAGAGGTACACGCACAGCCCTCCATGCAGGGCTTGGAGCAGTTCTGCGGGGCTTGTCGGTCAACACAGGTGGCAGGGCAGCCGGTCATGCAAGGGTCATAGGAGCTGTTGGCAGGGCACTGCAGGGCTGCAATGGGAAGGGCACTATTAGGACCAGCAAGCCTTCAAGGAAGCATGACCTTCTGGGAAGGGGAAGAGCAAAGACTTGCTTTGGCCAGAGGTTCTGTGCTCAAGGAGCAGCACGTTTCCCTTCTGGCACTGCAAGGCTGGTACTCACGGCAGAAGGTGGCATTCCTCCAGGGAAGAAGAGTCACGCCGGCTGCCTGGCACATGTCAGCGTAGGCCTCCAGAGTACCACACAGGACGTCCTGGCCACCATTGAGGGCACAAAGGTCATAGAAACAGGTCTCAAAGTAGCTCTGGGGGTTGATCACACCGTGGCACTTCTCAAAAGGGCCAGGCCTGGCAGTCAGGATGCCACAGAACTGGTCAGAATGGTAGAGCTTCTCCTCTTCAGCACTGCAGGGTGGGGAGGGGACGGGGACACCGCAAGAGGAGTCGTCCTCATCTGGGACCTGCCAGCTCTCCCCCAGCGCGTTGGAGTCTGCTGCCTGCTGCCCGTTGGGCATCATGTAATCATCCTCTTTGTGGTTGTTGAAGTTCCCACACATGCCACAGGTCAGGTTGAAGTAGGTGGTGGGCACCTTCACCTCCACTGAGTGGTCGGTGTCGTAGGACACTCGGAGGTTGAAGTCTGTCTCCAGGACGATGTAGCGGCCGCTCCTGCTCACCGTGATGGCACCTTGTGCTGCGCTCACCGGCAAGGTCCGGCGCACGTTGTTCACCTAGGGCAGACACACCACAATGGGCCCTGGCTGTGTCCCTAAGCTGCCAGGCCAGGCATGGCAAACAAGTGCCTGTAATGCCCTCACACCCAGACGCCCCATGGCTTGGGCAATGTTCTCTGATAGCCCCTTCCTCCTCCACCCCCCCCGAACCAAAAAACACAGCACCCCAGTAGCTTTAGGGGAAACCCCTCCACCCCCTACTTAGGACAGTTGAGATGTCTGCTACATGCCAGGCCCCTCCAAGAAAAGCCATCCCTGCCTAGCAGCCGCGCCACGCTCATGCCAGCGCCACTGCCTACCAGCACTTGGCTCTTCTCGTTCTTGACAATGACAATGCGCTCTCCGTACACCTCAACCACGACTTCGCGCACATAGGACACTCTGGGGTTGCCACGATGCTCGTTCTTGGCCTCAACGTTGAAGTAGGGCAGGGAGGTGGTGTTGGAGCACACTTTGGCCAGGGTGTAGGTGCAGTTGCCCATGAAGTTGTGCGTCACCTTGTCAAAGGTGTTGTAGTGAGGGTCACCGTGGACGTGGCAGATGCCGTAGGACTGCTCGAGGCACTCTGGTTTCCCATCCTGCACCCCGCAGTACTGGCCTGCAGGGCATGAGGCACTGGAGCACTGCACTTTGCTTCCCCGCGCGGGACACGTGCACTTGGAGGAGCAGGTGTTGTCCTCCCAGAACTCCGAGCCCACAGGGTAGTGCTGCCCGTTGTGCCAGCAGCCGCACTGCTGGCTGGGCACACATTGGTCATTGTAGAGCAGGTACCCGCTGTCGCAAACACATCCCTCCACGCACGGCAGGCTGCAGGTAGCGGGAGCCATTGGGTCAACACAGGTGGCAGGGCAGGCTGCAGCACAGGGCTCGTAGTGACTGTTGGCGGGACAGGTGATGGCTGTCGAGGCAGAAGACATGGCTGTTACTTGGAGAACACAACACTTGTTTGTGCTAACTTTTTCCCTTTGAAAAATTAAGAGTCTATTTTCTCTGTGGTCTGCTGTGCTCCATGGGCAATCTCAGTAACACCAGATCAAATGAAACAGAAAAAGGCCCCTCTGACACTAACAACTGCCCGTGATTCCCCAAGGCACATGGTAAAATTATTTCTTATGCCCCCTCCTCCCCCCCACTCTCTCATTCCTATTCTGTGCTTTCCTGAGAGTAAGGATCCATGGCACTGCATGTGGACTTACGGCAGAAGGTGGCATTCCTCCACACAGGGATCTTGACGCCAAGCGCCTGGCAGGCATCCGCATAGGACTGCAAGCTCTTGCACAGGATGTCATGGTCCAGCCCCAGCTCACACAGGTCATAAAGACAGGTCTCAAAGTAACTGCTGGGGTTCAGCACGGCATGGCACATCTGAAACGGGCCACTGGAGTCACTGAGGAGCCCACAGAAGGAGCTGCTGGCAATGATTTCCTTGTCCGTCTCGTTGCAGGCTGGGGTGGGGAGCGGTCCAGCTGAGCAGCTGTGGGAAGACAGGGAGCAGAGCCTCTGGGTCATCTGTGGGCTTCTCCTGGTGCCTCCCTCCCTCTCCGCATGCCCAACTTGTCCCCAGACCAGCTGGGGGCCGCACCTACCTGCTGTCATTGGACACCTGCCAGCTGTTGCCCAGGCTGTTGGAGTCTGGCTCCAGCAAACCGTCCGGGTTCAGGAAGTCATCTTTTGCTATCCCATTGTAGTTGCCACACATACCACAAACCTTCTCCCCAAAGGTGCTTGGAAGTGTCACCTCCACCCGATGGTTCCCATCAAACTTCACTCTCAAGCCAAAGTCTGTTGTGACCACTGTGTAAAATCCGCTGGACGAGATCTGTACGCCTGGGGATGGGCTGCAGGGCAGCACCTCTACCACTCCATTGACCTGGAAGGACAGAAGCCAAGGCACGGATGAAGCAACCCGTTTGGCATAGCTCTCCGCTCTTGCACACCCCCACCGCCTCTCCCCCTTCTGCTCACCGTCACCACTCCACCCTTGTCCAGCCTTATGCGCTGCCCAGCCACATCAATGTCCACGTAGCGGACATAGGAGACGCGGGTGTTGCTTCCCCTGTGCTCATTGGCTGCTTCCACGTTGAAGTAGGGCAGGGAGCTGTTGCTCTCACACAGCTTAGAGAGGGTGTAGGTGCAGGTGCCCATGAAGTGGTGTAGCTGCTTGTCGAATGTGTGGTAGTGAGGGTCTCCTTCCACCACACATGTCCCTGAGAGGGGAAAGACCAGAGGAAATGTTCAGTTTGGCACTTCTGTCTGTCTGTTCTGTGCAGCCTACCCGGGACAAAGACCATGAGGCCCATGACTCTTCTTTTGAAAAAGCTGACTGATCACTTGCAACAAGGAGAAGATGCCAAGGGTGCAACATGGCAGTACCTGAGCTTGGTGTAGGACTGGTTGGATGTGAAGTCTGCGTTGTGGTTCCTGGCAAGGTGGTTCCAGGTTCTGTGGTTGATGGACCTGGAACAAACAAGAGAGTGAGAGGAGTTCTGCACCAGCGTGGGAGTTCTGCTCCAGGCAGCTGGTTCACCCTTCCCAAACACCCCAACACCGTGACCAGAAACGCCCAAGGCAGGGATGGCACAGTGACTCCTCAGCACCAATGTCTGCTCTCAAGGCATCTCCTAAAAGCACTTCTGGGTGATGAAAAGGGACATGCAGCTCCTTCCCCACAGACCCTTCATCCCTTTGCCATGAGCCCCAATGAAAGCCAACTAAACATGTTCCAGAGGAGAAGATGCCAGGGGTGCAACATGGCAGTACCTGAGCTTGGTGTAGGACTTGTTGGATGTGAAGTCTGCGTTGTGGTTCCAGGTTGTGGGGTTGATGGACCTGAAACAAACAGGAGAGTGAGAGGAGTTCTGCACCAACGTGAGAGTTCTGCTGCAGGCAGCTGGTGCACCCTTCCCAAACACACCAACACCCAAAGAACGTACCTGTGCTGGCTGGGTAACAGCCCCTCTGGCCATCCTGGATCTTGCAGACCTCGTCCTCACCACAGGACATCTCAGAGCAAGCCATGTGGCCGTTGGCTTCACAGCGGCACTGGCGAGTGCAGTTCTCGTTCACAGAGTACTCGCCTTCCTGCAGGTGGAGAAGCACCGAGCGTCAGCGCATCAGGCAGGGAAGCAGAGGCAGGGGAGTGCCCTGGGAGGGGTGTAAGCCAGGGCAGGGTTTTCACTCACGCTGTAGTAGTTGCCCTCAAAGAGGCAGCCACACTGGGCCTCGGGCACGCAGGTGTCTCCACTGAGGAGGAAGCCAGAGGTACACGCACAGCCCTCCATGCAGGGCTTGGAGCAGTTCTGCGGGGCTTGTCGGTCAACACAGGTGGCAGGGCAGCCGGTCATGCAAGGGTCATAGGAGCTGTTGGCAGGGCACTGCAGGGCTGCAATGGGAAGGGCACTATTAGGACCAGCAAGCCTTCAAGGAAGCATGACCTTCTGGGAAGGGGAAGAGCAAAGACTTGCTTTGGCCAGAGGTTCTGTGCTCAAGGAGCAGCACGTTTCCCTTCTGGCACTGCAAGGCTGGTACTCACGGCAGAAGGTGGCATTCCTCCAGGGAAGAAGAGTCACGCCGGCTGCCTGGCACATGTCAGCGTAGGCCTCCAGAGTACCACACAGGACGTCCTGGCCACCATTGAGGGCACAAAGGTCATAGAAACAGGTCTCAAAGTAGCTCTGGGGGTTGATCACACCGTGGCACTTCTCAAAAGGGCCAGGCCTGGCAGTCAGGATGCCACAGAACTGGTCAGAATGGTAGAGCTTCTCCTCTTCAGCACTGCAGGGTGGGGAGGGGACGGGGACACCGCAAGAGGAGTCGTCCTCATCTGGGACCTGCCAGCTCTCCCCCAGCGCGTTGGAGTCTGCTGCCTGCTGCCCGTTGGGCATCATGTAATCATCCTCTTTGTGGTTGTTGAAGTTCCCACACATGCCACAGGTCAGGTTGAAGTAGGTGGTGGGCACCTTCACCTCCACTGAGTGGTCGGTGTCGTAGGACACTCGGAGGTTGAAGTCTGTCTCCAGGACGATGTAGCGGCCGCTCCTGCTCACCGTGATGGCACCTTGTGCTGCGCTCACCGGCAAGGTCCGGCGCACGTTGTTCACCTAGGGCAGACACACCACAATGGGCCCTGGCTGTGTCCCTAAGCTGCCAGGCCAGGCATGGCAAACAAGTGCCTGTAATGCCCTCACACCCAGACGCCCCATGGCTTGGGCAATGTTCTCTGATAGCCCCTTCCTCCTCCACCCCCCCCGAACCAAAAAACACAGCACCCCAGTAGCTTTAGGGGAAACCCCTCCACCCCCTACTTAGGACAGTTGAGATGTCTGCTACATGCCAGGCCCCTCCAAGAAAAGCCATCCCTGCCTAGCAGCCGCGCCACGCTCATGCCAGCGCCACTGCCTACCAGCACTTGGCTCTTCTCGTTCTTGACAATGACAATGCGCTCTCCGTACACCTCAACCACGACTTCGCGCACATAGGACACTCTGGGGTTGCCACGATGCTCGTTCTTGGCCTCAACGTTGAAGTAGGGCAGGGAGGTGGTGTTGGAGCACACTTTGGCCAGGGTGTAGGTGCAGTTGCCCATGAAGTTGTGCGTCACCTTGTCAAAGGTGTTGTAGTGAGGGTCACCGTGGACGTGGCAGATGCCGTAGGACTGCTCGAGGCACTCTGGTTTCCCATCCTGCACCCCGCAGTACTGGCCTGCAGGGCATGAGGCACTGGAGCACTGCACTTTGCTTCCCCGCGCGGGACACGTGCACTTGGAGGAGCAGGTGTTGTCCTCCCAGAACTCCGAGCCCACAGGGTAGTGCTGCCCGTTGTGCCAGCAGCCGCACTGCTGGCTGGGCACACATTGGTCATTGTAGAGCAGGTACCCGCTGTCGCAAACACATCCCTCCACGCACGGCAGGCTGCAGGTAGCGGGAGCCATTGGGTCAACACAGGTGGCAGGGCAGGCTGCAGCACAGGGCTCGTAGTGACTGTTGGCGGGACAGGTGATGGCTGTCGAGGCAGAAGACATGGCTGTTACTTGGAGAACACAACACTTGTTTGTGCTAACTTTTTCCCTTTGAAAAATTAAGAGTCTATTTTCTCTGTGGTCTGCTGTGCTCCATGGGCAATCTCAGTAACACCAGATCAAATGAAACAGAAAAAGGCCCCTCTGACACTAACAACTGCCCGTGATTCCCCAAGGCACATGGTAAAATTATTTCTTATGCCCCCTCCTCCCCCCCACTCTCTCATTCCTATTCTGTGCTTTCCTGAGAGTAAGGATCCATGGCACTGCATGTGGACTTACGGCAGAAGGTGGCATTCCTCCACACAGGGATCTTGACGCCAAGCGCCTGGCAGGCATCCGCATAGGACTGCAAGCTCTTGCACAGGATGTCATGGTCCAGCCCCAGCTCACACAGGTCATAAAGACAGGTCTCAAAGTAACTGCTGGGGTTCAGCACGGCATGGCACATCTGAAACGGGCCACTGGAGTCACTGAGGAGCCCACAGAAGGAGCTGCTGGCAATGATTTCCTTGTCCGTCTCGTTGCAGGCTGGGGTGGGGAGCGGTCCAGCTGAGCAGCTGTGGGAAGACAGGGAGCAGAGCCTCTGGGTCATCTGTGGGCTTCTCCTGGTGCCTCCCTCCCTCTCCGCATGCCCAACTTGTCCCCAGACCAGCTGGGGGCCGCACCTACCTGCTGTCATTGGACACCTGCCAGCTGTTGCCCAGGCTGTTGGAGTCTGGCTCCAGCAAACCGTCCGGGTTCAGGAAGTCATCTTTTGCTATCCCATTGTAGTTGCCACACATACCACAAACCTTCTCCCCAAAGGTGCTTGGAAGTGTCACCTCCACCCGATGGTTCCCATCAAACTTCACTCTCAAGCCAAAGTCTGTTGTGACCACTGTGTAAAATCCGCTGGACGAGATCTGTACGCCTGGGGATGGGCTGCAGGGCAGCACCTCTACCACTCCGTTGACCTGGAAGGACAGAAGCCAAGGCACGGATGAAGCAACCCGTTTGGCATAGCTCTCCGCTCTTGCACACCCCCACCGCCTCTCCCCCTTCTGCTCACCGTCACCACTCCACCCTTGTCCAGCCTTATGCGCTGCCCAGCCACATCAATGTCCACGTAGCGGACATAGGAGACGCGGGTGTTGCTTCCCCTGTGCTCATTGGCTGCTTCCACGTTGAAGTAGGGCAGGGAGCTGTTGCTCTCACACAGCTTAGAGAGGGTGTAGGTGCAGGTGCCCATGAAGTGGTGTAGCTGCTTGTCGAATGTGTGGTAGTGAGGGTCTCCTTCCACCACACATGTCCCTGAGAGGGGAAAGACCAGAGGAAATGTTCAGTTTGGCACTTCTGTCTGTCTGTTCTGTGCAGCCCACCCGGGACAAAGACCATGAGGCCCATGACTCTTCTTTTGAAAAAGCTGACTGATCACTTGCAACAAGGAGAAGATGCCAAGGGTGCAACATGGCAGTACCTGAGCTTGGTGTAGGACTGGTTGGATGTGAAGTCTGCGTTGTGGTTCCTGGCAAGGTGGTTCCAGGTTCTGTGGTTGATGGACCTGGAACAAACAAGAGAGTGAGAGGAGTTCTGCACCAGCGTGGGAGTTCTGCTCCAGGCAGCTGGTTCACCCTTCCCAAACACCCCAACACCGTGACCAGAAACGCCCAAGGCAGGGATGGCACAGTGACTCCTCAGCACCAATGTCTGCTCTCAAGGCATCTCCTAAAAGCACTTCTGGGTGATGAAAAGGGACATGCAGCTCCTTCCCCACAGACCCTTCATCCCTTTGCCATGAGCCCCAATGAAAGCCAACTAAACATGTTCCAGAGGAGAAGATGCCAGGGGTGCAACATGGCAGTACCTGAGCTTGGTGTAGGACTTGTTGGATGTGAAGTCTGCGTTGTGGTTCCAGGTTGTGGGGTTGATGGACCTGGCACAAATAAGAGAGTGAGAGGAGTTCTGCACCAACGTGAGATTTCTGCTGCAGGCAGCTGGTGCACCCTTCCCAAACACACCAACACCCAAAGAACGTACCTGTGCTGGCTGGGTAACAGCCCCTCTGGCCATCCTGGATCTTGCAGACCTCGTCCTCACCACAGGACATCTCAGAGCAAGCCATGTGGCCGTTGGCTTCACAGCGGCACTGGCGAGTGCAGTTCTCGTTCACAGAGTACTCGCCTTCCTGCAGGTGGAGAAGCACCGAGCGTCAGCGCATCAGGCAGGGAAGCAGAGGCAGGGGAGTGCCCTGGGAGGGGTGTAAGTCAGGGCAGGGTTTTCACTCACGCTGTAGTAGTTGCCCTCAAAGAGGCAGCCACACTGGGCCTCGGGCACGCAGGTGTCTCCACTGAGGAGGAAGCCAGAGGTACACGCACAGCCCTCCATGCAGGGCTTGGAGCAGTTCTGCGGGGCTTGTCGGTCAACACAGGTGGCAGGGCAGCCGGTCATGCAAGGGTCATAGGAGCTGTTGGCAGGGCACTGCAGGGCTGCAATGGGAAGGGCACTATTAGGACCAGCAAGCCTTCAAGGAAGCATGACCTTCTGGGAAGGGGAAGAGCAAAGACTTGCTTTGGCCAGAGGTTCTGTGCTCAAGGAGCAGCACGTTTCCCTTCTGGCACTGCAAGGCTGGTACTCACGGCAGAAGGTGGCATTCCTCCAGGGAAGAAGAGTCACGCCGGCTGCCTGGCACATGTCAGCGTAGGCCTCCAGAGTACCACACAGGACGTCCTGGCCACCATTGAGGGCACAAAGGTCATAGAAACAGGTCTCAAAGTAGCTCTGGGGGTTGATCACACCGTGGCACTTCTCAAAAGGGCCAGGCCTGGCAGTCAGGATGCCACAGAACTGGTCAGAATGGTAGAGCTTCTCCTCTTCAGCACTGCAGGGTGGGGAGGGGACGGGGACACCGCAAGAGGAGTCGTCCTCATCTGGGACCTGCCAGCTCTCCCCCAGCGCGTTGGAGTCTGCTGCCTGCTGCCCGTTGGGCATCATGTAATCATCCTCTTTGTGGTTGTTGAAGTTCCCACACATGCCACAGGTCAGGTTGAAGTAGGTGGTGGGCACCTTCACCTCCACCGAGTGGTCGGTGTCGTAGGACACTCGGAGGTTGAAGTCTGTCTCCAGGACGATGTAGCGGCCGCTCCTGCTCACCGTGATGGCACCTTGTGCTGCGCTCACCGGCAAGGTCCGGCGCACGTTGTTCACCTAGGGCAGACACACCACAATGGGCCCTGGCTGTGTCCCTAAGCTGCCAGGCCAGGCATGGCAAACAAGTGCCTGTAATGCCCTCACACCCAGACGCCCCATGGCTTGGGCAATGTTCTCTGATAGCCCCTTCCTCCTCCACCCCCCCCGAACCAAAAAACACAGCACCCCAGTAGCTTTAGGGGAAACCCCTCCACCCCCTACTTAGGACAGTTGAGATGTCTGCTACATGCCAGGCCCCTCCAAGAAAAGCCATCCCTGCCTAGCAGCCGCGCCACGCTCATGCCAGCCCCACTGCCTACCAGCACTTGGCTCTTCTCGTTCTTGACAATGACAATGCGCTCTCCGTACACCTCAACCACGACTTCGCGCACATAGGACACTCTGGGGTTGCCACGATGCTCGTTCTTGGCCTCAACGTTGAAGTAGGGCAGGGAGGTGGTGTTGGAGCACACTTTGGCCAGGGTGTAGGTGCAGTTGCCCATGAAGTTGTGCGTCACCTTGTCAAAGGTGTTGTAGTGAGGGTCACCGTGGACGTGGCAGATGCCGTAGGACTGCTCGAGGCACTCTGGTTTCCCATCCTGCACCCCGCAGTACTGGCCTGCAGGGCATGAGGCACTGGAGCACTGCACTTTGCTTCCCCGCGCAGGACACGTGCACTTGGAGGAGCAGGTGTTGTCCTCCCAGAACTCCGAGCCCACAGGGTAGTGCTGCCCGTTGTGCCAGCAGCCGCACTGCTGGCTGGGCACACATTGGTCATTGTAGAGCAGGTACCCGCTGTCGCAAACACATCCCTCCACGCACGGCAGGCTGCAGGTAGCGGGAGCCATTGGGTCAACACAGGTGGCAGGGCAGGCTGCAGCACAGGGCTCGTAGTGACTGTTGGCGGGACAGGTGATGGCTGTCGAGGCAGAAGACATGGCTGTTACTTGGAGAACACAACACTTGTTTGTGCTAACTTTTTCCCTTTGAAAAATTAAGAGTCTATTTTCTCTGTGGTCTGCTGTGCTCCATGGGCAATCTCAGTAACACCAGATCAAATGAAACAGAAAAACGCCCCTCTGACACTAAAAACTGCCCATGATTCCCCAAGGCACATGGTAAAATTATTTCTTATGCCCCCTCCTCCCCCCCACTCTCTCATTCCTATTCTGTGCTTTCCTGAGAGTAAGGATCCATGGCACTGCGTGTGGACTTACGGCAGAAGGTGGCATTCCTCCACACAGGGATCTTGACGCCAAGCGCCTGGCAGGCATCCGCATAGGACTGCAAGCTCTTGCACAGGATGTCATGGTCCAGCCCCAGCTCACACAGGTCATAAAGACAGGTCTCAAAGTAACTGCTGGGGTTCAGCACGGCATGGCACATCTGAAACGGGCCACTGGAGTCACTGAGGAGCCCACAGAAGGAGCTGCTGGCAATGATTTCCTTGTCCGTCTCGTTGCAGGCTGGGGTGGGGAGCGGTCCAGCTGAGCAGCTGTGGGAAGACAGGGAGCAGAGCCTCTGGGTCATCTGTGCGCTTCTCCTGGTGCCTCCCTCCCTCTCCTCAACCCAACTTGTCCCCAGACCTGCTGGGGGCCGCACCTACCTGCTGTCGTTGGACACCTGCCAGCTGTTGCCCAGGCTGTTGGAGTCTGGCTCCAGCAAACCGTCCGGGTTCAGGAAGTCATCTTTTGCTATCCCATTGTAGTTGCCACACATACCACAAACCTTCTCCCCAAAGGTGCTTGGAAGTGTCACCTCCACCCGATGGTTCCCATCAAACTTCACTCTCAAGCCAAAGTCTGTTGTGACCACTGTGTAAAATCCGCTGGACGAGATCTGTACGCCTGGGGATGGGCTGCAGGGCAGCACCTCTACCACTCCGTTGACCTGGAAGGACAGAAGCCAAGGCACGGATGAAGCAACCCGTTTGGCATAGCTCTCCGCTCTTGCACACCCCCACCGCCTCTCCCCCTTCTGCTCACCGTCACCACTCCACCCTTGTCCAGCCTTATGCGCTGCCCAGCCACATCAATGTCCACGTAGCGGACATAGGAGACGCGGGTGTTGCTTCCCCTGTGCTCATTGGCTGCTTCCACGTTGAAGTAGGGCAGGGAGCTGTTGCTCTCACACAGCTTAGAGAGGGTGTAGGTGCAGGTGCCCATGAAGTGGTGTAGCTGCTTGTCGAATGTGTGGTAGTGAGGGTCTCCTTCCACCACACATGTCCCTGAGAGGGGAAAGACCAGAGGAAATGTTCAGTTTGGCACTTCTGTCTGTCTGTTCTGTGCAGCCCACCCGGGACAAAGACCATGAGGCCCATGACTCTTCTTTTGACCATAAGCCTTTAGAAAAGCTGACTGATCACTTGCAACAAGGAGAAGATGCCAGGGGTGCAACATGGCAGTACCTGAGCTTGGTGTAGGACTGGTTGGATGTGAAGTCTGCGTTGTGGTTCCTGGCAAGGTGGTTCCAGGTTCTGTGGTTGATGGACCTGGAACAAACAAGAGAGTGAGAGGAGTTCTGCACCAGCGTGGGAGTTCTGCTGCAGGCAGCTGGTGCACCCTTCCCAAACACCTCAACACTATGACCAGAGACTCCTGGGGCAGGGATTGCACAGTGACTGCTCAGCACCAATTTCTTCACTCAGGTGGTCTCCAAAGAGCTTTGCTGAGTGACATACAAATTCTCTACCACAGACCCTTCATCTTTTGACCATAAGCCTTTAGAAAATCTCACTGATCACTTGCAACAAGGAAAAGACACCAGGGATGCAACATGGCAGTACCTGAGCTTGGTGTAGGACTTGTTGGATGTGAAGTCTGCGTTGTGGTTCCTGGCAGGGTGGTTCCAGGTTCTGTGGTTGATGGACCTGGCACAAATAAGAGAGTGAGAGGTGTTCTGCACCAACGTGGGTTGAGATCTTCAGGCAGTTGGTGTAGCCTTCCCAAACACCCCAACACCATGACCAGAGACTCCCAGGGCAGGGATTGCACAGTGACTCCTCAGCACCAATGTCTGCACTCAAGGCACCTCCTAGGAGCACTGCTTGGTGATGAAAGGGGATATGCAGCTCCTTCCCCACAGAGCCAACATCCCTTTGCCATGAGCCCCGTCTAAAACCCACTGAACATGTGCCACAAGAAGGTGCCATGGGTGCAACATGGCAGTACCTGAGCTCGGTGTAGGACTTGTTGGATGTGAAGTCTGCGTTGTGGTTCCTGGCAAGGTGGTTCCAGGTTCTGTGGTAGATGGACCTGGCACAAATAAGAGAGTGAGAGGAGTTTTTCACCTACATTGGAATTCTGCTGCAGGCAGCTGGTTCACCCTTCCCAAACACCCCTACACTGTGTCTAGAGGTGCCCAGGTCAGAGATGGCACGGTGACTACTCAGCACCAATGTCTGCACTCAAGGGGTCTCCTACGAGCACTGTTGGATGATGAAAGGGGACATGCAGCTCCTTCTCCACAGACCCAACATCCCTTTGCCATGAGCCCCAATGAAAGCCAACTGAACACGTGCTACAAGGAAAAGACAGCAGGGATGTAACATGGCAGTACCTGAGCTCGGTGTGGGACGTGTTGGATGTGAAGTCTGTGTTGTGGTTGCTGGCGAGGTGGTTCCAGGTTCTGTGGTTGATGGACCTGGCACAAATAAGAGAGTGAGAGGAGTTCTGTACCAGTGTAGGAGTTCTGCTCCAGGCAGCTGGTTCACCCTTCCCAAACACCCCAACACTGTGACCAGAAACACCCAAGGCAGGGATGGCACAGTGACTCCTCAGCACCAATGTCTGCACTCAAGGCATCTCCTAAAAGCACTTCTGGGTGATGAAAGGGGATATGCAGCTCCTTCCCCACAGAGCCAACAGCCCTTTGCCATGAGCCCCAATGAAAGCCAACTGAACACGTTCCAGAAGAGAAGATGCCAGGGGTGCAACATGGCAGTACCTGAGCTTGGTGTAGGACTTGTTGGATGTGAAGTCTGCGTTGTGGTTCCTGGCAGGGTGGTTCCAGGTTCTGTGGTTGATGGACCTGGAACAAACAAGAGAGTGAGAGGAGTTCTGCACTACATGAGATTTCTGCTGCAGGCAGCTGGTGCGCCCTTCCCAAACACCCCAACATCATGACCAGAGACTCCCAGGGAAGGGATTGCACAGTGACTCCTTAGCACCAATTTCTGCACTCAAGGTGTATCCAAAGAGCACTGCTGAGTGATGCATAGCTTCTCTACCACAGACCCTCCATCCCTTGGCTACATGCCTATAGAAAAGCTCACTGAACACTTGCCACAAAGAGAAGACACCAGAGATGCAACATGGCAGTACCTGAGCTCGGTGTAGGACGTGTTGGATGTGAAGTCTGTGTTGTGGTTCCTGCCAGGGTGGTTCCAGGTTCTGGGGTTGGTGGAGCTAGGACAAATACGAGTGTGAGAGAACTTGTCTAAAAACATGTCAGTTCTGCTCCAGGCAGCTGGTTCACCCTTCCCAAACACCCCAATACTCTGCCCAGAGAAGACAAGCAACAATTTTACAGTATCATCTCAGCTGCCCTTCCCCAAGGTGAGCCTTTTACCTTCACAGGGTCCCTTTTCAATGGACAGATCATCCAGCGCTATGTCACTCTGCAAAACTTCACCCCACTGACCCTCCAGGACAATCTACGGGAAAGGATGGTTCACAGCATTAGCTCCAGCCACATGTGTCAGGTGCCATTAGTAAGCATGGTTTCTCTCAGATGGCAGTGAGAGCCTCTGCCCCTTACCTGCATGTCTCCTGTGCTGTTCACAGTGATCTCTCCCAAGAGCCATCTGTCCCCGTGGTTCCCAGTGCTGCTCCAGACCTCCACTAGGTCTCCGTTGTAAGCCACATACACCCGCAGGGCCATTTCTTTAGCCTCTCCAAACATGTGATACCAGAAGCGGAAGCAGTGCGGTCCTGCACCGCACACCGGGCTGCCCAGCAGAGCCACAAAGCCGGCGGAGTCAGCGTTCCCTTGCAGGTAGATGTAGTAGCCATCTGAAACAAAGCGGGAGCTACACTGTCACACACCATCAACTCTAGACAAAGCAGCAAGGGACAGCCCAAGAACAGTCTGGGGAGAACCTTCAGCTCCAGCTCAAGGCAGGCAAAAGGAGGGGAGAGCTTTGCCAGCCATAGCCCTCTCCAGCCCTGAGTGCACCCATGAACCATGGTCTCTGGGCCGTGGCAGCTGCATGGCTTGGAGTGGGCAATGGCACCAGCCCCGAAGAATCGTCACAATCCTTGCCTGAGCCCATTGCCTTGGGACCCACTCATCACTGGCTTCTGAAGAAGCCAGCATGTCCTGGAAGAGAGACCCATTCCCCCGAGACAGCTGGGTCATCAAGCTTTGCATTACATCCCTCTTTGCACAGCACGGCCTTGCCTGCCCTGAGGGTACCACAGATTGATTCCCAGGACTCAACACTTCCGAAAGTAAGGCTCTGGCTCTGGAGGAGACCGCCACACATGGCTCTAGAGGAAGGCCAGGAAACACGTGACGCATCTTTGTTGTCTGAATGCTGTTCCTACCTCCTGTTGTGTGGTCAGAGGACGGGCCAGTATTTGGTGTGGGCGTCGGACCCTTGTGCCTTATCCAGGCAATGCTGTTGGAGTCTGGCTGCACCCACTCACAGAAGTCGTCATCAAATGTGCAGTTGAGATTGCAGTCTGCTGGGGCAGCTGGATACGGTGCAGAAAAGAAAGTTTCAAGAGTGAGGGTGAGACCACTGTTGCCCTGTGTCCCGCAGGGCATACATACATCCCTGGCATGCTCATGGCCAGGTGAGGATGGCCAACCGTGTTGAGGTAGGCAGTAGGCTACTGTATCAGAGAGTAACCAGAGGACAGACAGGTTGAGGAGTAAGTTTTTTCCTGGAGAACATCGCCATTCTGGCTATGTCTTACGTGCTCCTTCCCCACACACCCTCCATCTCTTTGCAACGAGTCATATCAAAGGCTCACTGAACACCTGCCACAAGAGGACAGAGGTGCAACATGGCAGTACCTGAGCTCGGTGTAGGACTTGTTGGATGTGAAGTCTGCGTTGTGGTTCCAGGTTGTGGGGTTGATGGACCTGAAACAAACAAGAGAGTGAGAGGAGTTCTGCACCAACGTGAGAGTTCTGCTGCAGGCAGCTGGTGCACCCTTCCCAAACACACCAACACCCAAAGAACGTACCCATGCTGGCCGGGTAACAGCCCCTCTGGCCATCCTGGATCTTGCAGACCTCGTCCTCACCACAGGACATCTCAGAGCAAGCCATGTGGCCGTTGGCTTCACAGCGGCACTGGCGAGTGCAGTCCTCGTTCACAGAGTACTCGCCTTCCTGCAGGTGGAGAAGCACCGAGCGTCAGCGCATCAGGCAGGGAAGCAGAGGCAGGGGAGTGCCCTGGGAGGGGTGTAAGCCAGGGCAGGGTTTTCACTCACGCTGTAGTAGTTGCCCTCAAAGAGGCAGCCACACTGGGCCTCGGGCACGCAGGTGTCTCCGCTGAGGAGGAAGCCAGAGGTACACGCACAGCCCTCCATGCAGGGCTTGGAGCAGTTCTGCGGGGCTTGTCGGTCAACACAGGTGGCAGGGCAGCCGGTCATGCAAGGGTCATAGGAGCTGTTGGCAGGGCACTGCAGGGCTGCAATGGGAAGGGCACTATTAGGACCAGCAAGCCTTCAAGGAAGCATGACCTTCTGGGAAGGGGAAGAGCAAAGACTTGCTTTGGCCAGAGGTTCTGTGCTCAAGGAGCAGCACGTTTCCCTTCTGGCACTGCAAGGCTGGTACTCACGGCAGAAGGTGGCATTCCTCCAGGGAAGAAGAGTCACGCCGGCTGCTTGGCACGCGTCAGCGTAGGCCTCCAGAGTACCACACAGGACGTCCTGGCCACCATTGAGGGCACAAAGGTCATAGAAACAGGTCTCAAAGTAGCTCTGGGGGTTGATCACACCGTGGCACTTCTCAAAAGGGCCAGGCCTGGCAGTCAGGATGCCACAGAACTGGTCAGAATGGTAGAGCTTCTCCTCTTCAGCACTGCAGGGTGGGGAGGGGACGGGGACACCGCAAGAGGAGTCGTCCTCATCTGGGACCTGCCAGCTCTCCCCCAGCGCGTTGGAGTCTGCTGCCTGCTGCCCATTGGGCATCATGTAATCATCCTCTTTGTGGTTGTTGAAGTTCCCACACATGCCACAGGTCAGGTTGAAGTAGGTGGTGGGCACCTTCACCTCCACCGAGTGGTCGGTGTCGTAGGACACTCGGAGGTTGAAGTCTGTCTCCAGGACGATGTAGCGGCCGCTCCTGCTCACCGTGATGGCACCTTGTGCTGCGCTCACCGGCAAGGTCCGGCGCACGTTGTTCACCTAGGGCAGACACACCACAATGGGCCCTGGCTGTGTCCCTAAGCTGCCAGGCCAGGCATGGCAAACAAGTGCCTGTAATGCCCTCACACCCAGACGCCCCGTGGCTTGGGCAATGTTCTCTGATAGCCCCTTCCTCCTCCACCCCCCCAGAACCAAAAAACACAGCACCCCAGTAGCTTTAGGGGAAACCCCTCCACCCCCTACTTAGGACAGTTGAGATGTCTGCTACATGCCAGGCCCCTCCAAGAAAAGCCATCCCTGCCTAGCAGCCGCGCCACGCTCATGCCAGCCCCACTGCCTACCAGCACTTGGCTCTTCTCGTTCTTGACAATGACAATGCGCTCTCCGTACACCTCAACCACGACTTCGCGCACATAGGACACTCTGGGGTTGCCACGATGCTCGTTCTTGGCCTCAACGTTGAAGTAGGGCAGGGAGGTGGTGTTGGAGCACACTTTGGCCAGGGTGTAGGTGCAGTTGCCCATGAAGTTGTGCGTCACCTTGTCAAAGGTGTTGTAGTGAGGGTCACCGTGGACGTGGCAGATGCCGTAGGACTGCTCGAGGCACTCTGGTTTCCCATCCTGCACCCCGCAGTACTGGCCTGCAGGGCATGAGGCACTGGAGCACTGCACTTTGCTTCCCCGCGCAGGACACGTGCACTTGGAGGAGCAGGTGTTGTCCTCCCAGAACTCCGAGCCCACAGGGTAGTGCTGCCCGTTGTGCCAGCAGCCGCACTGCTGGCTGGGCACACATTGGTCATTGTAGAGCAGGTACCCGCTGTCGCAAACACATCCCTCCACGCACGGCAGGCTGCAGGTAGCGGGAGCCATTGGGTCAACACAGGTGGCAGGGCAGGCTGCAGCACAGGGCTCGTAGTGACTGTTGGCGGGACAGGTGATGGCTGTCGAGGCAGAAGACATGGCTGTTACTTGGAGAACACAACACTTGTTTGTGCTAACTTTTTCCCTTTGAAAAATTAAGAGTCTATTTTCTCTGTGGTCTGCTGTGCTCCATGGGCAATCTCAGTAACACCAGATCAAATGAAACAGAAAAAGGCCCCTCTGACACTAACAACTGCCCATGATACCCCACGGCACATGATAAAATTATTTCTCATGCCCCCCCCCCCACTCTCTCATTCTTATTCTGTGCTTTCCTGAGAGTAAGGATCCATGGCACTGCGTGTGGACTTACGGCAGAAGGTGGCATTCCTCCACACAGGGATCTTGACGCCAAGCGCCTGGCAGGCATCCGCATAGGACTGCAAGCTCTTGCACAGGATGTCATGGTCCAGCCCCAGCTCACACAGGTCATAAAGACAGGTCTCAAAGTAACTGCTGGGGTTCAGCACGGCATGGCACATCTGAAACGGGCCACTGGAGTCACTGAGGAGCCCACAGAAGGAGCTGCTGGCAATGATTTCCTTGTCCGTCTCGTTGCAGGCTGGGGTGGGGAGCGGTCCAGCTGAGCAGCTGTGGGAAGACAGGGAGCAGAGCCTCTGGGTCATCTGTGCGCTTCTCCTGGTGCCTCCCTCCCTCTCCTCAACCCAACTTGTCCCCAGACCAGCTGGGGGCCGCACCTACCTGCTGTCGTTGGACACCTGCCAGCTGTTGCCCAGGCTGTTGGAGTCTGGCTCCAGCAAACCGTCCGGGTTCAGGAAGTCATCTTTTGCTATCCCATTGTAGTTGCCACACATACCACAAACCTTCTCCCCAAAGGTGCTTGGAAGTGTCACCTCCACCCGATGGTTCCCATCAAACTTCACTCTCAAGCCAAAGTCTGTTGTGACCACTGTGTAAAATCCGCTGGACGAGATCTGTACGCCTGGGGATGGGCTGCAGGGCAGCACCTCTACCACTCCGTTGACCTGGAAGGACAGAAGCCAAGGCACGGATGAAGCAACCCGTTTGGCATAGCTCTCCGCTCTTGCACACCCCCACCGCCTCTCCCCCTTCTGCTCACCGTCACCACTCCACCCTTGTCCAGCCTTATGCGCTGCCCAGCCACATCGATGTCCACGTAGCGGACATAGGAGACGCGGGTGTTGCTTCCCCTGTGCTCATTGGCTGCTTCCACGTTGAAGTAGGGCAGGGAGCTGTTGCTCTCACACAACTTAGAGAGGGTGTAGGTGCAGGTGCCCATGAAGTGGTGTAGCTGCTTGTCGAATGTGTGGTAGTGAGGGTCTCCTTCCACCACACATGTCCCTGAGAGGGGAAAGACCAGAGGAAATGTTCAGTTTGGCACTTCTGTCTGTCTGTTCTGTGCAGCCCACCCGGGACGAAGACCATGAGGCCCATGACTCTTCTTTTGACCATAAGCCTTTAGAAAAGCTGACTGATCACTTGCAACAAGGAGAAGATGCCAAGGGTGCAACATGGCAGTACCTGAGCTTGGTGTAGGACTGGTTGGATGTGAAGTCTGCGTTGTGGTTCCTGGCAAGGTGGTTCCAGGTTCTGTGGTTGATGGACCTGGCACAAATAAGAGAGTGAGAGGTGTTCTGCACCAATGTCCGTTTAGACCTTCAGGCAGCTGGTTAACCCTTCCCAAACACCCCAACACCGTGACCAGAAACGCCCAAGGCAGGGATGGCACAGTGACTCCTCAGCACCAATGTCTGCACTCAAGGCACCTCCTAAGAGCACTTCTGGATGATGAAAGGAGACATGCAGCTCCTTCCCCACAGACCCAACATCCCTTGGCCATGAGCCCCAATGAAAGCCAGCAAAACACATGCAACAAGGAGAAGATGCTAAGGGTGCAACATGGCAATACCTGAGCTTGATGTAGGACTTGTTGGATGTGAAGTCTGTGTTGTGGTTCCTGCCAGGGTGGTTCCAGGTTCTGGGGTTGGTGGAGCTAGGACAAATACGAGTGTGAGAGAACTTGTCTACAAACAAGTCAGTTCTGCTCCAGGCAGCTGGTTCACCCTTCCCAAACACCCCAATACTCTGCCCAGAGAAGACAAGCAACAATTTTACAGTATCATCTCAGCTGCCCTTCCCCAAGGTGAGCCTTTTACCTTCACAGGGTCCCTTTTCAATGGACAGATCATCCAGCGCTATGTCACTCTGCAAAACTTCACCCCACTGACCCTCCAGGACAATCTACGGGAAAGGATGGTTCACAGCATTAGCTCCAGCCACATGTGTCAGGTGCCATTAGTAAGCATGGTTTCTCTCAGATGGCAGTGAGAGCCTCTGCCCCTTACCTGCATGTCTCCTGTGCTGTTCACAGTGATCTCTCCCAAGAGCCATCTGTCCCCGTGGTTCCCAGTGCTGCTCCAGACCTCCACTAGGTCTCCGTTGTAAACCACATACACCCGCAGGGCCATTTCTTTAGCCTCTCCAAACATGTGATACCAGAAGCGGAAGCAGTGCGGTCCTGCACCGCACACCGGGCTGCCCAGCAGAGCCACAAAGCCGGCGGAGTCAGCGTTCCCTTGCAGGTAGATGTAGTAGCCATCTGAAACAAAGCGGGAGCTACACTGTCACACACCATCAACTCTAGACAAAGCAGCAAGGGACAGCCCAAGAACAGTCTGGGGAGCACCTTCAGCTCCAGCTCAAGGCAGGCAAAAGGAGGGGAGAGCTCCATTGCCAGCCATAGCCCTCTCCAGCCCTGAGTGCACCCACGAACCATGGTCTCTGGGCCGTGGCAGCTGCATGGCTTGGAGTGGGCAATGGCACCAGCTCCAAAGAATCGTCACAATCCTTGCCTGAGCCCATTGCCTTGGGACCCACTCATCACTGGCTTCTGAAGAAGCCAGCATGTCCTGGAAGAGAGACCCATTCCCCCGAGACAGCTGGGTCATCAAGCTTTGCATTACATCCCTCTTTGCACAGCACGGCCTTGCCTGCCCTGAGGGTACCACAGATAGATTCCCAGGACTCAACACTTCCAAAAGTAAGGCTCTGGCTCTGGAGGAGACCGCCACACATGGCTCTAGAGGAAGGCCAGGAAACACGTGACGCATCTTTGTTGTCTGAATGCTGTTCCTACCTCCTGTTGTGTGGTCAGAGGACGGGCCAGTATTTGGTGTGGGCGTCGGACCCTTGTGCCTTATCCAGGCAATGCTGTTGGAGTCTGGCTGCACCCACTCACAGAAGTTGTCATCAAATGTGCAGTTGAGATTGCAGTCTGCTGGGGCAGCTGGATACGGTGCAGAAAAGAAAGTTTCAAGAGTGAGGGTGAGACCACTGTTGCCCTGTGTCCCGCAGGGCATACATACATCCCTGGCATGCTCATGGCCAGGTGAGGATGGCCAACCGTGTTGAGGTAGGCAGTAGGCTACTGTATCAGAGAGTAACCAGAGGACAGACAGGTTGAGGAGTAAGTTTTTTCCTGGAGAACATCGCCATTCTGGCTATGTCTTACGTGCTCCTTCCCCACAGACCCTCCATCTCTTTGCAACGAGTCATATCAAAGGCTCACTGAACACCTGCCACAAGAGGACAGAGGTGCAACATGGCAGTACCTGAGCTCGGTGTAGGACTGGTTGGATGTGAAGTCTGCGTTGTGGTTCCAGGTTGTGGGGTTGATGGACCTGAAACAAACAAGAGAGTGAGAGGAGTTCTGCACCAACGTGAGAGTTCTGCTGCAGGCAGCTGGTGCACCCTTCCCAAACACACCAACACCCAAAGAACGTACCCATGCTGGCCGGGTAACAGCCCCTCTGGCCATCCTGGATCTTGCAGACCTCGTCCTCACCACAGGACATCTCAGAGCAAGCCATGTGGCCGTTGGCTTCACAGCGGCACTGGCGAGTGCAGTCCTCGTTCACAGAGTACTCGCCTTCCTGCAGGTGGAGAAGCACCGAGCGTCAGCACATCAGGCAGGGAAGCAGAGGCAGGGGAGTGCCCTGGGAGGGGTGTAAGCCGGGGCAGGGTTTTCACTCACGCTGTAGTAGTTGCCTTCAAAGAGGCAGCCACACTGGGCCTCGGGCACGCAGGTGTCTCCGCTGAGGAGGAAGCCAGAGGTACACGCACAGCCCTCCATGCAGGGCTTGGAGCAGTTCTGCGGGGCTTGTCGGTCAACACAGGTGGCAGGGCAGCCGGTCATGCAAGGGTCATAGTAGCTGTTGGCAGGGCACTGCAGGGCTGTAATTGGGAAGGGCACCATTAGGATCAGCAAGCCTTCAAGGAAGCATGACCTTCTGGGAAGGGGAAGAGCAAAGACTTGCTTTGGCCAGAGGTTCTGTGCTCAAGGAGCGGCACGTTTCCCTTCTGGCACTGCAAGGCTGGTACTCACGGCAGAAGGTGGCATTCCTCCAGGGAAGAAGAGTCACGCCGGCTGCCTGGCACGCGTCAGCGTAGGCCTCCAGAGTACCACACAGGACGTCCTGGCCACCATTGAGGGCACAAAGGTCATAGAAACAGGTCTCAAAGTAGCTCTGGGGGTTGATCACGCCGTGGCACTTCTCAAAAGGGCCAGGCCTGGCAGTCAGGATGCCACAGAACTGGTCAGAACGGTAGAGCTTCTCCTCTTCGGCACTGCAGGGTGGGGAGGGGACGGGGACACCACAAGAGGAGTCGTCCTCATCTGGGACCTGCCAGCTCTCCCCCAGCGCATTGGAGTCTGCTGCCTGCTGCCCGTTGGGCATCATGTAATCGTCCTCTTTGTAGTTGTTGAAGTTCCCACACATGCCACAGGTCAGGTTGAAGTAGGTGGTGGGCACCTTCACCTCCACTGAGTGGTCAGTGTCGTAGGACACTCGGAGGTTGAAGTCTGTCTCCAGGACGATGTAGCGGCCGCTCCTGCTCACCGTGATGGCACCTTGTGCTGCGCTCACCGGCAAGGTCCGGCGCACGTTGTTCACCTAGGGCAGACACACCACAATGGGCCCTGGCCGTGTCCCTAAGCTGCTAGGCCAGGCATGGCAAAACAGTGCCTGTGATGCCCTCACACCCAGACGCCCCGTGGCTTGGGCAATGTTCTCTGATAGCCCCTTCCTCCTCCACCCCCCCAGAACCAAAAAACAAAGAACCCTACTGGCTTTGGGAGAAAGCCCTCTGCCCCCTGCCTAGGACAGTAGAGGTGTCAGCTACATGCCAGGCCCCTCCAAGAAAAGCCATCCCTGCCTAGCAGCCGCGCCACCCTCATGCCAGCGCCACTGCCTACCAGCACTTGGCTCTTCTCGTTCTTGACAATGACAATGCGCTCTCCGTACACCTCAACCACGACTTCGCGCACATAGGACACTCTGGGGTTGCCACGATGCTCGTTCTTGGCCTCAACGTTGAAGTAGGGCAGGGAGGTGGTGTTGGAGCACACTTTGGCCAGGGTGTAGGTGCAGTTGCCCATGAAGTTATGTGTCACCTTGTCAAAGGTGTTGTAGTGAGGGTCACCATGGACGTGGCAGATGCCGTAGGACTGCTCGAGGCACTCTGGTCTCCCATCCTGCACCCCGCAGTACTGGCCTGCAGGGCATGAGGCACTGGAGCACTGCACTTTGCTTCCCCGTGCGGGACACGTGCACTTGGAGGAGCAGGTGTTGTCCTCCCAGAACTCCGAGCCCACAGGGTAGTGCTGCCCGTTGTGCCAGCAGCCGCACTGCTGGCTGGGCACACATTGGTCATTGTAGAGCAGGTACCCGCTGTCGCAAACACATCCCTCCACGCACGGCAGGCTGCAGGTAGCGGGAGCCATTGGGTCAACACAGGTGGCAGGGCAGGCTGCAGCACAGGGCTCGTAGTGACTGTTGGCGGGACAGGTGATGGCTGTCGAGGCAGAAGACATGGCTGTTACTTGGAGAACACAACACTTGTTTGTGCTAACTTTTTCCCTTTGAAAAATTAAGAGTCTATTTTCTCTGTGGTCTGCTGTGCTCCATGGGCAATCTCAGTAACACCAGATCAAATGAAACAGAAAAAGGCCCCTCTGACACTAACAACTGCCCATGATACCCCACGGCACATGATAAAATTATTTCTCATGCCCCCCCCCCCACTCTCTCATTCTTATTCTGTGCTTTCCTGAGAGTAAGGATCCATGGCACTGCGTGTGGACTTACGGCAGAAGGTGGCATTCCTCCACACAGGGATCTTGACGCCAAGCGCCTGGCAGGCATCCGCATAGGACTGCAAGCTCTTGCACAGGATGTCATGGTCCAGCCCCAGCTCACACAGGTCATAAAGACAGGTCTCAAAGTAACTGCTGGGGTTCAGCACGGCATGGCACATCTGAAACGGGCCACTGGAGTCACTGAGGAGCCCACAGAAGGAGCTGCTGGCAATGATTTCCTTGTCCGTCTCGTTGCAGGCTGGGGTGGGGAGCGGTCCAGCTGAGCAGCTGTGGGAAGACAGGGAGCAGAGCCTCTAGGTCATCTGTGGGCTTCTCCTGGTGCCTCCCTCCCTCTCCGCATGCCCAACTTGTCCCCAGACCAGCTGGGGGCCGCACCTACCTGCTGTCGTTGGACACCTGCCAGCTGTTGCCCAGGCTGTTGGAGTCTGGCTCCAGCAAACCGTCCGGGTTCAGGAAGTCATCTTTTGCTATCCCATTGTAGTTGCCACACATACCACAAACCTTCTCCTCAAAGGTGCTTGGAAGTGTCACCTCCACCCGATGGTTCCCATCAAACTTCACTCTCAAGCCAAAGTCTGTTGTGACCACTGTGTAAAATCCGCTGGACGAGATCTGTATGCCTGGGGATGGGCTGCAGGGCAGCACCTCTACCACTCCATTGACCTGGAAGGACAGAAGCCAAGGCACGGATGAAGCAACCCGTTTGGCATAGCTCTCCGCTCTTGCACACCCCCAGCGCCTCTCCCCCTTCTGCTCACCGTCACCACTCCACCCTTGTCCAGCCTTATGCGCTGCCCAGCCACATCAATGTCCACGTAGCGGACATAGGAGACGCGGGTGTTGCTTCCCCTGTGCTCATTGGCTGCTTCCACGTTGAAGTAGGGCAGGGAGCTGTTGCTCTCACACAGCTTAGAGAGGGTGTAGGTGCAGGTGCCCATGAAGTGGTGTAGCTGCTTGTCGAATGTATGGTAGTGAGGGTCTCCTTCCACCACACATGTCCCTGAGAGGGGAAAGACCAGAGGAAATGTTCAGTTTGGCACTTCTGTCTGCCTGTTCTGTGCCGTCCACCTGGGACAAAGACCATGATGCCCATGACTCTTCTAGTTTACGCACCTGAGCCTGGTAGGGGTGCTGTTGTGGTTTTCTCACTTGGAAGCGTGGTCGGGATGGTGCTTGGTGTTGTAGTCACATTGCCTATGAAGGAGACAACAGCATAAGCAAATCAATTCTCTTTGACCAGCTCTTTTTCAAGAAAGAGACTAGACTGACTATTACAATAAGCACAGCATCCCTCAAGCTACCCTGCCCAAAGCCAGTCTTTGTACCTGGACAATATCCCTTTTCAATGGACAGATCATCCAATGCTATATTGCTTCGGCAGTCTTCACCTATCATGCCCTCCAGTAGAATCTAAGGGAAGGGAAATTTTTCAGAGTTAGCTCCAGAAATGTATCTGTATTTTGTTCTAAGGCTTGGTTCATCTCAGGTGGCACTGTTAGCCTCTGCCCTTACCTTCATGCTCCCTCTGCTGTGCACGGTGATTTGTCCCAAGAGCCATACGTCCCCTTTGTTTCCATCAACTTTCCATTCCAGTGTTGATGTTTCATTGTGAATTACATACACCCGCAGGGACATTGCTTCAGCCATTCCATACATGTGATACCAGAAGCGGAAGCAGTGTGGTCCTTCCGAACTGCAGACCGGACTGACCAATTGGGCTATCTCACTTGGCTCGTGCTTACATCCTTCCAGGTAGATATAATAGCCGTCTGGAAACAGCAAAGTGTCATTTTTTCACATTAGTGAACAAGACAAGACAAAGTCAGTTCCTGTACAGACTGTGTACAGTACATTTCTTCAGCTGGCACCTGCACTGAAGTTTCAGTCCCCGAATGGATTTCCAGCAGATTACACTGTTCTCCAACTTGGAGAAAGGAAGACCTTCTAAACAAAAGGCTGAGGGTCACAGTGATCCATTCTCAGCCTGGATATAACTTTGCTGAAGGCTCTTTACAGAAACTTAAACTAACAGTTTGCATACTCAAAGTGATGTACTGTTCATCCCCCCCCAAAACAGATTCCTGACAGCTGCAGATGGCTCTGGTTTGAGCTTATGAAACATGTGGCCTGGATTTGCTGTTAAAAGAGGCTTTTTGCCCTCTTACAAGAGAAGCACAGGCACATACTATTTGTTGTTCCTACCTCCAGTTGTGTGATCATAGGAAGGGCCCGTGCTTGGTGTGAGCGTTGGCCCCTTGTGCCTTGTCCAGTCGAAGTTGTCAGTGGTTGCCTGTTCCCACTTACAGAAGTCAACATCAAATGTGCAGTACATATTGCAGCCCGCCGGTGCAGCTGTATATGAGGTAGAAAGAAAAAGAGTTCCCACAATGAGGTTTGGAATCTTCTCTCTGTTCTGACAATGCCCTTTTAGGTCTCATGCACCCGTGTTCATGAAAAAAATCAAACATATTATAATGGAATGAGCAGAAGTGACCTAGATAATAAGGTCCTAATACTGATATGACTGGAAAGCTGAATGGATCTCAAGCAGTATGTAACTCCTTTATTAATTTTAAAGTCCCGGTTTATAAACTTGTGAATTGATTTCACATGCTTGGTGAAAACCTGGAGCTGTAGATGTGTTGGCTAATATAGTAACTTTTCAAACAGATAAAATAGTTTATTAAAGACAAAATGGTGATTTGTTAGACAAATGTTTACTTGTCCATGGCTCAGCCCTTAACTACACAGAGTATGTTGCCTTTCATGATCTAGTTCTAAACAATTTTCATAGGTCAAAAGTGTTCAAACATCCAGTTCTAAAATGAATACTGGAATTCCATTAGAAGCATACATGAGAAGCCAAATTTCCAGAGATGCTGAGCACTAGAAACCTTCCTGTGTAACCTTCAATCCCCTCTTATCAAATCATGCTCAAGTTCTTAATAATTTAAATTTATATTTGTAGCAGGAGCTTTTTCGAGATGCACTTCATGTCCGGGGAAGGGTGGCACATAGAAAAGCCCTAGCCCATCTTGACTGGCCATGCATTGCTCCACCCCAACATCCCTCAGGCAAAGACTGCTGCTGTACCCCCAAAACCCTGCCAATACAGCACTCTGGTCAGGCCACTCCTGTGCTCGGGACAAACAACACTGCTAAGAACACCTTGGGCGAAGAACGCTGTGAGAACAGAGGTAAGGCCATTGCAGAGAGCCGGTGTGAAAATGGCTGTGCAAACCCAGCAGATGTGCTTAGACCTTTTAAGGCCTCCCGGGATCTGAACCCTTAGGCATAGGTCCTACACCCAAAGAACGTACAAGAAGAAAAGAACATCCGTGCTCTGCTCAACAACAGGGACAGTTACCAGCCACTCCCTCCAAATCTGTGTGCCATTACTGGCACGAGTCACTGGGGAAAGGGCATTCAAAAGCAACACTTACCACAGACAGTGCCAGCACTCCAGTCTCCCAGAGCCACGCCTGCCTCAGCACAGGCTGCGGCATAGGCCCCCAGGTCATTGCAGAGCTGCTCCGTGCTGCCACCCGTGGCACACTGGTCATAGACACAGCTCTCAAAGTATGTCTCTGGCGGCAGAACCGCGTGGCAGGGCTGGAACGGGCCATCAGGTTGCATGAGAATCGCACACTGCTCGTTAGCTGCCTCCTCCTCAGAGGGGGAGCAGGACACAGGTGGGCTGATCTCTGTGTCACACCTGAAAAGCAGACACGTGTCCCTGAGCTCACAGCAGCCTGTGGACCCCAGGCACGCTGTTTCCTGACCACCTTCCCAGCCAAAGCCTCAGCCTCTGGAGTCTGGATTCCTTGCTCAGGCAAAGCACCCATTGCTGCCACGTGCAAGGACGCGCAACAGGGCCCACAGGCACCATTCCCCTCCGAGGCATCAGAGGGAGAGAAACAGAGGCCAAGGCACTTCTGATCGCAAGAGTTTGGGACAAGCATTGCGCCAAGGCCCCGACCCACACTCTCTGGGGTCAGGAAGAGTGAGATGCAGCGTTTGAAGCAGGATGGCAGGGCCTTGTGCCCATGGCACCAAAAGTCCCAGAACAGAGTACCTTTGGCAAGAGAGCACTGCTCACCCTGGCTGCGGGTAGGGGTTGGGGCACGGCCACAAGCAAGCGAGCCTTGAGGCACCCAGGTGTGGACAGGACATGCCATTGGTGGGTGGAGCAGAGAGGTGAGATGCCAGATGACACAACTGCTGCCATGTAGCCTCTACGTGCTCTCACATGCTTTCCCACAACTGCCTGTTCCCTCTCCCTTGCCCCACACCTGCCATAACCAATCCTCCCTCCTTGTGCCTCTTGCAGCTCCCTCCCCCACGCGCCCTTTATATTGGCATCTACGTGACGGAACAAGGACTCACGGCCACTTGTCATCGGGCACCATCCAGCTTTTTCCAAAGTCATTGAAGTTGGGCAGAAGTGTCCCACTGGGTCCCATGAAGTCATCCTGCTGGCTGCCAGTGTACGTCCCACACAGTCCACACAGCTTGCCCTTGTGCTTCTCAGTCACCCTCACTAGGAGCTCGTGGTCCCCATTGAACTGCAGCTGCAGGCCCAGCTTGGTAGAAACCCGCACGTAGGAGCCACTCAGGGAAACAGTCACTCCAGGGGCAGGAGAGGCAGGCAGGGAGGTCAGAGCACCGTTGATCTGAATAAGGGGAACAGAGGGGGACAGAAGCATAAAGAGATGCCCTCCACTGAGAGCTCACTGGTCTTCCCTGCAGAGGGCTCAGTGAATCAGAACCACTGACGGCGTGAGAAACCCTGCCCAGGCCAACAAGCAGAGCAGCTGCTCTGCGTACGGCCCAGAGAAAACTCAGGAAAACAAGTGGGAAGTCCCTTGCTGTGCGAGCAGCTGTGTCTGCCCTGCTCAGGAGCTTGCTGGGCCCCTCTGTGAGCATGCCAGCAGGCTCAGGGCATACCCAGCTCTTCTTGGGGGTCTCAAGCAGTACTTAATGGTGCCCAGGGCACCTGTTGTTCCCAGGCGTAAAAACGAGGCACTTACATAGACCACCTTGTTCTTGAGCAGAGCAATGTGGAGGCCTTTCATGGACACTGCCACGGAGTCCAGAGCTGTCCAGCTCTGGCTGCCGCGATGTTTGTTGCGGGTGGTGACACTGAACCCAACGGAGGTGTTGTCACAGCCCGTCACCACCGTGTAGTTGCAGGAGCCCTGGAAGTGGTAGAGCTTCCCATCGAAGGTGCTGTAATGCGGGTCGCCATAGATGTGGCAGATAGCGGTGCTGGCTGGGTAACAGCCTCTCTGGCCATCCTGGATCTTGCAGACCTCGTCCTCACCACAGGACATCTCAGAGCAAGCCATGTGGCCGTTGGCTTCACAGCGGCACTGGCGAGTGCAGTCCTCGTTCACAGAGTACTCGCCTTCCTGCAGGTGGAGAAGCACCGAGCGTCAGCGCATCAGGCAGGGAAGCAGAGGCAGGGGAGTGCCCTGGGAGGGGTGTAAGCCAGGGCAGGGTTTTCACTCACGCTGTAGTAGTTGCCCTCAAAGAGGCAGCCACACTGGGCCTCGGGCACGCAGGTGTCTCCGCTGAGGAGGAAGCCAGAGGTACACGCACAGCCCTCCATGCAGGGCTTGGAGCAGTTCTGCGGGGCTTGTCGGTCAACACACGTGGCAGGGCAGCCGGTCATGCAAGGGTCATAGTAGCTGTTGGCAGGGCACCGCAGGGCTGCAATGGGAAGGGCACTATTAGGACCAGCAAGCCTTCAAGGAAGCATGACCTTCTGGGAAGGGGAAGAGCAAAGACTTGCTTTGGCCAGAGGTTCTGTGCTCAAGGAGCGGCACGTTTCCCTTCTGGCACTGCAAGGCTGGTACTCACGGCAGAAGGTGGCATTCCTCCAGGGAAGAAGAGTCACGCCGGCTGCCTGGCACGCGTCAGCGTAGGCCTCCAGAGTACCACACAGGACGTCCAGACCACCATTGAGGGCACAAAGGTCATAGAAACAGGTCTCAAAGTAGCTCTGGGGGTTGATCACACCGTGGCACTTCTCAAAAGGGCCAGGCCTGGCAGTCAGGATGCCACAGAACTGGTCAGAACGGTAGAGCTTCTCCTCTTCAGCACTGCAGGGTGGGGAGGGGACGGGGACACCGCAAGAGGAGTCGTCCTCATCTGGGACCTGCCAGCTCTCCCCCAGCGCATTGGAGTCTGCTGCCTGCTGCCCGTTGGGCATCATGTAATCGTCCTCTTTGTAGTTGTTGAAGTTCCCACACATGCCACAGGTCAGGTTGAAGTAGGTGGTGGGCACCTTCACCTCCACCGAGTGGTCAGTGTCGTAGGACACTCGGAGGTTGAAGTCTGTCTCCAGGACGATGTAGCGGCCGCTCCTGCTCACCGTGATGGCACCTTGTGCTGCGCTCACCGGCAAGGTCCGGCGCATGTTGTTCACCTAGGGCAGACACACCACAATGGGCCCTGGCCGTGTCCCTAAGCTGCCAGGCCAGGCATGGCAAAACAGTGCCTGTGATGCCCTCACACCCAGACGCCCATGGCTTGGGCAATGTTCTCTGACAGCCCCTTCCTCCTCCACCCCCCCAGAACCAAAAAACACAGCACCCCAGTAGCTTTAGGGGAAACCCCTCTGCCCCCTGCCTAGGACAGTTGAGGTTTCAGCTACATGCCAGGCCCCTCCAAGAAAAGCCATCCCTGCCTAGCAGCCACGCCACCCTCATGGCAGCCCCACTGCCTACCAGCACTTGGCTCTTCTCGTTCTTGACAATGACAATGCGCTCTCCGTACACCTCAACCACGACTTCGCGCACATAGGACACTCTGGGGTTGCCACGATGCTCGTTCTTGGCCTCAACGTTGAAGTAGGGCAGGGAGGTGGTGTTGGAGCACACTTTGGCCAGGGTGTAGGTGCAGTTGCCCATGAAGTTGTGCGTCACCTTGTCAAAGGTGTTGTAGTGAGGGTCACCGTGGACGTGGCAGATGCCGTAGGACTGCTCGAGGCACTCTGGTTTCCCATCCTGCACCCCGCAGTACTGGCCTGCAGGGCATGAGGCACTGGAGCACTGCACTTTGCTTCCCCGCGCAGGACATGTGCACTTGGAGGAGCAGGTGTTGTCCTCCCAGAACTCCGAGCCCACAGGGTAGTGCTGCCCGTTGTGCCAGCACCCGCACTGCTGGCTGGGCACACATTGGTCATTGTAGAGCAGGTACCCGCTGTCACAAGCACATCCCTCCACGCACGGCAGGCTGCAGTTGTAGGGTGCTGTTGGGTCAACACAGGTGGCAGGGCAGGCTGCAGCACAGGGCTCGTAGTGACTGTTCTCTGGACATGCTAGTGCTGTATAATAAAAGATAATCTTATTTATTAATCTTTTTTTACCTACTTAAGCAGTGGGGTTTTATTTATATAACTTTCTGCTTTTTTTTTAATTATTTGGGGACATTTTGTAGTTCTGAGGCAGTTTGATATATGCTTTTGCTCTCTTACCATCCTCTTGTTTCTCTTGAGTTTTGGGCTATTTACTGTTTCCCCTCATGAAAGGAATTTCCTAGGAGATCTCTTTGTCCTAAGGATGACTGCTTTGAATTCTTGCATTGGACTGAGGACATCTGTGTCATGTTAGTTATTTAGGACTTGTGTCATATTTAGGTTATAGTCCTAGTATTTTTTTTTAATCCTGTTGTGGCTTCCTAATTTTGTTGTTGTTAAATAATCAGGATGAACAAGTGCTGTATTCTGTTTAAATCTTGTTACACACATGACATGTAGATATCCAAAGTAATTATATCTTCTACATACTGACATTTTTTCAGGTGAGAAGATACCAGAACTGAAATTTCTGGAGCAAAGTTGGGATGTTTTGTTTCTATAAATATATGTGATGCAGTTCAATTTTTATGACATATTTTCTCACTTGTTTTTAGCTTGCTTTCCTTAAGGAGTCAGAGACCACAGAATTATATCATACTTTTCTGTGGTCATCCTCCCACTTGCTAAGTTTGACCCAGCTGATTCACTGGAAATAAATTGGTTATGTTGGTAGAGACTCATCCACTCAGCCTATTCTTTTAGTCCTCTCCAGTTCCTAGTCAAAGCTCCTTTCTCACTGTCCCAGACAGCCTTGATTCCTTATCCCCGTCTACAGCTCTGCCTTTTAGCTGCTCTGGCTCATGTCCCTTCTATGTTCATATAAGGTGTCTTCCTTGATGTATTTTGCTGAGGCTGCTGCAGAAGTCACAGTTTCCCTTCGGTTTACTGGGTGCCTGGCTTTGCTACAGGGTAGAGAGGCTGGGAGCATAGGACAAGGCAGCTCAGGCTCTGAGTAGGGAGTGTCTTGTGAGAGTGACTCTTACATTAAGCATGTACAAAATAAGTTTTTTTTTCTCCAAGACACTTAATTTCAGGCATATCTTCTACCGAAGCTAGAAAGCCCCTCTAAGTCAAATGTCCCTTATACAGTTAATACCCCTGAACAAAACTACAGGGATACTAGAGGAATTAAAAGAAAAAGTTTCCATTTCTATTTTAAGATGGACTAGACGAGTGTTTTCTCCTTAGATCTGAAGCAACGTAACTATTTTCACTAGGGTCTCCCCAGAGGAATCAAACTGTGGACTATATGTAACCCTGAAATCTTTAGCCTGACTGTTTAAGATTCACGATATCATATGAATTCAAACCAGTGCCATGTAATTCTCTGTTTCAGGAAGTCCTAATTAGATCTTAATTGTGACAAGTGATAGCTTCCAGCAATCTTTGATACATACGGCAGAATGTTGCATTTCTCCATGGTGTCAGCTGGACTCCTGCAGCTTGGCAAGCATCGGCGTAAGACTGCAGGTTTTGACAGAGGGCTGCGTTGTTCAGATGAAGTTCACAGAGATCATACTGGCAGGCTTCAGAATAACTTTGTGGATCAACTACTGAATGGCAGTTCTGGAACGGACCATTGGGATCTGTGATCAGACCGCAGTATTCATTGCTCTGGATCATATGTTTTTCATCATCAGTGCAATTTGGAGTATGGCCGTCATCTGGCAAGCACCTAGTATGTGTAGGGGGGAAAAAAAAAAAAGATGTGCAAAAATTCACTGATTAACTTTGGAAGCACTAGCACAAGATGCTTTCCAAATCACATCCAAAAAAACTACGGGCTGTCCCCAGGCTAAGCATGACATAATTTAAAGCTCTACATTTCAAGGACTTAGGATTAAAATCTGAATTTCTATATGATCTAAACCTTATAACCTTTGAGGGGCCTGGAAGAAACCCGAAGATTTATTTTGGCTTTCTTTTAAGTCAAGTTTTGTACACAGAATATACCTAGGAAGGGCAAATAAAATGTAAGAGCATTCAAAATCAAACCTCTGCTATCATTAAATAACATATTGTGAAATTATAAAATACCTAGAAAAACATCTCAGAAGAGTTGAAACAAGATCTTCAAGTGTTAGCATTAATATACTGCAACAATAACAAATCTTAGTGGGCATCTGCAGTGTTTTACTCAAATTCTCTCTCTTTAAGCACAGCTGAGTTTGCTGTGAAACTACACAGATAGATGAAGTAAGAACACTGACAAGAATATATTTCATCCCATGTGCCTAACGTTTTTGGCCTCCATACAACAGTTGCTTAAAGTACTGGTCACTGCATAACCACGAGCTAAGGCCTAACATCCCCGTTGGAGTCCTACCTGGAGTCATTGTAAACCTGCCAACTGTTGCCAAGGCTGGCTGAGTTTGATTCCATCTCTCCATCTGGGTTAAGAAAGTCATCTGCTTTGTGCCCATTGTAATTTCCACATATTCCACAGACTTTAGACATATAGGTACTGGGTAGAGTGATTTCTGCTCTGTGATTGCCATCAAACTTGACAATCAGCCCAAAGTCAGTAGTAACCACAACATACTGCCCACTGAAGGAAATATGGACACCCTGCGCCAGCGTCAGAGGGACCACCTGGCTGACTCCATCAACCTGCAGGCACAGAGAAGGACAATCATTATAGTCACTTTGAAAGAAGCATTTTTAATAGTGACACTCTTAGATTACATCCCTGTATTGACCACAGGACTTGCACAGTGAGCAGTAAGAACTCATATTGTGTTAAATATTATTTAACAGGAATGCTGTAATCAAGAGCTTCGAGGCCATAATAATGTTGCTACAGAGCTTCCAAGTGTGGTCAAAGAGCTTGGTGAACCAAACCCAACTGGCAAAAATCCAAGATCTTCTGTCAGCAGTAACTGCTTACAGACTTATGTTTTAGTTTGGATCAAATAAGATCAAAAAAAATGTAGGTAGAATGGATTCCCAGAAAATTTTCAGGATCGGACAAATCTTGAAGAAGCTTCCTTTTTTTTCTTCATCTAAGTTTTACTTGTGAAATGCCAGGCAACAGGAAGTATGTGTCCAAGTAAAATTTTCAAATTAAAATGTACTTAAATTAGCATCAAATTTGAACACTTGCTCTTATTATATATGCAAAACAGTTTGGTTTACTTAGAATGGTATACATAATGAAAATAGTATATACAGGGGAAAGGTATAGAAGAGAAGCTGATCATAGAAAATGGTCTCAAACCTTACCTTAACAACTCTGTTTTTACTCAGGTTGATCCTGTAGCCATATACATCAATGTCCACATATTTGACATAGGAGACACGGGTGTTGCTTCCCCTGTGCTCATTGGCTGCCTCCACATTGAAATAGGGCAGGGAGCTGTTGCTCTCACACAGCTTGGAGAGGGTGTAGGTGCAGGTGCCCATGAAATCATGACGCTGCTTGTCAAACGTGTTATAGTGAGGATCCCCATGTATACTGCAAGTTGCTTTTGGAGAGAGAAAAAAGGAATATGATCTCATTAACATCTAGATATATCCAGAAAAGCCATCCCATTATGCAGTAGGAAAACACACTAATTCCCATTTTATAGATTACATATGGAAGAACTGAAAGAGAAAAGGCAGGTTTATATAGCATAAGGCAATGCCATGGAGAGATACTCGAAGAAATTAACTGAAGCAAATAAGTAGCACTGGTAGTAAAAAGTAATAGGTGCCCTCCTACAACCTATTGACTAGCATATGTGAATGTCTAAAATTACCTGTTCCTGGAGGTGGTGTAGGTGTCGGTGGTTCAGGAGTAGTGACACCTTCTGTTACTAGAAAATACAAGGCAATATAGTGTGAACAGTCAACATACATGAGCTTCCACTTATTCTTCACTATCATAAAGTTAGAAGTTTTTAATTTAAGCAAGTGGAAAAATCTATATTACAAAATGAAGATGTGTGGGTCTTTTAGGCACTTAGGAAAGCTCATCTAATTGTTAGCTTGGTGGTAGTGTCCAAGCCTGTGCCAATGCAGGAAGCGTTTTGCAATTGGATATGTGACTCCCTCTGGTGTGTATGTTAAAGCATGAAGGTCATGCTGTCTGCAAGTGTTGGCAGGTCTGTGAGTGAGTAACCTGCCAACAGATATCATACACCAGAAACAAATAACTTTGGGCACTGGTGGTTTCAAATCAGAGTTTTGTTGTTTCTTCAAAATCATATTTATTTCTTAGGAACATGACAGCTGTAAGAGCTACTGACAGATATAACAAACAGTCCTGTTGTGGAGCCATCCCACATGCCTGCTTCTGCTTGTTAAGAAATTCTACCATTTTTGCCACCTATTCTTTATCCAGCACAAAGATATCTTGTAAAATAAGTTGTCCTCGTGGTGTACTTGTGTGTGTGAGCTAGTGACACCACTCTGAGAAGTCTCTTGATTTCATGTGACATGCGAATGAGTGATGAGTCTGAATCTCTGAAATTACAACAGACTGACTAAAACCTTCAAAACATGCACATTCACTTTTGCTCCTTTGCAGAACAAAGGACAACTCTCCTCATTCAGGTAGCCTCCTATTGCACCCTTGTGAGTTCTCTACTCTGTGCTACATGTGAGATAACCATCATTGTATGAGGAGATAATCAAGTGATGAATTGATTCATGGAGAACAATGCTTTCCAACCTACTTATAGATGCATTATATGTATATAATCATCCAAGTAAGGTAGTTGGTCTTCTGTATTATTGACACTGATAATGACATTATTTATAGGATTAAGGTGCAATGAAGAGAAAAAGTCATATGAGAACAAGTTAGATTTTTGAACAATGATGCAGTAACTACATATTATGATGGTACTGCTCTTTTGCTAACTATGTGATTCAAACTCAGTTGGACATGGGGGTTTTGCAAGGAAGTTGTGATTATAATTTAGAAGAAGACAATAGACTTCACATAACTTGCAGTCTAGTGTATACTGATAAATCTCTGCACAAAATGATCCCATTCACTTAATGAACTCTGACTTCAATGATACTTTGTAATAACCTGCCTGAAAAAAATGGGATCAGCTCCTTTACATACACTGATTTCTTCTATAACTGCTTCTTATATACCCACTTCACATCCAGCTCCATATTCAAGTGTAAATGCAGTTTTTGCATATATAGCCCAAAATTGCTCTTTTTACTCTTCCACCATTGGTGAAAAATTACAGGAATCCTGATAATGGCTGTATTCCCACAATGGATAATTCCCAACAAGCTTAAAGTTAACTTTGTTGTAGATCTCAGGAAAAAACCAGAAGAAAACCTATTCCTAAAATCATTGTCCCTTGAGGTATAAGGTGAAGAAGCTCTGCAAAGGACAATATGAATATCAGACCCCATAACCTAAAGACTAGTTGCTGAAGTTGCTATGGAAGCTAATTTTTCAGGTGACAAGTGGACATATGTTTAGTTTTTCATGAGCATGATTAAAATGTCTATTCAAGCAAAGATTCTTGTAGAAACAAAAAGGCTGTGTGAACTTTTGACTTTTTCCAGACCCAATAGTTCACTGAACTTTCATGATATTAGTAGCCATACAGTTGAGCAGAGGGAGGAGCACTTCTCTCGTCTCTTGGAGTTACCTTAGTGCACCATCCAGTGGCTGAATCATGTGCTAATGTGCCTGGGAAAATTAAGAATGGATCTCCCAGGCTCCCCTAAAAAAGCCCCAGTTATTTTTCACAGAATCTTAAAGAAAATTAAATGGTTTGAAGGTGTGGACCTAAATGTAAATCTTTGTTCTAAGTAGCATCAATTTGAATCATTTAATTATCATTATGAGAGTGGTATTTCACAGAAGAAGGCCTATTAAGACCTAACAACCCTCTCTATACTGTTTTCAGCAAGTTTCTTGTTCAATTCACATTTATAAGCATTGAATGTTTGTCAGTAAAGATGGGATGAGACTGTAATTCACTTCCATATCCTAGTCATCCACAGCTTGTGCCAGTCTTGGCTGATTTGTTACAGGGTCAGAGATCAATGATTTATAGTCAGAGCTGGCAGTGCAATTCAGTTTTATTGACTCATCATTATTTCTTTTGGTGACATATGGCAGTGCTGTGTGTTTGCTGAGCTCGTATGAACTGAGATTTGCTGTAAAATGCCGATTAAAGAATTTAATCTGGAATCCATGACCAATGTGCATAGCCTTGGCTGGATTTAGAGATGCACTTCAGACTTAAATTAAAGGTAAAATTTCCTGAAGCTTGTGCAAATGGTCACATTTGCAGGGAGAGGATATCTTGTTCTGAATGTTTGAGGTGGTGAGGAAAGATTTAGAAATAACGTTCAAAAGATGTGAGCTGCAAAGTTTTTTCCATTTCTCTTTTGTGGTTCACAGTTATGTGGAGTTTTTATATTGAGTAATGGTCAACAGCTTAAACAGAGATGAGGAAGGAGTATACACTGAGGTGCAAAACATAGACTTACCACAGGGTCCATCCCTTACTCTCACATTGTCCAGTGCTGTATCCCCATACTCTGTAAGTCCTCGGACAGCTTCAAAAATTACCTAGGCAGGATGCAAGTAAATCTCTGCATCAGTGATGCAAATATGAGATCATTTCCCTTAGCACATTTTCAAAATAGTCTTTCTAGTCTATCTCTAAAGGCTTCAATTAAGCTGAGGCTTTAACAGTTTTCCCAGCTTCCTTCAGAAGCCTAAAATATCTGTTCTGTAATAAGGTAAGGACTTCAAGAAACACTGCCCTCTGTTTTGCTGACTTATAATTGATTTATGCGAATTAGTTTTCTGGATTCTACAGAAGGGTCCAATGCAGGCAGCATCCCAATTTCAAACCTTAACTCACAGCAGAAAAATCTGCATTTAATTAAGGCACCTAAAGTCCTCAAGTTCATGATAAAGTGAAGGAGGGATAGCAGGAAAAAGAAAGAAAATTAAATCTATATTATCTCCTAGCTAACAGCACCAGTAAAACTTGGGAGATTGTCTATTTCTTCTCTTAGTTCATTGGCACAGAACACAAGGCTGTTCTGCTTACAAAATATAAACCAAGCAAATCTTGGTTTAATTTTCTAACTTACATGCACAACCTTGCGCAGCCTGCAAAAGGACAGCAAATGTTAACACTGTAAAAGACATTTATTCTGAAAATATATTACCTTTATCTTTCTCTGTGTTGGAAAAGTATGAGTGATGGCACCATAGGTCCAATAGGAACTCTGGTTTCCCTTCCGACTCCAGACTGTAGACTCCCCTGTGCTGTCTTGGATAAGCACTCTCAGCTCATTCCTGTCTTCTGACCCAAACATGTAGTACCAGAAGTCTATGCATATTTTTTCAGAAACCACAGTATCTGGGCTCTCAAGCCTGTTAGTATCGAATGGGATCAGATTGCTTGCTTCTTGGTAGATGAAATAGCCTTCTGCAGAGTGAAAAGAAAGGAAAATACAGTTGAATCTTTGTAACCTGTGAGGTGTCATTTAAAACTGAAGTATAGCCCAACTCTGGAAGGAATCAAGGGCATCACTAGCAGTGGAAAGAAGCAAAAGAGAAGGTGTTTGGAATTTACATTGCTGTGGTTAGTGCCATGTAGTTACCAAATAGAATGTGAGCTGGAGAGCAAAGCAAATATATCCTATCTCTCACAAACAGCTATTTTGGGATCACAAATAAAGATGTAGGTCTCTTGAAAGAGACAGCACCTTCAGACAGGGTGCCTTGTTCAGTTTTCTCTTTCCTCAAAGGAAAATAATTCAATCTAGTATACAGCTTCTCTTGCAGGATGTATCTTTTAGAGAGATTTTGGTCTCAAGATGAGTAAATCCCTGGTACAAGAACAATTCTGATCTATCAGCATTTGTTGTTGTCTCACAATGGAAGGGATAGAAAGCAATGCACACATTTCCATCAAAATATTTAGGTCTGACAGTATGAAAAGGAAGGAAACTTTTCATAATTCAGAAACTCAGGTTATTTATTTTAGGATTTGAAACGCTTTATTCTCAAATGTTTCAATATGAGATCACATTTTGCTTTACTAGGGCTGAAGTTTTTTTCTTCCCATGGACTAAGAACACAGTTTGCCCCAGTGCAACTCAAGTCAAGTCTCCCCCTTCTGACTGTGGTATGGAATCAAAAAGACATCAATGAGCATTTCTACATGGTAAAGTGTGGCTCCACACTTAGTGTCCAACATTCAGTCCTATGTTTTAGTTGGCAAGAAAATTTAGTCACAATTGAAGTTATATGGTCTGTGTCAATTCAAAAAGCAAAAGATTATTATTTGTGTGAATCCAAATTAAAAATATTTAATTTCTCCTTTCAACGGGCAATTTTAATTTTTATTATCAAAATAGAAAAAATGCAGAAAATTGTTTAGCAAAATCCCAACTAATGCTGTTCTAATCTGCTTACTAACAGTCTGACAGTAACTGACCTTTCATTCTTGGGATAATTACAGAAAGGCTGATTCCCCCATACCTGAATCTACTAGTGCAAAGGCAGTGTTTCAAACAGATAGAATTTGAGCCATATTAATCACTGGATTGATGTTATGACTGTGTTATTTCAATGACATGTAGCTGCAGACAAGCTTTTTAAAGTTATTCTTTAATTTCAGCTTGATCTTGTGACAGTCTGCCAGCATAAACATTATCTAGTGCTAGTACAGTGATCATTACATTTATTGCCATTAACTGATATCAGTGTAATTTGGCTGCAAGACCTCTCTTGAACAATGATCTGCTGCAAGTCACTGCATTCTCTATGGGGTCTTAGGCATGATATAATTAGCATTGTTCTAATCTCATGCACTGATAAAGATGATGGGTCAACCCAGTTTAATTTATTCATACTTGTAAGAGTCTTTCAAAGAAACAAGAATAAAAGTAGGTGTGGTGGTTTCAAAAAGAAATCAACAGTGCCATAAACGAGCACTTACTTCCATCAGGATAGTCTCCATCAGGACCTGTTCCATCGGTCGGAGTGTCATGCTTGGTTCGTATCCACAGTCCCTGGTTGACATTGCAAGGTTGGGTCCAGTCACAAAATGGTCTTGAGTTGTTGTTAAAATCACATCTAGTGAGGTAAGCTGAAATACAACACATTAAAGTAAGGGAGAGGATCTAGTATGTTCAAGATCTGCTTTGGATGTTAACAGCTCTAATGCCATGCAGTTACCTGTTTCAGGATCCCACTGTCTCAAGCCACCAGCTGGTCTTTGCTTGATCCTGCCAAGAAACACAACACTGTGAATCCCTTCAGGAATTTGTGATTCAAAAACTGTTTAAGAAATGATGTTGGAACCTCAACATATGTTTGTGGGTGTTCCATTGAATAACTGAATACACTCAGACTTTCACCCATGTCTGACACTTTTCCTTCCCATATGCACTTAGTTGTTCATGATAAAGGTCTGAAAGTGAGTCAAAGGTGGAATATGTTTACTTCATCTAGTGTGAAAGGATCCTCTGCTCTATATGCCACTGGACTGAAAGCAGAAAAGCAAACCAGCTCTCCTGTGTACAAGAAGCTGCAGAAGGCATGAGTGCATGCAGCTCAGCTCAAACAGTACTGGCAAAGACTTGCTCTTGCTTGCTCATGGCACTGTCATTCCCACTGCAAAGCAAAGTGTGTAAATGCAAGTAAACTAGTCTACTGTGTAAATTGGTTATTTGCTGGAAGGCTGTATATTTCCCTTAGCCCCTGAAAATCTCTCACAACACAAAGCTGCCATCTCATTTAGCTCTTCTAATTTACCCTAAAAATGTTGCAGAACAAAGGCAGTAACAAATCCATCATCCTGTGCTGTTGCAGGGTCCTGTGGAGATGACACAAGACCAAAATCTCAGTGTAGATGATGTTTGTAGTTGGTGTTTTGCATAGGGAAGGGATTTCCAGGACTGCAAGACAACAGTAGTAGTTCTTGCCGTGCTCTGACAGTGGTTCACAGTTTCAGGAGGCAAGGTTCAGTTCCAACCTCTGTGGTGCCTTCTCCTTAATTATCTGCATATTACTTGCCATAGTATAAAGAATCTGTCTAAGTGAATGCATAGCAGTGAATGTTCCCACTGCCCCTCAGAATCTAAGCATCAATGTTCAGAGAAACTAGGGAGGTTAGGAGCAAACATCACATAATCCATCAATGAAATGCAGCAAGGAACTCAGAAACAGATTAAAGAGGAGATAGAATATGCAAAGATACATAAAGTAAGAATTTTTTTTTCTATTTCCCTCCTGGATTTCTTCTTCCACAAGAAAGGGAAAGCTGCAACGAGTTGCCAAGTGGTCTCTATTCAGTGCTATCTTTAGACTGTTACACACCAGGCAAGTCCTAAGGCAAAGGTTATTCTAGGCATATTCGGAGAGAGAAGCTTTTATAACTATGGCAGTTCTTTTATCAACATCTCTCTTCTTCAGATGTGCCACTAGAAATTCACAGGTTAGTTTCCTCTCACAGGTAGGAGATAGTGCAGAATTAGGCAACAACAAAATTCAATTATTTATTCTTTTTAAAAATCACATGGGCCAATTATTCAACATTCCATGTTTACAGGGTGAAGAAACATTGCACATTTAAAAATTGAAGAAAGGATATTTATCATTAACAGCTAAGCTCCCTGAATAAAGCATTCACTACTGTGCTACTTACCCTGCAGTATTCACCACTGAAATACAGAACAATATCAAAGGGTATTGTAAGTTCCAGAGGGTCCCCATGCTAGAAGACAGAGTAAAGACTTCGGTGTGATACAGTTTGCATAGTAATCCACCAGCTGTACTCAGCAAGGAGGAAATGAGGACAACCTACGGTGAAACAGAGAATATATTGACCAAAGGGTGGAGGTGATAATAAAAATCTGCCCAACCATGTATCAGTTACATTCCCTGGGTTATCTACCTCAAGGAAAGCACATATGAACTGAAAACTCATATTCTGTATCACTTGCTTTGGCGCCCTTAATTATTTATTGGAGGAATTGATTTGATTTGGGCAATTTCTGTTGCTGCTGTTCTATATTTTAAAAGTCTGCCGTTTTAAAGACATTTTTTCTTTCATTCAGAGCAAGACAACTGCCTTCATTTTTAAACTCGTGCCCAGCTTCCACTGCTGGTGTAAGTGAGATTTCTCATACTGACTGAGTTTTCTCCCTTTCTGAAACTAGCATTCCACGAAACAGACAATGAACTTCCAATTTACTCATAATTATCATGTCGTATACAGGAACTTGCTAAAATATTATTCTACCATATTGCCTTGCTTAAAATTAAAAGGATCGGTTTCTGGGCTGCAATTAAGTCTCTGTTGGCTGCTGGCACAGAAAAATCAGGTGGATCATCCCTACTTGGGCCTTTTGACTCTTTTCTTCAGCATTTCTTGCATTGGGGTCTGCAAAAATGGCTCAAAGGAAGCCAGATTCCCTACTTCACCTTGATTTTATAAGTGGTGAAAATCACAAGAGTATCAGAAAGTGTACAGTGTTTTCTTGCATTGCTCAAAAACCCCAGACCATTGATCTTATTTTATCTAACAGGAGAATGTCTTGGGGAGTGGGGTTTTCTGGAAAAAACAGTTTCTTAGTTACAACCACTTTGCCTTTGTGATTATTATTCCGATGATTAAGGTCACTAAGGTCTCAAAATTTAAGTCTGGAATTTCTTCTACTCCATTTCCTCCTGATCAGCAAAAAATATTTTCATTTGCCATTAATAAGTAGCTGAAAAGACTGCTTACAATAACAAGAGAAATAAGGAAGGATCAAGGGAAGCTAAGCAGAAACACACATATTTCGAGTTGATTGTTAACGGATGTGTTGACAACGGGCTGGGGGCTGCATTCTGCTACAGGCTCATGCCCCACACAAGCCTGTCCAAAGCCAGAGGGTGGATGTTCACTTGACTGGTCATCACCCCTCTCCAGTGCAAATCCTCTCCTAGGAAAATCAGCATAGAGGATTTCTGTGATTTAGAGACAAAAGATACCCATTGCCTGCATAAAACCACAGACCACACTTTTCCAGTTCAGTTGAAGAGACCCCAATGTGAGGGGGAGAGTACAAGTAACCTTCAGATAAAAATTGCACTGAGCACACCACATTCTCAGCAGGGCTGCTGAGATGCCGGTCCAGGAAGCAGAAATCTGGACAAAACTGACCTTAGCACTGTAATGGGTGGCACAGGGCTACACGCTTTAATTCTGTGGACAATTTAGGGTTTCCTCATGAATCTGATGCTGTTCTGCATGATTCTGACAAAAAGATGTGAGATCATCTTGGAAAGAAAGCAACCCACTGGCAGATCTGTCTGTCCTGATGATTCACTGTCTTTGACCGCTCCTCATCCAGGGCAAAGATGAGGCTGTGCAACATGATGAACACTCCTGTCAATAGGAGTCTCCTGTCATGCTATGTGACCTTTTTTGTCACTTTGTCACTCCTGTTTCATACCAGCTCAGGTACTCCATGAAAGGTGGAGTACTGATTAGGGCTTTTCACCAAAGGACAGATACTAATGTCTTGTACGCATGAGAAGGATGACAAGAAAATGACTTTCATTTGATTCCAGTGGAGTGTGGCAGTATCTTGCATTCCTGACGGCCATACTGACCACTCTGCAGGCCTACTGTTTGTCTTCACCTTCTTGCATGCTTTGCATGCTTTGTGGGGACAGGACTAGGGGCAATGGCTGTAAGCTGGAGCATAGGAAGTTCCGCACCAACATGCGGAAGAACTTTTTCACAGTGAGGGTGACGGAGCAGTGGAATAGGCTGCCCAGGGAGGTGGTTGAGTCTCCTTCTCTGGAGATATTCAAGTCTCGTCTGGATGCCTATCTGTGTAATATGAGATAGCGAGCCTGCTTTGGCAGGGGGGTTGGACCCGATGATCTCTTGAGGTCCCTTCCAACCCCTAAGATTCTGTGATTCTGTATCTCTGGAAGGCACTTGGAAGACTGCCAATTGTATAAAAATACTGGTCTGGACTGCATAGCAAGCTGAGGAAGAAGAACAACCGTGGTTCCTAATTTCTAATATAATGAAATTAAAATCTTTTCCAAGGAAGGGCATTTTCAGACAATCTTACAAACAAGTTGTCTTTTACTTCTGCTTTAAATCAAGGATGTAAGTGATGCACACATGGCAGCCAATCCCTATGAGTGGTTTCCTGGTGCTCCATACTGCCGTGTTTCTTTCTGAAACTAGACACTCAATTTCACCCCATCTGCAACCAGCTTTAGAAATACTCCTTACCTGCTGCCTGCTGACAAGGCACACTGGGACTACTCATGGGAACTCATTGCCTTTAGGTGACACAAACAGATTTCCCACATAAAATCTGCAGAAGATGCAAACAGTAGGGCTTGTCAATGAACAGGCAACATCCTCAAAAGGACAGAAATAATACTGCATACAGTCCATTTCTGGCTGCTGGTCAGAAAAGGGTTCTCAAGGAAACTCTTTCAGTTTCTATAGGATGAAGTTGTTTCCCAGGAGACAGAATCAGCCCGATAACCCTGCAAAGGGACAGCACAATGAGGAGAGAACCAAAAAAACAACTGTTCCGAGCAAGACAAATCCAAGAGTAAAAGAAGCAAACTCAGCAGTTTGTCCATTCTATGACTGTTGTCTAATGATTCTAGCAGATGTAATTGTCCTCAAGCATCTAAATCTGGTTACTCCATTTTCTTGAATTCAGGTGTTCTCTGATGAATAGCAATTGCATTTCACAGTGTTGCTAATACTCAGTCTGTGGTGGTGTAGTAAGTAGAAAGCACGCTAGGGAGCTTAGCAAACTTTTAAAAAAGGGTGGAAAATAAAACAAAACCTTTCTCCTGAGCCATAGGTTTGGGGCTAGTAGAGCCTCATCATGACACTATGAGAGTCTGCCACACTGCTACCTAGTGCAAAGCAGAGATATCACTGGTGATATGAAATGCTGACATCTTGTTGAGATGCACTTGCAACATATGCAAATCCCATGGCCTATTTTGTCTAAGACTGTATCTAGAAGAAATTTTATTTGGATTAACTAAATGGCTGTTCTGAAATGGCAGAATTCTGTGCAGATTCTCTTGATTAGAAATACATCAGGTTCAGTAAATTTTCACATAAAACCTAAACATCTGTATCTGATTTTCAGACAATATGAATGTATCTCATTGGGCTTTGCAGAGATTTAATTGCATTGGGGTTTTGCATTGATTTTAGTTAAACTATTTGCACGACTAAAAGAATCCTCTCTTGATTCTATTGAGGTCATAATTCCATTCATTCTCTATCCTAGCAAATGTCAGCTTTTGCAGCATGTAATTCCTCTGTTGCTGTTCATGGAACTCCCAACGCCCTCTGGGCTCTACTCTGTGTTTAATGATGTAGCACACGAGAAGGCGCTGCCAGGTTGCTTGTTCATTCAGAAATCTGTCTATGCTGGACTGTTGTTGGAGCTACTCCCAAGACACTGCTCTGGCAAACCATCACTTAAGAGTTATGAAACAGTCAAACAGCACCCATAAATCCCTAAGTAGATAAAATTAGATTTTACAGAAGTGCAACTAATCTCACCTTTGCTCTGTTGAGTAACATGCTGTGATAGGCTGAGGAGGAAGTACACAAATCTCTGTTGCCAGAAAATAAACAGATGTTTCTTAGATGAGTAAAGAGTACTTGTACTCTACTGAGCACAAGCTGACGTTTTTCTAACTGCTGGCTTTCCAAACCGAAGCTTAGATTTGAAATTCAAGCTGTCTTTTTCCTGGTCTGAGAGCTATAAATGATTCTGAAAGCAGAAAGTAGCATTCTTATTAGTGTGCAGGTGCCTGATTAAAATTACATTCTCTTTCTTATGGTTTGAACAGTGCAGAGCTAACTGAAATAAAAAGCAGCTTTTTGGTTGGTATTCTCAGTTGTCATATCTCCTATGGACAAAAATCCTGTGTGCACATGGTATTCTCATCCTGTGACCTAAAAATATGCATTTTCAAGGTAACATTCATAAGTTTACTGGGTGCTTACAAATGTGTACTATATGGATAATGTATTACTAAAATTTTATCTATTAGGGCCTTTCTTATCTCTGAGTTCAAATGCACTCACAACATATTTCATTTCCAGCATACCAAGGTAAAGAAAACAACATTCCTACTGATGAATGCAAAAAAAAGCATTTCCTGGCATTCCGATAGATGTTTGAATAAAGAAAAGACCATCACAGCTAAAACTACTTTCTTCTTAATTTTGGGGTGCTACAGTTTCTATCATGGGATTAGTAAACCAGTTCATAAAAGACCAGAATTTTTTCCAAGTCTGTCTGTTAAAAATAGATGAGCTATGAAAGACAACTTTGAAATATACTTCGGGAGCAGATCTCTGGTAGGAAGAAACTGCTGGTATTTATCTCTAACTGCCTTCTTTATGCAGGGTTGCTTTTTTAACATTCAGTGATAATCTAATCGAGTGCTTCTGGGCCACTGGGGTTCAGCAATTTTGTATCTGCACTTTGGTGTATTTTACATTTATTGGCTTGGATCTACAATACACAACAAACCTGTGGTGTGCAAAGACCATTGCCTGACAGCAGTTTCTTCAGGAGGCAGAGTGGTACTTTCTATTTTCATTAATGGATTTGTGAAACCAAGCTACTGACAGAGGTAAAGGATTCATACTGCTGCAAAGGTCTGATTCTGCCCTTGCACTGTTTCAATTCCAATATTCTACTATAAAAGACAGTGGTGCTGATCCTAGTTCATTCTAATGGAAATGAAGGGGACTCCTGGCTTATTCTCTATAACACAACTGTTGCAGTTTTGTCTAAAATTAAAAATCTTGGGCTTTGCTTAATGAATGTTGACATTTGTTTGAATTTCCAGTTCACTGTTGCACATGTATTTGATGCTGATGTCACTCCCATCCTCAGCACTTTTACATTACCAAGCTTTTCACTTACTTGAATCCCATTTTAAACAGCTGTTAGGGCCTGGTTGGTTGGTTTTTTGGTTGGTTGGTTGGTGTTTTTTTAGAGAGTCCAAACGAATTGGTGCAATTCTTTGCCTTCCAGTTTGGTTCCTCATGTCCTGGATAATCCTGCAAACCTCTTATCTCTTCCAGGTTGTTTCAGGAAGGGTAACTTCTCCTATCTGTTGCCTCCTGGATAGGGTTCCTTCCATTTAATGGACAGTCCTATGGCATAGTCACTTCTTATAGCAAGACAGCCTTCTGGATATCCAATGGCTCCTGCAATTAACCTATTAAACCTCATTATCACACTTGCTTCACAGAAATTCCTAGTAAAAATTCCTTTTAATCTAAATAGATAGAGATGTACAATTATAGATGACTTTAAAATGAAGAAACTTCTTGGCCTTTTCTGCTCTAATTCTACTCTTTCCATGAATGCTGGAGCTATGTATTGCTCTCCATTACCTAGATCACAGACACCTCCCTGTCCAGTCTACAGGAAAACCCACAGGCGACCAAGCTGAGCTAACAGAAGTGTCAGTCTGGCAGTACTTACTGCTTTTACAAGTGGAGAGAGACAGAAAAATTAACCTGTTGCTCAGCCTGTCCCCAGATCACAAGCTAAACCCACTCCAGACCCTAGCAAACTATGAAGCTTGTGAAATCCATTGCAACTTTTACTTTGTTCTACAAGGTCTACATCTGAAATGAACTAAAACGAAATGGCAAACACTTGTGTCATTGACAGGTTCTGAGTGAGTGATCAGCGTTCTGCTGTTTGCTTTGGAGTGCATTGAATTTATAAAGGAGTACTTAAGTTTTGAACTATGCAGGAAAACGCTTATGTCCTAGGAGGTAAGCAGGGTTCCTTATCAGCAAAGCACTTAGGCGTTCAGACGACGTCTGGGCGTGTTTGCATACTTCTACCTACATAAAAATTTGTGTGAACAAAGTTTAGGAAATAGAGCTGACATCAGGAGATTAATTTTCTTTAGCATATGTGTGTGATTTCTTTCTCCAGAAACGAAACACAGTTGGATTGCATTATCTATCAGTTTGAGTCCACTCACGTCACATTCTACAAATCATAACTGTATTTTGATCAAGCTGTAATGCTTCAGTTTCAATTCAAACTTTAGACATTTTAGACCTCCAAGATACCCTCTTTCCCACTGAATCTTAAAATCATGGACAATCAAACACATGTAGATAAAAGATGAAGAATACAAACTACCATGCTTCTATAAAGTGAAATGTTGATTATCAAAGGGAACACATGCATATAAATTCCTTTGTATGATCTAAATTCAGAAATGATCTTTCAACTTTTAAATGTGAGATAACCTCTTGAGAAAGAGTGTCCAGAGCCATTGATATGGACCCAAGATGAAAGCCTCTGGATATGTTATTTTAGAGTTTAATGTGTAGAAGGGGGTGGCAATGCAGCCTCTCACTGATGAGTGAGCTTGACTGGAGGATGTGATCTGGGAAATGAACACCAAACCTAGGAAGCAAATAGTTCTTGGAAACAGGGATGCCAAAGCAGTTCCCAGACAAATCAGTGATTTATTAGACAACCAGTTCTTGCTGAGCATCACTGGTTTGTGTTACACTGATAAGAGTAAGGAGACAAATGGCTATTAACATGATTTAGAAAGACAAAATATATTGCCATTATACTAAAATCATATATGACTCCAGAAATCTGGAAGCTTCTACAGAAATAAGCATCCTCTGCATAGTTAACAATGCAAAGCTGAAAAACACTTTCACTAGACCCCTGCAATGATGCTTCATGAGAATAGCTATATCTGCCACATACAATCTTCCTTCTTCTCTCTTTTCCTATGCATAGGAAAACTGAACAGTAAAGCTATAGTTTCCAAAGTAGACAAATAATATCAGAATATTCTACTCTTATTTCAGGATAGTGTGCCCACACGTGTAATTGTATGAATGGCAATATTTTGATTCATTTGGCATTATATCAGCCAACATTTCCCAGTTGGGCAGGCCCATGACAATGCATACAAATTGCAGAATCATACAATAATTAAAGGAGGACAGGAACTCTGAAAATTCACACCATGCTTAAAGCCTAAGTAACTTCAAAATTGTATTAAGTTGGGCTGAGCCTTGTCCAATCACAATGGAAGCATCATGACCTGTCTGGGTCCCTCTCTGATTCTTGTTGTGAAGACTTTTAAATACAATTACTGACATACACTCAGCCAGCAACAAAGCACTATCCTGCTGCTTGCTCACTCTCCCCCAGTAAGATGGGGAAGAGAATTAGAAAAGTAAAAGCAAGAAAACTCATGGATTGAGATAAAGACAGTTTAAGAAGTGAAGCAAAGCTGTGTATGCAAACAAAGCAAATCAAGGCATTCATTCACCACTTCCCACCTCCAGGAAACAGGGTTCCATCCCGCATAACAGTTACTCGGTAAGACAAAAGGCATCACACACACATATGTTTGGAGTGTGTCCCTTTCCTTTTTCTTTCTCCAGATTTATATGCTAAGCATGATTTCCTATGTTGTGCAATATCCCTTTGGTCACCTGGGGTCAGCTGTGCTGGCTGTATCCCCTCACAACTCCTTGTGCACCCTCAGCCTACTGCTGGTGGGGTGGGGTGAGGAGCAGAAAAGACCTTGGCTCTGTGTAAGCACTGATAAGCAACAACAGAAACATCTCCATATTATCAATACTGTTTTCAGCACAAATCCAAACCACAGCCTTGTACTAACTACTATGAAGAACATTAACTTTATCCCAGCAAAACCCAGCATATATCCCCATCATGGAAAGAGCTTCCCTCCACACACACATCAAGGAATGCTTCAGAAGTGCTTGTAAATATGCTTTAACCAGGAATAACACAATACAGAGCAGACCTTTCTTTGACAGCTGAACCAGAGAAGGAAGAACATACTATTTACCTGGTTGGTACATAGTGCATCTGTGCCATAAGCAGGACAAGACTGTAAGTGACAAAAAATCACGTTAAGCTTCAGAGATAATACTTTGAGGGATTAATGATCACAAAGATCACATCTCTGCTTTTTCTTCACTGCACTAAAGCTATGAGCTTCCTGGTCACCATCAGGTTAGGTTTTCTGAGAAACAGAATGCTTCACTCCCTTGTTTATTACACGAAACACCATCTGAGAGTCAAGAATACCTGCTTAACTCACAAGTTCAGGTTTATGAAGACAATTTCTTAATACTAGGCTCAGTTTGGGATAATTAACAGTGATAGAAAACATCTGAGTAAAGCTGGGAAACAGAAGCAGAGGCTTCTGTTCCCTTCACACTGTTAATGTTGGAAGTGCAGGGCTTTCAAGAGAAGCAAACCTGTAAGTCTTTTATGTAGTTTTGAATAAGCCTTTTAGAGATGGAGCATGTGACACCCCAAAGTCCTAGCAAATTCTCCTTATTCTAGGCCTGCCATACAAGGAGTATAACAGAGAATAATCTGTGGGTAAAGCTTTATGAAAAAAACCCAACAAAACCTAAATAAACTAATCTAAAGTATACCAATCAGTTAAGATTTTACTATGGAAAATAGCTTCCATTTTATCCTGTAGCTCTTCTATTGCCCTGTGCTAAAATGTAAATCCAAAAGAGGTATAAAATGAAGAAAATAATATGACAATATATTTAGAAAAATCCTTTAAGCTGTAAGGCTTTGCTCTAGACTTTCTTTGCATGCAGACAACTAGAAATAGGTTTCCAGACTGCTGTATTCAAAGGACCAGGTGCAATCAGTTACTCTAGTTGCATTCCCTCAGTGAAACCACGTGGGTTTGCTCCTTATTTCTGAGAATCTTTTCCCAGGTTCAGGTTTTGGCTTTAGGGCTTGCAGGGTGGAGTAGTATGAGACGACAGGGTTTGTCAGAGGTCACAGACTGAAAAGGATAGCTGGTCTTTCCTTTATCTTAAATGTCTTTTCTGTGGAGTGAGCACTTGTACTTTGGTCTCCCACATTCTGCATGAATCAGCCTGTCTTTTTGGCACAGGAAGTATTAGGTATTTAATATTTTACAGAAAATTAGCAGGTCTGAAGAAGGAAAATGTGAGTGAAACTACCTGGTTGGCTCAGGAACTAGAGCACTCTTCTGATTTGTAAAACACCAAAATTAAACAATGGCAGGGATGGAGGTTGTGGGTACATAAGAAAATAAGCAATCCCTAAGACATGAAGGTGGTCGAACTGCATTTTGTCAGCACCTAGGAAAGACAAAACTGTGCATTGGAAAGAGCAGTGAAGGATGAGGCTTTTCCCTGGAAGACAGGTAGCTGAGGTGCTGCCAATTTTATAAATGCAGGTGTGCTTTTGGTGAGATGATAGCAAATTTCTTTGGGAAGTTGCCTTGGCAGACCAGTGGCACAGCTGCCCTCACTAAGGACATTACTCTGTGCCTGCCAGCGAGCTGAGGTGCGTGCCAGCGACGCAGGGAACAGAAGCTGGAGGTAAGTAGGGAGTTACGTTTTGATACTTGAGACCTGAATTAAAAGCAAGACAATCTGTGCTAGGCATGTCAGGGCACTGCTTGCACTAAGTGGTCTTACCAGCCCTGATCAGCCTCATCCACAAGCCCTGCCTATGGGTCCAGCAGCCTGTTTCAGCCCAGCTGGGGACACCCTGGCCTTGCCCCAGCCCTGCCCAGCTGCGGGCTCTGCAGGCAGACGTCCTGGCCTGCCCCCCAGCCACTGCCATCCCAACTTCCAGGCCCTGGTTCCACTCTCCAGTCCACATCCTGATCCCCACATGTATGTCCATGCCTCTGCACTGGGCTAGGCACAGCCATTTCCAGTGGGCTCTGGGGCTAATGCTTGAGGAGCTCATGCTGCAGCTGGTCAGGGGGCTGGTGGTGCAGTGCCCCCCCTGACAAGGAGGAGGCTGGTACACAGGTGAAGCCATGGTGTGTAGGACCACTATGTCTCGTGTTCACTGTCTGTTCATGGGAGGAGATTCTCCAGGTTGAGAATGTTTTACCTGTTACACAGTCCCCTCCCAGGCTTATGCAATCAGGGGATTTTGCAGTGACACCACAGCAATTTTCTGTTTGTGCTGGAGTCGTTCTTTAGTTTTGTTTTCAGTGTCTGATCAGATTTTGATTTATTATGTTAGTTCAGCTTGTGGGAAAGCCTGTTGTTGAGCAAGCACCATGGCACCATGGCAGTGATTTCTTCCCTGAGTCCACACTCCATCTTTGCCACACCTGGTGTTTAAAAGAGTGAGCTTTGATATGCTCTGTGACAGCACAGCCGAGCACATAGCTGGCTGGAGTCTGGTACCTGCTCCTGTCTGTGGACCCTCTGAATTAGCTCTTCATTGCAAGCCACTTCATCTTGACACTTGTGCAAAGTTGTCAACTGCTTTAGTATCTGCATTTAAAATAAGTAAAATGAGAAAATAATCATTATTTCAGTTATGCCTCTAGATTTTAAACTTGGTATTAGGTTTGGGTAAGCCTGAAAAGCATGGGTAGTTTTCAAAGGTTAAATCATGGTCTTTGCCTATTGATTGATTTCTTGAGACTGGATAGGAATGTATCCAATTTTTTCCCATTTGGACCTGGTTCAATGAGATGTTTCAGAATGCCTTTTGGCAGGTATGTGTTACTGATCTCAGTGAGCCTAGTCAAGTCCTCAAGTGATTTTGAGCTTTCTTGGACATTTTGCACACTCCAGCCCTGGGATGCTGTGAAACTGAGGGTAAACCTCTTTAAAGTCTGGCAAATATTTTTGTTCCTACAGTCCTGCATATCTTTAAGCACAGTTCTCTCTTCTTTTCCTCAAAACATCGAGGATGAATTTTACTAACTTTCTCTCTTTAGTAGACTGAAACAAAATGGACTGGAGTCAAACCTCTTGCATCATAACTGCAGACAGTAATAGAGGAAAGACAATAATTTCTGTAGTCTACTTGCTTGATACATTTATGTCACCTTTGCAATTTCTAGAGACGTTCAGACACTGAGAAGTCTGCCTAAAATGAAACAGGGTTAAGGCCATGGGGATGGGGTGTCCATTAGGACTTCTCTGACATAATGTCTGGTTAATCCACTGTGCTGTGGTCCTTTAATTAAAGACTTGCTGATGCCTTGGACTGTAGAAGATGTCTAAGGATATCTCCTAAGAGAGACCTTGCTTCTGTAGGTCTGACATCTAATATTTCTTTGCATGATCATTCACGTGCTGTGAATACCTGAATAACCACTGTAAGCATAGGCAATTTTATGTGGTTCCTGCTTGGCAGCCAGTTGAGCTTGAACACAATCCTCCAGCAAAGCCACGTTCTATGTGCTGTGCAAAATACTCTTCCGAGAGCAAGTTTTAATTTTTGAAGAGTTCCTCTTCCAGCTCTATTGTTTGCTGAACCCCAGAGGGTAGGTATAAGCAAGGGATTATCCCAGTGTGGGTGTGTTTCCTTACACAGTTGTGGTATGTAGCTTAGGCTCAGTTCTTGGGCGTATGCTGTTTAACATTTTGAGCAGTGATGTGAAAGACACCATAAAATCATGACTGATGAGGTGTGTAGGTGACACAGATTTATGGATATAATAGATAAGGAAGCCTACATGACAGTGATACAGAGATTTGTAGTTCTTGTAATATGCACGCACATTCACTTATGGCAAGTATAGTTTTACTTCTGTTGCCAAAATACAGGCTGTACTTCAAGGAAGGTGATAGGGTAAGAGAAGTTTTCCAAAATATTGGGTGTTTACAGTGTACAATCAGCAGAATTCAATATCATAAAAAGAAAGAGTGATCTGATTTGGGGGAATGCCAAATCATCTGTGTGATCTATGGTCAGCTAAGCAGTTTCCCTGATTTAGAGTATGTTATTTTAGTCTGGAGCCAGAGGTTCAAGAAATCTGCTGCAAAGAACAGATTGATAATGGAAGAGACCAGGTAGAAGAAGCTTAGAATATTGAAAAATGTTATATTGTTGGATAAGTAATATGTGAAGATGCACTTTAATGGCATAATGCCTACAGAGAATGAGACACTGTGAAATTACTGTCTTGCATTCCATAAATTGTATAAAGGTGTGAGGTTTCTTTGGTTTGTTTTGGGTTTGTTTTGTTTTTTTTAATGTGGTCCTGCAAGGGGTGGATTCATTTTCTTCTGTCATAAATTATACTCCTGTTGGAACATGCTGAAAGGAGAAGTTCTCCCTGAAGTTTGTAACGATACCTTAAAGTTACAGGTGCAGTAGGACTCCTTAGCTTTGTTGCTTCATGGCACTACCAGTGGCATTTAGTTCCTCACACTTCACCTGTTTCACTACTTGTTCTGAAAATCTCTTTGCTTTACCACTGCTTTCTAGGAGCAGATCACAGTGCTTTCTTCCACCTTCTGTGTGCCTGAACCATCCTGCCCTTCGCTTTGCCCCAGGCTGCTCCCTCCTGTCATCTTACCAGCTCCAGCTTCCTCTCCCAGATCCCATCCTCACTTCTTGGACTTCTAGCCCCACATTTTCTTGCTCTTTCTACAGGATCTATTTATTTCCCCTGGTTCTGTCTTTGCAGTTTCTCTGCAATCATATTTCCAGATCCTGATGTTTGCCACTTGTTTTCCTTTCTTACTCCCACACTGGTCTCTGTTCCAATATGCTTTTCCTGAGGCTGTATATCCAGACCTGAACTGGACGCTGTCGTTTTTCTACCTGTCCATGCTCAGTGGTATTGGGGCAGCAGCTTGATAGTGAAGAGGAACCAAGATAGCAGATCTAGTTCCTCATAATGACCTAGTTTAATCCCTAGCAATAGTTTGGCTTTGCTCACATAAACTTAGTCTGGGGCTTTCTGCATGCACTTCATGCAGACAGAATAGAATATTCAGTTATAGGGATCTGGCCAAACTATATTCTGGATAGAACTATGATTCTTCTTGCAGTTGGACAGGCATGGTGTCAAAAAGCAGTTTCAATAACCCCAACCAAACTCTAATCCCCCTTTTTAAAGGGAGAGAATACTAGTCTCTAATGAAGAAAAGGTCCCTAGAATTTTAAAATGCAGGCCAAGTAGAATTTGTTGCGGGAGTTTCTTTTAAATGACCAATGTTCTGGTTGGTGTACAGCATGAAAATCAAACCTGAGGCTTATAATCCTATGGAAAAAGTTGTCCCAAACCATTCAGTTTCATTAGTAACTGAAGACAACAGCAGAGTTTGATATTTAATTGGTCACATTCTCAAAAGTAAGTAGTTGTTCTGGCTGCCTCCATTTAAAGACATTCAAGTGCTGAGCTCCTGATGGTCCCTGAAAACCAAGCTTCTTCAGGGTAATTTTAAGCTGGGCAGGAGTGAAGTGTACAGATCACTTAAAATGGAATGCTTTCAATTTCTAACAGGTATCTGTTAGTCTTTTAGGCAACCCTAGACTATGAACTGCAAAAGGGTGCCTTTTAAATGTTTGTCCGTAGATAAAAATATTTTAACTCTTCCCAGTTACCTAACTTAATCTCTGATACTTTGAAGGCACTGAAAGATCAGAACTACTGTAATGAAGTCTCAGATCTAGAAGCTGTTGTTAATCTTTTTTTTCTAATGAATCCTGTGAGTCACAGCAGTTTCCACTATGGGATGAATCAGTGGCAGGCTGAAAATCTCTGCATCACACTGCATTGCATCAACATGTCCTAAGTCATGTTCTTTGATTGCCTCAGATTGCAGCTGTAGAAAGTACAAAGATGAAAGGAATCCTCCACAGTAGCATGACTGTCTTAAATGGTACCCTTTGGCATTACAAGACTGAGAACATAGTGTAAATGAAAACTTAGGGGCTGTCAAGTTCTCAGGTTAGTGAAGCAGAGTAGGGGGTGTACAGGGGTCCTGTAATCATTCAAATTGTAAAAATGGTGCAGTTTAGACAGCTTAAATATTTTTAACGTTTCCAGGTAGGCATGGGAGCAGCTCTTGCTGAAAACTAGTCTCAGTATGGAAGAGAGATACATATGAAAGAAAGAAAGATGGTGTATAAAAGATTCAGTAGGAATATAAAAAGAATCTATAAAATACCATTTAGGAAGTTCTCTCTGATTTCTGAAAGGGTTTTAAACTTTGAGGAAAACAAACTTTTTCTGAGGTTGTGTCCTGGTTTTGGCTAGGATGGAGTTAATTTCTTTCAAGCAGAGGATGGCATGCTGTGTTTGGATGAGAGCAGTGCTGATAACACACTGATGCTTCTAGTTGTTGCCAAGCAATCAAGGACTTTACAGTTGTTCATATTTCCCTGCTAACGAGAAGGGAGGGGGCACACAGAAGACAGGCGACCTGAACTGGCTAAAGAGGGTATTTCATGCCAATTACATCATGTTCAGCGTAAAAGGGGGGCTGGCAGGAGGAAGGAGCAGGCAGCTACAGGATGTGCAGTTTTGGGGACAGTCCAGTTCCACGATGGCTCTGAGCTGTACAGCCTGAGCTGTGTGGTTCGGTGAGACACTGCATTGTATATCACCAGTTTCACATATTTTGCTATAAAGTCCTGTTGTTATTATTATATCTATTTTTCTGCTATTCCAGTAAACTATCCTTATCCCAACCCACGAGGTATTGGTTTCTTGGGTTTTCTTCTCCCTCCCTTTCCCCTCCCTCAATTCCCCTTGCCCCTCCCCGTGTGGTGCCCGGCTGTCAGCTGAGGCAAAACCACGATAGGTTGTTTCTTCATCTTTTTATATCATATCATATATATCATTTATATATCTATATTCCTTGAGTGACTCATGTAGTGATAGGTGACACTGAACAACGAAATCTATTTATCTAATATTATTGCAATAATTACTAAAGAATCATCAGTTTTATTTCCCAGCTATTGCCAGTAGGGAACTTTAATCTTCCTCAGACAGGTTGATGGTGAAATGATTACAACTGTCAGCTCTTCAACTTGGAAATAAATGCTCTTTCACCCGAGGCCAACTTGAAAGTTTACCTTCAGTTAGATAGTGAGCAGAAAACACAGGGTTAAATCCTAGTTCTTACAGTCTATTTACATACTGATGGCTGGATGTTCTAGTGTACATCCAGAAGCAGGCTTGGCTATATTAACTTTGATGCAAAGAAATTCAAATAAACTGGAGGGAAGAGAGCCAGACAGGCTGTGCAACCAGCAATCACAGAATCATAGAATGTTAGGAGTTGGAAGGGTCCTTGAAAGACCATCTAGTCCAACCCTCCTGCCAGAGCAGGATCACCTAGACTAAATCACACAGGAACACATCCAGGCAGGGTTTGAGTGTCTCCAGAGAAGGACACTCCACAACCTCTCTGGGCAGCCTGTCCCAGGGCTCTGTCACCCTCACAGTGAAATGATTTCTCCTTATATTCACATGGAACTTTCTCTGCTCCAGCTTGTACCTGTTGCCCCTTGTCCTATCACTGGCCATCACTGAGAAGAGCCTGGTTCCATCCTCCTGACTCTGGCCCTTTACATATTTATAAACATTAACAAGGTCACCCCTCTGTCTCTTCTTCTCCAACCTAAAGAGGCCCAGTTCCCTCATCCTTTCCTCAAAAGGAAGTTGTTCCACTCCCTTAATCATCTTGGTGGTCCTGCACTGGACTCTTTCAGTAAGTTCTATGTCCTTCTTGAGCTGAGGGGCCCTGGACTGGACTCAATATTCCAGGTGCTGTCTCACCAGGGTAGAGTAGAGGGGGAGAAGGACCTCTCTTAACCACACCCCTTCTAATATACCCCAGGATGCCATTGGCTGCCTTAGCCATAAGGGCTACACTTGCCCTTGTTAAATATCATTAAATTTCTCCCTGCCCAACTCTCCAGCCTAAGTCTTGCTGAATGGCAGGACAGCCCTGTGGTGTGTCAGCCACCCCTCCCAGTTTTGTGTCGTCAGTAGACTTGCTGACTGTACACTCTATTCCCTCATCCAGGTCATCAATCTCAGTCTGGAAGCAATCTAGCCATACTCACAGAGCACACAGCTGGTAAGTCAGGATGAGAGATGTTCTAGCTCATGGCAATATTGTAGGGTGCTGCCCTTGTCTGGCCAAACGGTGATTTTTAGCAACACCAAGCATTATCCTCTGGTTCAAGGCCCTAAGCAGCAGTGCACAGTTTGGACTTAGACTTGCTTCATTGTCTCTCTATAGCATAGAGACAAAAATCCTTTCTTTCTCTCATCTTCATCTGTTAGGACTGCAGGTTCTTTTGGGCACTGCCCATCTGTCAAAGTACTTTTGTACTGCACCTTTTCTGATGTGAAGCCTGGAACCAGGAGAGACGCACAGTCTGTGGGTGGCAATAAAGCCTTGTTTGACAAGTGCAATCTGTCATGACTCAATAAAATGCACTGCTTTCCAGCTTATTCACTGACTGACCTACGGAACCTTTAGGATCTGACCTGTTCTGCCTTACAGAGCCACTCTTTGCCAGTGTATCATCACGGCAGATATCAAGGAGACTGTCTCCACTAGACCTGCCCATTCGGGAACCAAAGGAATTATTGACAGCCCTGTCTTGTCCATCAAATCTTCCCTCAGTTCAACAAGATTGTGTAGATTGACAGGACAATGGGCATCATGTATTTTGGGTGAGGCTTCTGTTTGAGGGTGGGGAAGAGCACAGGTCATTGGGTGTGAAGAGCTTATTTTTGCAGCCAAATAAATGTTAATATATTAAGTTGGGTTTATCTTGTTCTACAAATATGAAGATGTTCAACCCTTGAGGTGACTCAATAAGCAAAGTTTCACTGCCTATAAAGAAATGATGCCAACAGGGAAGGAAGAGATGACAAAACTCATTGCCTAAGGATGAGGAGGGTACTCAGCGCTGCCAGCTTCTACAAGTTCCTCTCTGCCCTGGACATGACCCAAATCAGAGAGGAGGAATGCACAGCAGATAAAGCAGCTCTTTTCTAAAAGAAGTGATGCCAGATGAGGCAGGCAGGAACTGGTCTTTGCTGTGGGGCAGCTGTGGTATGAGTGTATTTCCATTTTGACAGCAGCATGTGTGGTGGGGCAACTCTTGGCCACCTGTCTCTTTGCTGTAAGGATTCCTCATGAACTTCCTGTGTGGCAACTTCTGAGAGAATTGATATCTATTCAGAAACTACAAACTTTGCCATATGGCTGCTATACAGTAAATCAAGGCACATATTGATATTATTTCTGTTTTCTGGTGCTCACCACCCCATAGCAGTTTTGCTTTTGCTTCACCCACAACATAACAAAAAGATCTAAAAGGCTTACATCTTTGGACTTCATTAAGTTGGTCTCTGTTCAGACAGACTGGACAGAAGATGCATGTTAAACAAATCAGAAGGAATGTCTGAGTGCACCCAACTGAAACAGATTTGTTTTCCCAGTATAAAGGAGGTTTTTTATCACTCCTGGCACATAGATTTCAAAAGTGTTATACTGCAGGAACTCTTATTCTAAGGCTTCTTTGTAGCAGCAGTTGAAGGATTAAGGGCTGCTTGTTAGAACATATTTTTCTCTCAGAGAAAGTTGTAATCATAAGAAAGTGTGAGCTGTATAAGCCTTTGGCAGAAGAGGCACATGGGTAGTCAGGAAATCTTCTATCTCTTGGGTCCCTAATGGGACGTGTCAGCTCTCTCAAATAGCCCCTGTTCTAAAGCCTTTCAATTAATGACTTTTACATAATAATGAGATAGCAAAAGCAAGCCACAATTTAAATACAGGATGTGACCATCCCAACCTCAGCCAGGCCTGCCGATGCTGCAGTACACAGACAGGGTGGTGGAGAGCTTCCTCTGTTCCTCTCATTTAGCTTTTAATGTTCTAGTGCAGACTTGTTGCCTCCACTATCTATGATTTTATTTTAAGGACTGGTGAAGTCTTCCCCCCAGGATGTCCAGTAGTAATCAAATTGGTACCTCGCTCAGTTGCACAATGGTGTGTAACCCCTGGTAAGTGGGCTGGGACCAGCCAGAAGGCAATTGGCCGGAGCTACGGGACTGTCGTGAGAAACAGCCAGCCCTGGAGTTCATATCCTCTGAAAGGCCACTCCCAGAACAGCGGCAGGAGCAATAACCCCATAAACAACCTTTTTAGGTATTAACATATCTCCATTTTTTCAGGTCCATAGAGTGCAGGTGGCAAGACATTTTCTCTTCCAGCCAGAGCCTTTGCTCCATCTGTGGATGTTGTACCTGTAGCAGCCAGGATCTCTCTCACCAGCCAGTGCCCTTGGTGGTGGTAGTGGTGGTATTCATTAGGTTTTATGCTCGCTGTTGCCCAGAGAGCTACATGTTTCCATTCAGGCTAAGAACCCACCTGCAAGGATTACTTCTGCCATCACACATTTCCAGATTTGTGATCTCACTAGTTCATATTTCCCTCAAACGTTTCCCAAGTCATTATTTTACTTGCTTGACAGGGTCTTAGTGCCACGGTCCATAGTGGGATATTACGTGCTTTGTCTGAGGTGTTATCGTTGCTATTTCCTGCCACAGTTCTGCATTATGTTGGAACAGGAACTCGCCTTTGATGTGGTTACACTGAGAACTTTCAAGCTTTACAAAATTGTAAATCCCAATTGTATTTATCTAGAAGAATAATTACAAAGCCTCCTATAGAGCTTCATTTTCACACCTGCAAAATAAGGGAGAGTGACATTTCTACCACCTATAAAGTCATTCTATTCATTCCCAGCTAAATTTAATTTTAAATAATAAAAAGAGAAAATGCCCCCACAATTAGGCCATCTCTAGAGCAGAAAACATCTAAGCTCAGCCCAGTGACCAAAAAGTTTTTTGCTGGATCTTTCTGAATCACCAGCTCCAAGATACAGCTTCCAGTACCCCAGCCTGGGATGCACACTGACTACTCTGGTACATTTATGAGAAGCAGAGCACAGAAAATCTGAATGCAAATCAGACATAGCAGAGCAGATTGAATGGTGTCTCAGTCAAGACTTGTGGTTCATGCAAGGTAGAGTATTTGTAGAATGCTGTCAAGAATTCAAGAATGGGTTTGACACCCACTACAATTTGTTAAGTTGGAGCAGTGTTTCCCAAAATCTTATTTTCTTAGCCACAGAAAAAGCAATGCAGTCTGGAGGGAGCCCCAAAGTGGCCAAACCCAGTCCCTCTTCAATTGCAGCAACTAGGTAACCTTTGAGATACACCATCTCTGAGTTATCCTTGTTAGGAAACAAAGAAGACAAAGAGTGGCAGGGAGAAGCAATAGAGGCAGGTTTGTTCTTGACAGGGGGAAGGTATAAACTCCTACAAGCATTTTCAGTGTACTGAAGTGTTTACCTTCTGGTGAAAAATACTCTTTTTAAAAAAGAAAATATCAAAAGTCCACAAGTGAAGCCCAGCATTTTGTACTTTGGCCATGGCCAGCTTCCCTTTCTGAAGGGTAAGGAGAGAGCTGGTCATTTTTTCAGAGGAAAGGAAGAACCTTATTCATAGGAAATTCTGATTGTAATGTCTACAGGGAAGTGAAGTGGTCTTACTCCTCATCTCTAACAAATCAGAGTGAGGTGATTTCTTCCAATATTGTACAAGGATAGGAAAATTCCTATCAGCCTATTTGTGCCTCTTTCCAACAGTTTCTACAGAGAATCTCCTGTGTCAAGGCATAATAACATCATGCAGTATACATTTGTTTGTTCCCAGCAGTATCCTACAGGAATTTGAGGTACAAACGGCTAATGATTCTAGTCACTGCTCTGGGAAATAAGCATGCTCATCCCAGAAGAGTTTATGTCAATTATTTTTTTTCCCCTCATGCTGGAATTTTCTAGAGAAGTAGATGATTTTACATCTCTTGCTCTGCATCTGCTTGACAAACTGCTTTTGTCCCTTTGGCTTTGCTAAGGCAGGAACTGTACACGCAGGACCTGCAGCATAGTTTGACCCCGCAGCAGAGAGCACTAGTGCCTCCCAAAGCCACTGGTGCAAATGACACCCAGAGAGGAGGCACCACAAACTCCTTCACCGCAGCCCTGGTGCTGGCTGGGACCACAGCAAACACTGAAGGACACTCAGTGTCCGGCTCCATGGGTGGTGATCTGGATAGTTAATTAGAAGCCACCCTGGGCTTTGAACAGTGACAAAGTAGATCTAAACAGTAGAAATTAAAGATTCAAAATACATTTGTCAGCATCAATATGACCAAATAAGAGGGAAGAATACAGTCCTGCAGGAGATGGCTTTGGCATGCTGCCTGTCTCCTTGCACCAAGCCCCTGGCAGCGGGACGGCTGGGCTACTTGAAGTGGGGTTTGATTACAGCCTGCCAGCCAGAGCCTCTGCAGCTCTGCCTGACTGCACAATGTGAGTGTGTCAGGACAAGTTCATTGCAAGGGAAACTCTGCTAAAGTCAAGTGAGTTGTACTAAGAACAAATCCAGCCAGTCATTAAGCCTTTTTGCAGGGTGAATTAAGTGCTGATGCAAGCAGGCACAAGTCCCAGGGTGGTTGGCCGGGATTTTTTAAGAGACTCAGAGCTGCCTATTCTGTGCTGCCCTGCTCTGAGACCGGCCAAATCATTTGGTGCTGCTTGCCACATGACATTCCTCTGCAGGGAGAAATGTCTTTAAGGACGAGTATCACAGGTGCTTACAGTAGTGGAGAAAATATCAGAGATGTCAGAGGCTTATATCCCCTTGGTAAAACACTCTTTTTCTGGTACTACAAACAGTGTGGGGAACTAGTTTTGAGATGTGCACATGCAGTTATCACAACCAGCTTACTGCTGTTACTAGTGCAGCAATGAATTTGTCAGTTCTGTTTTGCCACTGGCGATATTACAGGGCACCCAGCTAATTTACTTATCATCCCAAATTGCCTTCTGTGGCATTCTGGCTATCGCCCATTGCCTTCTCTTCCCATTGTTCCCACTGTCTCCAACCGGGGTAGCTTCTGCAACCACATGCTGAGTTATCTACATGGAGATCAGAACACATGAAGGTGAATACCTGGGGTAGTCTAGTGAAATCTGATTTATTCTTCCCTGAACATTGCTTCATTTGTGCTAACCATTTATAGAGGAGAGACTGCCAGTTTTCAAAGATACCTGCTACTAAGTTTTCAGGCTACTGCGTTGATCAGATAGGGAAATCAGTGGGCATGGGTGGAAAGCAGATGCTTAAAGTACTCCATGAGGTCCTGAGCAGCATCCTAGGGTTTTGGAGATTGTCTTCGAGGATTATATTCTAAGATCTTCCCCTGATTTTCTTCTGTTTTGCAAATGCTGAGGAGAACCAACCTCACTGGAGGGTCTCTGTTGCCTAACGTACACCAGCACAATTGCACTGCCTCTTCTGAGGCAGCAGAAACCAGCTCCAGGCAAATATCTGGACAGGCATGGTAGAAATGAAGATACCAGTGGAACAGCACTTTTCCAGACTCCACCAATAGATTTGCTATTAGTGTTTTTAGTGATTTATTTGGTAATAATAAACCTGAAATATGGGTCACAGAAAAAGCCCTTCCTTTTATTACTTTCTTCACAAAACCTACGGGGCTTCTCATGCAAACACTGCCTTGAAACCATGCCCATGGGCTCTACAAGCCTCTTGTTTACAGGCAAGCTCACCCCTTGGCTGTAGTATCTCTGGAATATGACTTCTGCAGTTAATGCCTGGCTGTCACTGCAGTCACACTATGCTAAAATTTTTTGTAAGTATTAATTTGTAAACAGCATCAACATACCAGAGATGGGAAAAATCATGGATCTCTGTGTGTGAGTGACTGAGATTGTCCATGCTGATGTGCAGACTCTGGCATTTGGGATTTCTGAGAGAATCTTGTTAAAAAGGGATCTTGTTATTCAAACTAACTGTTCCTTCAGAGAGCAGGGCAGGAGGGGGTGGGAGTGTTCTCTGAATGCAGGGAAATTCAGATGGTAAGTAATGTGTGATGGAGAGACTGCAAGTGGAACCCAGCCAGGTTTTGATTATGCCAGTTCAGATCAGCACAAAAGAATCAGTGACCTGCTGGATTTAAATGGTCAGCTTTAGTGGCCTGATTCTACCTTTTATGTTAAATCCCATCAATGCTTCTTTTACGCCACTTTACAGGCCCTTTGCCTGATTGAGGCTATAGACAGCGAGCCAAGCACGCACTGTGGCTCAGGAGACACAACACTGCTGATGTCAGCGAAACCCTGTCCACTCCTCCCAGCGTCCACATCTGTAGGACAGTCCCGTGAGGTGGCAGCTTTCAAAGATGTACCGATTCATGTGTAGGCACCTCTCTTAACAGCTGGCCAGGACTGCAGATGGGTAAGCTAGGGGACATGTGGAGGTGGCCAGCAGAGCAAATAAGTGACAGAAATGTGTTTGCTAATACATGTGAATATGCAGTGCCCAGCGTTGGGTGAGTGGAGGCAGCTTCACCTGCAGGGACTGACAGGACAGGCATGAAAGACACTGAGGCACGTCCTGCATTGCCACAGACACGTGGGATGACCCCAGGCAGAATGTTTCTCTGTGCTTTTTCAAATTTTTTCCCACCTGCAAAATGGGATGTCAGTGATTGAGCTGTGGGAATTGGGGCTAGGAGCATGCCCTGCACCACTGAGAGCAGGCAGCATTAGCTGCAGAGTGACTTTAACTCAGCTTCCATTTCAGACAAGTAAGAAGGTTTTCACTTCCAGTAACCTAGCCATTGCTTCACACACTTCCCTTGCCCTGGGCTGTGCATGGATAGGGATTTTGAGTTTGCATTATATTCTGGCTTATTTTAATTTTATTAACTTACATGAAACTCTTCTCCTTGTTTGTACATATGTTGATGTAAGTGAAGAACAAGTCTAGTAGGATAAAACAGTCATTTAAAAGGACTATGCATTAAATAATGGTAGAGACAACTGCTGGAGAAACTTGGCTGAGATTCAATAGGCTTAGACTGAGTTCCTAATTCTGCTGGGTTCTATACACAGACTGTGTTTTAACAATTTTTCTCCTACTGTCTGGCCTTGAACAAGACAGGATTTCTGAGGCTGTTTTTATAAAAGGAGATAAATATATTAATTCACCTACTTTACTTAAAGTCCAGAGTGATTAATTCCCATTAAGACAGAGGAAACAAGTTAGGTGTGAGTTGTTTTACTAGCTAAGAGGGTTAGAGTGGCATGAATCTACATGCAGATTTGTACATCAATACGCACATATACAACTTCTGCTCACAGCACAGAAGGGAAGGATGTGGCATATGTGTATTTCCACAAATAAGGATGAAGACATTTTTTTTAAGCTTTCCATAAATAAGCTACAACTGGGAGCAAAGAAAAAAGCAGGATTTCATTATACAAAGGATTAATTTTCTAAATCTCTGAGGAGAATAAATGGAGTTGTTCTAGACATGGGAATTAATTTTTTTACTATTCTACTTGCTATATTAAGTGCAGTTGTGGTAGGCTGGCTGGTAAATATGTGCTGTTCTTGACTGTGCTTTTCTACATTTAGTTATTTGGTACTGTGTGGTGTTTTGAATGCAAATATATGGCCAGATATATAGCAAATGGTGTTTAGTGACTGACCTAAAAAGCACTAGCAGTATCTCCCCTGTATCTGAGTTGTGGCTGAGTAGGTTGGAAGGGTCCCCAGCTTGTGAATGTCCCCGAAGTCCAGCAGGTCTCCCAGCAGCCTTGCTGTTCATGAAAGCTGTCTTTGTCACAAATAGCAAATCTTGGGCTATGGAATATCACAATCTCATTATGGGATGTCATCCCACAGCACAAATACATTATTCTCAGTGGATTTACAGACAGCGTAGCCAACACGGCCACCCAGACATGACAGATGTACTGGGACCAGATTTACAACAAAACGTGATTTACACTTCTCAGGGCAGTGGCAAGAACAGGCTGCAGAGAAGACAAGAAATACTGTCAAGAGAGTTTCTCCTTCATGGTTCCTTAGACACCATAATCCCTGTCCTGAAGCCCGGGGAGAGAGCAGCTCTCCCTTGCTCCTTCAATTACAGCTGGATGTAGGGAATAATATTCTGCCCAGTATTTCTGTCTGCAGGGCCTGAATTGTGCCTTCCACCTGTGGGAGAAAAGCATATTAACCCCACCAGTAAATAAGCCTTGTAATGTCCTTGCCAGGCCACTGCACGAATCCAAAGTATCACCCTCTAAGGGTGAGGGATAACATCTGTGTCTGTCCAAGTTGCATTGCTGTCAGTGCAAAGGGAGCAAGGCTTGAAGATGCACCCTCCAATGGCTCAGTAGCTGCCCTAGAAGCATGTTTGTGTCTCCCCATTGATCTATCATTCCTTGTGCCCGCATCCAGTGAACTTCTGTTGGTCCTGCAGGGAGGACACAGAGAGAAAGTTGTGCTGGTCTGTCCTGACTGCCCACCCCCAGGCAATTCCACCCTGACAAACACATGTCCTTTGCCAAGGCTTTGCAGCACTCTGCAATTCCTATTACCCAAGTGCAACCAGCAGCAAAGGACTTCCAGTGTCCTCAGGACGAAAGGCTAGAAGCTGAGTTCTCCAAAGGAGAAACCCTTCCTGTGGGGCTATGGGAGTGGTCTGGAAATTCACTAAACTAGTCACTATGCTAGGTTGTCAGAGGAGCCAGATTAGGCAGGAGACAGGATATTTTTTTACTCAGGGGGCATTAAATTGTACTCAGAGAATCAGAGTTGTAGGCCTTGGAAGGGACCTCAAGAGATCATTGAGTCTGACTCTGTGAGGAATGTGTCTCAGTACCACCTGCACTCCCTGGGGAATCACCTTTTGTGGCTTTTCAGGTGCTCCTTGCCTGGCCACACTGTCTGCTCCCTGCTCAAAGGCAGGGAGGGATGCTGGCTTTGCAGAGGCTTGAAATGCATTGTCCAGCTCAAGCTCTGTAGAAGCCTACAAACCAGTGCTGAGCTGCACGAGCTGTCCTCCCAGCACCTGTCTGCACAGTTAGGTACCCTTTCGGTCTGTTGACAGTTTACTGATGGAGGCAGGCTCTCCAGTGTCCCAGTGAGTGAGGAGCAAAATGATTACAACAAAACTGACACCAGTAACAACATGTTGGTTTTATTTGATCCAAGAACTGCCCCCACCCCTCCCAAGAAGGAGAAAATAATTGTCTGGGAATGAGGGTAAATCAAACTGAAACACGGAAATTGGCTTCAGAGCCGAAAATAAATGTAAGCAGACCTCCAGGGTTCTGTGGGATGAGACAAATGAGAGAGGAAATGATCCACTTAGAGCTAGAGGAGTCCAGATATCTTATTAGCATAGAGGGGACAGCAGGAAAGGCCTTAGGGGATCTCTGAAGAGTTCTGTCACCACAGAGTCAGCAGGGCTCATGCTACTCAATACCATGGCAGCTTGTAAGGCCAGCAGGGACTCACTGTTTCTAGGGCACAGGGAGGAGATTTTCACTGTTTCTTAATGGAAGAGGCAACCAGAAAATCCTTGCTCATGCATAATGGGGCAGGAGTGTGGGGTGCTGTTGGTAAGTGGACATACCTTTCTGGAGGTAGGAGAAGCAGTGAGGAAGAGAGCAGGGAAGGAAAGGAGCTTGGCTGGGAAATAAGCAGTATTTGGAGCGAGGTGTGTGAGCCATGGAGCTCACCTTGCTATCTGGAATAGGAGCTGTTCCCCCCAAAAGGGGTGCTTTTCAACCTTTGCCTAAGTTTTGGATTACTCTGCATCCCTAAAACACATTACCCTTTCACATGAGCAGCAGGCTTAAGCGACGTGCTGAAACGAGCTCTCGATCTAAATTCAAGGCCACTTTGTGTCAATGATCCTCTAGCCCAGGAAAAATGGAATCAAAGAAGAACAGAGCTGGCATATCTCAAACCACTAATTTACAACCTAGTTTCCATTTCTCAAGTACGGTTGTTTTAAACCGAAAGCCTGTCTGAGGAAAGTGACTGTGAAAATCAGGGCCTTTCAAATCCAGAGAGTTTGTTTATAGCTCAGGCGTGCATGAGTCTAGTGCTTGAGTTTCCCATCTGTGAAATTTTAATGGGTGAGCCATAGAAATAACAGTTCTGCATGGCTTTACAGTAAAATCACAGATGTATGTTTTAAATATGAGATATCCACTGTGCAAAATCACAGTCTAGTACAGGGTGAGTAAAGGAGAAAGTGAAAAAAAAAAAAGTAAGTTAAATAAAATACCTGCATGAAAGTGAAGATCTGTTGACAGATTCCTGGTGACCACAGGAACACAACTGTAACCAGTGTCTGTCTCATTAGATAGAAGTTTGTAAACTAGATGATCACTTATGTCTTAATTTCTATTGGGAATACCTTTTTTTTTTTTTAAATTTTATGCTGACACTGATTCATCCTGGGCTTTAAGTATAAAAAAAAATATGGAAGTGACTGTTGAAATGCTGAAGAAATGATTTATACAGAGGAGAAATTGATAGTGTTGCCTATGCAATGGCAATATGATGTCTATTTACAAATTATGCATGTCAGACACTGCCTTTCCTTAAAACAGCATGTTTGAATTCAGTGGAGTATTTGTTTCTCTAACTCAGGGAATGGGAAATCACATGGCCACCTGGGGAAGGAGCACCTCTAATGTGCAGGCAGCTGCCAAAGCCACGCACAGACTTTGCTCTGCCTCATTCGGTCAGACTTGTGGGGGATATTCCCAGAATTAAATCTCCACAGCCAGTGTTGTAGCATGATTGATATGGGTCCTGTTACAGGGAACAAAGTGGGGCTCCTGACCAGCCAGTCCCCAGTACTCAACTCCTTATTCTTAGGACAGCACCCAGGCTGTTGTGCTGGGAGTCATCTTGCCATATGCTTTATGGCTGCATGCTCCCCCACAGCTTTGAAATTTACCTGGACCTATTTCTCTTGACAGATTATAAAATTGCTTCTGAATGCAGAGATACACAAGATACAGCTGTGAATAACAGCTGCCCTTGAGCCCTGTGTTTCATCTTATTGCCTAATCAGAAAAAGAAAGGGGGAGCCTTCTTGATGGTTGAAGGACTTAAATGACAATGCTTCTGCACCGAATTCACACTTCACCATAGCCTGTCTCAGAGCAGGCATTTCTGCTCACCCAAGATGTACTGACATGTACCTTCTTAAATCCATTACTCTTTGGCTGTCTGTGGGAGCAGCACCTCTTGTAATTCAGATGATTTAAGTAGGTGTCCAAGTATGAACTTTGATTTGACTTCACAAAAAGGTTCAGGGTTACCCAGAGGGGGACACTGGTTTTGGGTTACCAGCACTTCCACCCAGAATGAATCAAGAATGGCTTTTCCACTTTTCTCTGCAACCTACCATCTTGCAGACCACCTTTCAAAATCTCAGTAACTAGCAGTCCTTGAGGTCATACACTACATCATCAACAGAACAAGGGCAAAGGCCCAGAGCAAGGGTAGAGTCCTGGAAACTGTCCAGGAGGCTGTAGGAAATGGCTGCTGCATTGCTCAGGGCTATTGGTTACAAGCCAGTTTTCATCTCCAAACAGCTCCAATCTCACCTACGTCCTGCCTGCAGGGCTTTGCCAGGAGTCCCATGTATCCCTTTCTGTTATGCTCTCTCGATCATAAAAACACCCTGTTACTTCATCCTGGGTTCTGCTGTGGCAGAACCTATCCACAGACTGAATTCAGTGAATGGATTTACCCCGAGGTCTTCAGTGCGTGTTAGATCAAGTCCAAAGTGTGCTCTCCCTAAATAACATGTGATTTAATTTTGCCAGGAAACCTTTCCAAGTCTCTCTGAAGTTAATCTAAACCCTACTTTTGGCATCTGAAGCACCACAGCCTTCTGAGAGCTATATCTGATTGACATTAGTGACACTACAGCTACGTTTCCAAGGTGTAAAAATACATAATTTGTTTGGAGCAGGAAACCGCTGGGCTAAATTTGTTTGCAGCAGAACTAAGTTTTTCTATGAAGTTTGGTGTCTGTAGTCTAAGGAAAGGCTATATTTTATTTATGGGTGATAGACCTGTGAATAAATACATCATTAGCTCCATAATCCCAACACTTACTTCTGCACTGCAATAAAACTGAAACATTTCATGACAGTTAGAAATATGGCACAGCAAATACCAGCCTTTTGGACTCTGGAAAACTTCCCAGGTCTTTCACTCTGTGTGTATGTGTGTGTTTTCACTGGCTGTGGCCAAAGCCTGGCTCTGTTTCTGTAGCTTTCTGTATTTGGCTTTCAGAAGAGATGAGGAAAATGTCTGAAGAGTAATCCAGCTTAGTCAAGGGTAATCAGACTCAAATACGGTGAGACTGTGGGACAATGTCTACTATGTCCCTGATGCCCTGAGACTCACAACAAAAGGTTTAGATAGGTTGAAGGGTCTGCTGAGACCATGCCAATCAGCCCGTGACACAATACAAATCTGAGATTTCTATAGGCCTTCCACATGAAGGGAGAAAAAGAAAATAAACTTGTGATTTTCACATCTTTGGAAGTGTCCTTTCCTGCAACACCAGCAGGAATGTGATGCTGGGTGAATGTGGGTGTAGGACTCTCCATCTGTCATGCTGGCCAATATTGCTGTGTTTCTGTGTTTCTTTACAGACTTATACTTCTGTGAGGGCTCTCTGAGGCAGAGATCCTCCTTTTTTTCATCCCCCCCCCCCCCTTTTTTTTGTTGGTATAGCATCTGACACAGTAGGGTTTGTATTCATATCCAGCCCTCGTGCACTAGCATAAAAGATTTCTGACATGAGCTCTATTTAAGAACAAATCAGACCCTCTCTTGTGCTAGCTGTCTGTGTACAGGTGAACTACATCCCTTGAGATCTCATTATGAGGCAGGGTTTCATACTCTGAAGATGTGGCAAAGGCAACGATTGAGGGTATTCTTATGCTTAACATTGCACCCCACCTACCTACTTGGTTCTATCAGTGTAACTGTTGCTGAGGTCCGTGCTAAGAACCAGAATAGGGAACCGATCTGGCTTTGTGAAGAAGAAAATGGCTAAAGAATGAAACTTTATTCACGGGTGGACCACTCACCAAAGTCTCAGAGCCTTGTATAACCAAGGGAGTTCATTGCAGTAAGGGAATGGGTAGCAGCAGTAGTACTGGTTTGAGTGTGGGGATCAGTATTGCTGCTAAATGCTTGATACGCTGAAATGCAGCCTGGAAGTGATGCTCTGGAGTCTTGTCTTCCTTCTAGTTTATCTTTCACCCCACTAAAGTAATAAAACCACTTACCCACTTATTAAGACCCAGCCGTCTCTGCTCTTAGGGGAGATGCTGGTTAGGAGATAGGAGGAGCACTGAGCTGATGCTCATTACCTGCATTGGCAGAGGGGCAAATCTGGGTCAACAGTAACCTGCCAGGCCAGGCTAGGCCAAGGGTGTTGCAAAACAGTTTCAGTGCTACACTTGGCTGCTTTGCTTCACAAGCACTGATCTAGTTGTTTTTTTCATCTCATGCAAAGCACAGAGTGCAAGAGGACAGGTGCTCTGATTCCTGTGATGAGCTGAAGTTGATGACTCCTAGTTGCTCATCTGTGCAGCAGAAAAATCAGTCAGTTGAGGTAACACGCTGACATGCAATTTGCCCCAAAGCCTCTCCAGCTATAGCTGTGAGAGTGGCTTTTGTTCTGCCACAATAGAGAGAAGAATTCTCATGTATATTTTAAACAGCATGCTGAAAGCAAGGGCTGATCTTCCTTGCTAAATCCAGAGAAAGTCTATTGAACTCAGTGAAAATTGCATCTGAAATCTCTCAAAGTCGTATCAGGATCAGGTTTTGCAAGATCTCTGTTATGCCTATAGGGTTAATTGCCATTAGCAAATTAATTTTCATTTGCTTCTGTCTAAATGAGGCATGAGAATCCAGCCATCATTGCAGTAAAGTGTACTAACACTGGTAGCATTGTCCTTTCCTGCCTGCTGCTTCTCTCCTGTCCTGAGTTGATTAGGACACAAGTGACATCAGTTGCTTCCAGAGCAATTGCAGCCAGGATAAGTGAATGTGGCAGAGAAAGGAAATTGCAGGAGGACTTGACCCAGCAGGGCAGCAGGGAGACACTGCCACGAACCAGTCTGGGAGAGGACTGTGCACGTATGCAATTCTAACAGAAGAAGGGATGTGATTGGGTTTTTTTGTGTCCTTTGTAATGCATCTCTATAAATTAATCTATAATCCAAAGTGTACTAAATCTTTCAGCAGATTGTTGATGGAGGATGTGCTCTTAGCTCACATATAACCATGGAACATCTGAGGGCTCCTGGGTATGAATAAAATTGACAGGTGCTTTTGTGTTGTCATTGTCTGCCTTGTCATTATTAGCTACACTTCCATCCATCCTAAATTTTGATAACTGAGCAGGTACAAGTTCTAGCATCTGCAAGGATTTGCACACTCAAAATTATATTTTAAATCTGGAGGCCTCTTTTTCTCTTTCTTTCACTGTATGAGTGTATAGTGGCTGACTACATTCCCTTCTGGGGTGGTGGACTTCTAAGTAGACAGATAAACAAGTTTGAAAAGTCTTTATTTTGTCAGGCTCACATAGATCTGCTTGAGGAAGCTACACTGCAGTGGAATGGCCCAACACAACGTAGGCTAGTTGGAAAAGGCAAGCTGATGTAGTTAGAGAAACCTGACAGCTAGAAAATGATGTTTAACCTAGCCCTGGCATTTTTGATGTAGGGAGCTATAGGGGGAGGACCAGTGACACCTACCCAAATTTTACAATAACTTGTGCTGGTGTTATGGAGATGGACAGGCAACTCACTGTCTGGCAAACCTTTTGGCTTTAATACACAGTCATCAGTGTCAACTCCCCAACATGCTGTGAGGCACAGTTTCTATTGCAGCTTTCCTGCTGGAAATAGAGTAAATAGACTTAAAGCAAAGCAAACTAAAAAGTCACAGTCCATTAACAATAACTGAGCAGAACTGAGAAAGGAAGAACAGGATAGCTCAAGGAGTCAGGAGCTAAATTACCTGCTGAGCAGAGATAGGAAGGCATACACAGATTAGTCAGTGTCATGGTCACAAACCACTGTGTATTACAGCCAAAATGTTGGTCAGCCAGCTATCTATCCATCTCCATAACACCTCTGCATTATGGATCTGCCCATCTCTGCTTGCCTGTTACACACAATGCAGTGGGTGGCGATGGCTCAATAACTTCTGCTTATAATATGCCTGGCCTGGCTGAAGGTTTGATTTACTTTAGTTTTATCCACAACATTTTGCAAACTGTTCCTGTGTCTCTGTTTTGCTCTTCCATAAGCATCTGCTAGAGTCTTTTTCTGCATACTTAAAGTCTTCATTTTCTTCTTTTCTAGCAACATGTTGTTTACGTGCCCTGATTGGAGCGATCAAAGGAGCGGTGTGAGATGGCTGGTTCACTTGCTCTGATTTTCTGCAGAAAGGTAGGCTCTTTCTTTAAACCTTGGAGTAACATTATACAGGCTTCTTCAAATCTCCCTTTTCCCACCAAATGAAGCAGCCAGTGTTGCCCAGCTCAAGACACTATTTGGAGGCAGACAGTAGCTTTCTGCACATCAGTGGAAACTGCAAACATCTGCGCTGACTTGCTGTCACACTGGGCTCACAGCCACTGGCTGGTTTTATCCACCCATTTAACCTGCTTCAGTTCAGAACTCTGTAGATGAGGAACTCATTTGATTTCCTGCATACATAGGGTATAGTAGCCATAGATTAGTCTAATGGAAGCCATAAAAACACACTACAATTTACAACTACAATGCTGAGGTATCTAAGTATGTTCTAGTGCACCTCCTGATTTTGAAGCTGGTGTTTTAGCAGAGCTTTTGTTATGTCTGTATAAAAGCATCTCTGCACTGTGACAAAGAAAGTTCTAAGTCTGAGGCTGGTTTCCTGCCATGTCCTTGGTTCAGGGTACAACCACATGAGAAGTATGTGATAGAAGGTGGGAACATGTTGGTGATATCTAGTCATATAAGCTAGGACACTGTTGCCTTCTTGGCCACCTGGGCATACTGCTGGCTCATATTCATCCAAAGCAGCAGGGAACCAGGCTATGAAAGGGACAAAATCATGCTGGAGAGGAGGTATGTACAACCATATACAGGTATGGCACATGGACAAGGTGCCAGGTTTGATGTCTTGCATGAATGGGATAGGAAATGTCCTTCTTAGTTTGCAACTTCTCTCCTACCTCTACTGCTAGCACTGCCTGCTGCCTAACTGTGTTTCACTGGTGGACAAAGTTGTCTCTGCCCCTCCAAACCACGCTGAAGGAGGACAGACACGGGCCAACCCACTGCAGACCTGTGCCAGGCACGGAGTCTGTGCCAGGCAGCGGAAGGCTTTCTCGTGCTAATACCCCATGTTGTCAGCTGAGGACTCCATCTAACAAGGGATTCTTTATGTTCTAATGCCAGGGAGTAATGTGGAAAAACCCAATTAAAATGACTATTTATCTGAGATATGTTGTGGAAGCCAACCTGGAGAGGAGGACACTGTAATCTTTTTGGTGCTACTGTAACATTATTGCCCGTAAGGAACAACAAATACCAACTTGAAATTGACTGTGATACACACACTGAAAGCTAAGTGGAGTGAATGAGAAGAGACCAGAGATAAAACAGACCGCTCTCCAGATATCATTCTGAAAATTAAAGTGAGTGGATGGAAGATATACATCACAAAAATAATCTATTATGCTCAGTGTACTAGAGCAGAACTTTCGCCCTTTTAAACTCTCATTAAAATGCAGCCATTTTTGTTTCAAAGGATTAATATGTTGACTCTAAAGACAGAAGAAAAATGTGATTCATGGTGTGCTTGGAATTAGATATTGTTAATTGAAAATAACCCTAGGCACTTACACAGTGCTTTTCAGCTCAAAATCTTGAAACTAGTGGTGTTAATTTTTTTGTGTGTGGATGAAATTCATTCATGTAAAGGAGCTGCTGAAAGGCTTGTATGCAGCAAAAACAGCACCAAAAAATACTGTGGGAACTCCTGTACATTTACACTGCACAAAGGCAAACATCACCTTTGGGCAGGGGAACTCACTGTCACATAGGAACAAAGTACCTGTCCATAAAAATAGCAGGAAATGACTTGTGATGGGCTGGGTACAGCTGAATGGGTATTTGTAGAGCCAGCTACAACAAGGCCCTGGAAATTCTGGAAAAAACACATCAGTGCAGTCTGACTTCTGTCACTCTGAACGTGGAAAAATATTAATTGTGAAATGAGGACTTTGTAGCTGTGTGCCAACTCCTAATCAAAATTAACATAGAGAAGAAAATGCTGCTGGTGGTCGTTGGCTATGATGGGATTTCTGAATCCTCCAGTTCAACGGAGGGCTCAGAGCATCATAAAGTTCACTGTGGTCAACAGCACAGCAAGGTTCCCTGAAGGACATCCACAAGAGCTCAAAGGTAGCCAGATTGTTAAGGGACTTGATGAATTAGGGTCAGCAGCACTCAACTCACCTGCATAGCAAGTAATGTTTCTGCCTGGCACATAAGGGTGCAAGTATGGTGGCTTGCTTCAGGTCATAGAACAATTTAGTCTGGACTAAAATGAAAAATCTTCCAGTCATGTCCTTTCCCTCACCTTCCCAGTGTCACATGAAGAAGGAGCACCATTCATGAGTTAGGGTAATTTCATGTAGCATCAAGCAAAATCCGTTAAAATTAATAAAAGCAGAAAGAGCTAATTCAGAGAGTCCTCTGTTCTTTGGTCTCTGGAGCATTACAGTGACATTCTGTAGTGGTGCTATGAGGATTTATGGTTTACTGCCTTGTACAGTGTGGGCATTGACGTGTTGGAGTGAAGATTTAGCTTTGTAAGCCATTTGTTTCTGAACTTATTGTGACCTACTTTAAGTTTGCTGCTAAGTGGTTGGGATTTAGAGTGGCTAGGACAATGATGTAATCAAAGTCACACGTTGGTACAGGGAGGCAAAATAGGTCATTGGTGTCAATGCTAGGCCAGGGAATTTTGCAATGTGCCACCAGAAGAAATAAATCATTCTCGAATAAAGATGAAGAGGGAACTATGCCCTGAGAGGAAGGATCTGTTTGAAGTGGAGAGAGCAGGAAGACATTTTTCATATGCCTAATTTATGCAATAATTCCAGCAGGAAGTCATGTTACTGATGAGTGTAGCCAACACCTCTGAAAGACCCTGGGGAGCAGAAGTGATGAACATTTTTGACAAGCCATTTTCTGCAGGCTGCCACAGCCCTCCTTGTCCCTAATGACCTACTTGCATCATCAGCTGGGGTCTGCCACCTCCAGCTCCTGGAAACAGGAATAGTTTACTTCACACTGTGTCTGGGTGGCAGTGAGACAGGGAAAGATACAGGTAGAAGAACCAGTGAAGACAACTAAATCCAAAGTGCTGTATTCTGTACCTAGCTTTGTCTCTGGCACCTCCAAGGAAGAGCTAGCTGTAAGCTGCATGTGAAAGGCCAGTGGTATTAAAATGCTACACAGAAGCAGCTATTGTTGTTGTCATTTTACTGTGGGCTGTTCCCTGCCAGCCTCAAAGAGTGGTGGAGAAGGGTGGAATGGAGGAGGCTGGAGGAAAACCCATTAGGGTGGGCAGAGAGGGCACTACCTGGAGTGGGCTTATGACAGGGCTGTGGACAAATCTCTCATACCAGAGACCCAGGAAAGTCAATGAAAAAGCTCTTATTGTTGTCAGCAAGGTCTGGATTTTACAGAGGCCTGACCTTCAGCTTTATGTAGACCAAAGTACAGGTCACAGCCTCACAAGGGAAACTCCAACAAAGCATGGCACAGGAGTGATTTCTGCCTTTAAGCTCTTCCATATGTCACCATGGCTTTTATGACCCCTTCTTCTCTCACAGTGTGACCTCTTCCTAAAGCTTTGCAGTGAGCTTTCTGCAGAGGTCATCAGTGCCTCTCCTGAGGCAGCCAATGTGGAGACAAGGGGCAAAGAAACATTTGGTTGTCTCAGAAGCTCAGTACAACATTCCAGAAACATTTTCTCTGCTTCCTGGACAAGATATAGGTAGGCACAGAGCTGACTTGGTTCTCAGACGGCTTTCCAAGCACTCAGTGGGAAAAACACTGGCAGTGTTTCAATTAGCACTCTGCAGCTCTCCAGACATGCCACGGTCCTCAGAGCTCTGAGCTCCTCACAACACTGAGCTTCCATGTGCTAATGGAGTGGGACCTGCTGCTGTGTGCAGAGCTCCCACCAAGCAGAGATTCCCTGCCAGCCCAGAGCGAAGAAGCGGCAAAAGTACGGAAGTTGTCTGGCTCTGGCAGAAGGTGGAGTTTGATGTTCTGTTAGAAAAATCACAAACAGGGACTCTAATCCTTGGCCCTCACTGTCTCCCCAAATTAAGTAAATTTCCCACAGAAATGAAAGGAAATTTTATCTGAATAAACCTCCAACATTTACTGGCTTTGCTTTGCTTAAGTAACCAAGGAGAATTTAAACTGATCATTTATTTTCCTGTGGAAAAATCCCATGAACTGTAACAGAGGAGACAGTGAAAGGCTTTTATCTTAATTACTGAAGAAATTACAGAGAATTAGATCCTTTCTAATGGTTTTCTGAATCATCCTTTGGGATTTGATAGCAGGAATATAATTCACTATTGAATTGTATAGACTAGTGGAAAAACAATGCCTATAGAAAAGTGTTCACTATCTTTTAATGTCTATAGGGTTTCCCTATAAAAGGTTTCTAAAAGCCTTTTATTTACAAATACTTCCAGGGGGTTCTATTATGCTCTGCACCTCTGTTTATAATGCATACTCATTAGAGTAAGAAAAGCAAAAATAGACATCCGAGACTAGTGATTGGGTTTCTGGGAAAAGAGACAGCAGGAAATCACAGGAGACCATCCTCATAACCCCATGAAAACGTGTCACATAGCCAAGAAAGCAGAAAAAAGCCCATGTTTTGATCCTGCACGGAGTTTCTGCTGGCAGACCCTTGTTTGCACCCAAACTCTGCAGTTCTAGGGAGGTGCAAAGAGCTTTGGAATACAGCTTCATGGACTAGCACTGTAAATTGAAAATGGAGTTTGATCATACCCTGGAAGCTTGCATGCAAGAAACCATGACTGCATATGCCACGCATCAATAACTCCTCAATTCTTTGTTTACTTCCTCCAGCTCAGCAGCCTGGTCTTTCACAGTCATTACAGCCCCTTCTGAGCAGACAGTGCCATACACAGCCTGGTTTTTTCTCCCCCAGTACTCCTGGAGCCTGCTCTGCACCCTCGGTCCCACCTCATGGGCATGGATACTGTCTTACTTGTGCACTCCTTTGCTACAGGTCCAGTCTCACAGTTACCATGCTCTAAGCTTCTGAGGAGTTCTCAGATTGAGAGCATGGTGGGGTGCTGTCATGCAGTCGGTGTATTTAGGGGTGATGCTAAGCTCCTCTTCCAAAATCAACAGGCTATGCAATACATGCTTTAGGACTTTTCCATTTCTGATGGGCATTTCTGTTCCTTTTTCTGCTTCTGCTAACTGCTTTTGCTCTGATCTTATGGAACCTTGAAGGAAGAGACCTTGCTTAGTGTAGTTGTATGCTTTTCAATGGATTTGTTATCCCACCACCTGATGGGGCACATGCTGGACAGTGCCTGACACTAGTGCTCTGTGCCAGAGTTCCCCTGAGTTTAAGCAGTGCACCTAAGGCTGTCAAATGCAAGTGAACAACAGAAGTCATAGGAAATGTCTAAGCATCTATCCTCACTCGCCTCTTCCAAAGTCACAGCAGGGAAAATGGAAGAAAGATGACAGCAGCAATGTCAGGATTTGCCTGTGTATGCAAAAGACCTGAGGAGGGAAGAGGAAACACAGTGACTTTCTTCCCAGGTGACATGCCAGGCTTTCAGAGTAGGAGTCACAGAGGGATTCTAGCACCAAAGCATATTGTTGGTATTTCACAAAAAAATAACTCAAGAAAATGTTACAAAGGTCCTTCTGTGGCAGCTATCCCAACATTGCATACCCATGCACACATTGCATACCCATGCACACATTGTATACCCATACACACATTGCATACCCATACACACATGGCAAGTCCACCTGACCAAAGGTGTTTGAGAATCTCTGAGTAGAGGATGGTTTTTATTTCCCAGGGACTCATTTGTATTTCAGATATTTGTATGGCAGCTGCTAGCACAAAACACTTAAGAGTAAATACAGATCATTCCAGCAAGCAGAAAACAGCATGCCCAGCACTGGAAGCAGCAAATAATTTTTTGTTATTAGATTTATAAGTTAAGGAAAGCTAGAAACACACATCAATGCATGTTGCAGTTCTGGCCAAGTCCTGGCTCACTAACCTCTTTCTTTTCTGAAAAGCACAATTCCCCCAATTTTCCATAACTTTCCTTCCTCCCCACCTCCCATTTTTTCATTAATTTTCATTTGCAATTGTCTATCTTGGCAGACAGACAAGTCCCCTGTTCAGGACACAAACTCCTTATTATAAACCACTGACATTTTTAATCTGACACATGTGCAGTCTGTCACAAGCATTGCAGGAGATTTTTTTTTTTCATTATATATTCTTGTTGCCTTTGTTTATCCCTTCCTCAGATATGAACCTATCTACCAGCCAGAGCTGGGCTGAATGCTGCTTCTCAGCAACACAAAAATCTGTCTGCAGTGGCCAGGGGACATTCTTTTTGCCATCAGTTGCAGACAGGTTTTTAGTGAAGTAGGACTGTTAAACGCAGTAGAGAGCTCAGGTCTCCTGAATTTCATTTTATATTAATGTATTTTTATAGAAAGACACTCAGCAAGCTCTTAGATCTTCATGCTAATGAAAGGGAAATTGATATAGAAGTCAGCAGTTTGACAATCAGTTACAGATTAGGATATTCTAACAGGAAGCCCAATGTGGGGGAAGGCAGAGGAAAGGGACCACTGGCTTTGAACACATGCTCAAGGGACTGTGTTTTCTCTTTGTGTGGATGCTGCCACAGGGAATTGTAGCGTTTCCTGCAAACCTCCTTTTCCCCACCGGTTTATGACAACTTGTAAGAAGTGTATTCTCCAGGGACATAGGGAAGAGCCTGGAGGCTGGAGCCTTTCTTGTATTCAAACTTGGGAAAATATCCATCTTTTGCAGCTACAACTGCTACCCAATGGTCTGGAGAACTGAGTCACCGGTGAACTCAGTGTGGGATTTTAAATACCAAATGATGCAGGGATTGGTGCGTTATGAGGCTCCAAGGAAGTAGCAGGTACGTCTGAATCACAAGGGCAGTTGTTATTCAACAGAGTCTGCATGAAAAGCACCGTGTGGAAATCTCAGGACTTGCAGAAGGTCATGTGGGGATGAAACAGGTGCTGGTAGCCGCCTTGTGAGCAGAGGGTTGCCGCAGAAGAAATGGTGTAACTGGTTCTTCTCATCCTAGATCTATATACATCACGGCAGGCACAGACCCATTGGTAGTTTTTGTAAGCTCCTGGGTAGGGAGAGAGTTGCTGGCTGAGCACACACTGAAATGAAACAGTGCTAGTGACCAGTTCTTCATTATGTTTATATCAGGTTTCCAGTACAATAGAGCCCTGATTCCCACTTGTGGGTTTTGATATTACTGCCATTAGTTAGCTACAAGTGAACAACAGCAACAAGTGTAGTCAAACCATACATAATGCATGTATATGAGTAAGAGAGTGTGTCTTGATGTTTGCATTCCCCAATCTGCCCCACCAGAATGTATTTATTATATATGGAACCAAATGTGAACACCAAAACTGTATCCGCTCCATGTGGGAGGAATTTGCCTGTAGAGCAGGGATTTCAGGTTCTGGTTATCCCCCTGCATTAGCTCCAGTGCAGCACTGCAATGCTCAACTGCTCAGATCTGAATCCAAATTTTACTACTTAAGATAATCCCAATTAAAAAACCAAAACTAATGACAGAAAATTGACCTGAGCTCGGTCAATGAGCAGCAGAAATATTTCCAGACATTGTTTACAGAGGCCCTGAGCCAACCCACTTACAGACTATGAAGTTTATCAGATCAAATTCAAAGGTGCCTGTGTACAATCTAATTACACTTAACAACAATGAGATAAACAGATCACTAGGATACTTTCACAAAACAAAACAAAACAAAAAAAAAGGACACTGAGGCAAGAATACTAAATAATCTGGCTGGAGTCTTTCAATAGTGTCAGAAGCTGGTTGAGAATCAAGAGGCTGCTTCTTAGAACCTCACTTCAGAAGCCTTGGTGGATATATGAGCTAGACATATTTCTAGCTTGGGATATGCACTGAGCATCTGCTATTCTTTTAGAAAACGTTTTAAGCATCCTGAGCATGGGTACTTTGAGGCTGGACACAACAGATGCAGTGCCATTGTTTCAAAAGATTTTAATGAGCACAGCTCCACTGCCATGTGGATGGCTGGGTGCTGTGTTCTGCTGACAGGATGTGGGAGCTCACAACTCTTCACAGGGGGAGGCATTTTTTCTTTTAATCCAGAAGAAAGGTTTAAGTCTGTCAAAGAGGCAACATGCCCCTTCCAAAAACTATCCCGAGCCTGCAGTGTGTGCTGGGCGCTGATCTGGCATCATCCTTTGTGAATGGAAACTGCCTGGAAATCACACAGGTTTTTATTTACAAACACTAGCTTAGGCAATGTCTCTGGTGACTGGATATGGAACAAGGGCAGGCAGAGCTTCTCATGGTCTCTGGGAAATATCTGGGGGACACCAGGTCTTTGGAGAGGCACAGAGTTGAGTATAATCCATGCTGCTTTGGCTGGCAAACTTCGCAGCTGGTACCACACATGTCCCCATGTGGAGACAGCTCCAGGTGGTGAAATTAATGAGCTCTGTGGGCCAGAGTGGAACTGGCTTATCTCTCTAAATGGGGAAAGCAAGGGGGAGCCCTGGGTACAGAGCAGGGGCAAAATGCCTTGCCAGCTCCAGACCTCCAGAGTCTGGGGGTGCTCTGGTTGGGGCTGTGTGACTTTACATTCTTTCCTCTTTAAAATGTGCAACTTGAATAGCAGAGCCAGGGAAAGATCATGAGTCTAAACTTCATCTGAGAGACTTTCTTTGCCCTCAATCTACACTAAACTTGGGCTTTGGTGATCCCAGCCTTGTGGAGCCTGAAGTCAGCTACCTGTAGCTGCTGTTTTGAAAAATGTTTATGGGGTGTGTGAAATAGGTGCGAAGTTTCTGACACCAGAATGAGGGGATGTCCTGATGCAAAGAAGCACAAAGAATGCTTTGGTGATGTCATGGCATGGTGTGACATTCCAATCCTGTCTGGGAGTACCAAAATGCCTCACTCTAGAACCAGACTAGGGACTGGTATTGGAGGGAAAGTCCTGAAAAGCAGCAAAGCAGCGGATGTACTTAAGGATATCACCAGGGCTGCCTAATGAGAGTGAGGTCCTGATCAATGTGAAATGCTACTCTGGGCTCCTTCCTCCTGGGGCTCTCACAGATCTGGGAATTAAAGTCATGCAGAGAAAGACTGCAGGGAGGAGAAAAGGGAAAAGAGAGAAATCTCATCCTGGGTTCAGCTATCAGTGGGAAGAACAGAGTTGGGTGCAGAGCTGGTGAAGGAGAGGGAGGAGGATGGCACAGCAGGATCCTTGGTCTGCCACTGAGCAAATCCCTCCTTGTGCACGGCTCACTTGCCTGCTCTGTGTCACTCTTCTTATCTGCACAGACAGCCTGTTCTATAGTCCAGGACCAGCTTTCTGCAATGCACGGAACAAAGAGCCCTTGAATAGCTTGGAAGGTGCCACAATAACATGAAGTAGAAATTGTGGCCAACAGATTGGAAAAATAGAGCACTTCCTGTGTAGTAATTTTGTTCCTGGTGAAGCCCCTTGCCACATGAAACTTTGAGCTACAGCTGCTTCAGTGCTAAGTACAAAAAGGGAAGATGTTTCTTGAGTCTGCTTTTAGCCTCAGAAAATCTGGGTATAGTTTCAGTGAAATGAGGGATGAATCTAGCTCATTGTCATCGTACTCTAATCACCAGCTGCAGTGAAATATCTGAAGATGATGTGTGAGGCTCCATCTTATTTCTGCATCTTGATCCAATTAATTCCCCCTACCAGTCTGCAGCATCTAAATGAGATGTACTGAGCATCAGGCCCTGGGTTGCCTGGTCTTTCTCCCTCGGTATCCCGGGCCAGCTGCTCTTCATGGCTACTGCAGAACTGTTTTGCCAGTGTTAGGATGGTAGTGTTAATACTCACTTGCTATCCAGCAGGGTTTTGAGACAGTCTATTCAAGTGTGAAAAGCATCTTGAGGTCTCAGGTCATGCTACAGAAGTGAGAACAGTTATTTCTTCTCTTTCGCTTCATTTCTCTGTGGCCTGTTCTATTTCTAAATGCTGGAAGTGGCGCTGAGCAGAAAAGAGGATGTCTATTCTGCAGGAGAGAAAGGAGGGGAAGTCTGTTTTACAGGAGAAAATGAGGAAGACACTTTTTGAAGGAAAGAGAAAACACATGGGAGAAAGGAGGAGTGCATGTGAGAGGGAGGGCACACATTCCAGCACAGGTAAGAAGCTGTTTAGTATTTGGGGTGTTCAATCCCGTTCCCAAATAAGGTGAATGTCCTCATCAGTAAGTCTGGGGCTCAGGATGGCGGAAGCCAGAGATTCCTCCTAGGCCCCAAATCATGCTCATAGGAGGAGCTTTGTGCATGCTGTAATGTTTCCACAGAGAGTTCCATTTCAGAAAGAAAAAAGATTTGGTAGAAAACCTGGTCAACAGTACTTGCAATCTCATTCTTGTTTATTTGCTCAAGTAATCCCCAGCGCTTGATTTACGTAAGACTTGAATTAACTGTGTATTTATTCGGAGATCTTAAATTGCAGTGATGTGATGAGGTAAAATTGCAAGCTGATGCAGTTGCAAGGGTATTAGCAAACATGTGACAGTGCAGCAGATCCCATTTGCTACTGAGGAACCCAAGCCCATGCAAAGATTTCCAAAGAAGGTAGTAAAAATACTCCTTTTGCAAGTACAACTGCTTTTCATGCAGGAGAAGTTCTCTTAGTGCTGAAGTGGGGCAGAGAGGTGCGGTGCCTGTCAGAGACTCTTGAAGAAAATTAAAACTGTTTGTTTGATGCTGCTTTTGGTGTTGGGTTTTGCTCAGACACTAAATAAAGCACATTCTTTGTTTCTAAGCAATTTCTGAATAATGCATGGTTCCAGGAATAAAACAAACTCCGGATAAGCAAGAAGCATGTCACAGCAGTTAACACCCTGATCTCACGAAGACTTTCTGCAGATATGAAGGTGACGGTAACTTCAAGCAGAGGTGCCCTTAAAGAGGCAATCAAACTGAAATCTTCTGGCATTAGCAGTTTCTGAAGGACTTTATGTTTCCAATAAGTGTTTAGTGAATTCAGGCAATCAGAGCTAGCCACAAGGCTCTTACTGAATGGGATTTAAACATTTTAAATGAAGAGAGAGAAAAATGGTAGTGTAAGTCTGATTGATGCGGGTGGAGAGCCGGCGTGATCATTTGGAGACCCACTGATGGCCAAAACCTGAGACAAAATGTTTGTGAAATAACTACTGGAAGTCTCAGTATCGAAGTACATGGCGGCAAATACGATATGGTTAGGAAAGAGAGCTACACAGTCCATGAAGGCTGTGGGGAACATCATCCTGAAAAGATGAGACAAAAGGTTGAGGGATGAAACGTGTAGCTGGTATCAAAAGGTCCAGCTGGCATGCCAAGTGGTGCCAGTGATGCACGCATCGTAGCCGCTAGCATTTGCACCACGCAAAAGTGAAGCAAGGATACCCGCACAGCTAGAAACGGTTCTGTCAGGGACACAGGGAATTACAGATCTTCAAAGGCGGACAGGGCAAAACAGAAGGTCTTGAGAGTGGTTTGGGGTCGGGGAACTACTGTGACTTCCGTGGGAGCGGTGTTATCACAAGAGGGAGCTGTCCGCCTGTCTGAATTGTCACCCCAGAGAAAAAGGCACGGCAGAGCCCTGGCACCAGGGCGCTCGGGGCCGGAGAGGGGCAGGAGGAGAGAGGTCCCGAAGGCTCAGGCAGGGCACGGGCTGGGCTGGGTGAGCAGCACTAATCCTGCCGGGCAGGCCACCAGCTCACTGCTCTTCTGCAAGTCACCTCCCGCATTATGTGAATGCCGTCAGTCACCTGTCTTTATTCGTAGGCTTTGGTGGGAAGGGAGATGAAAGAAGGGTGCTTGGGCACAGTCAGATATGGTGCAGGCCGGAGGTTCATGTGACAGTGTCCCCAAGAACAATGCCGCCGAGTGAAGCCGACGCGTGTGGCAGCCGGCTCTGAGCAGCACCTGGACACAATGGGGCCTGTGTACCCAGCAGAGGGCATGTGCATGCACACACACGCACTCCTACCTTTACCTTGGGGACATCATTTCTTAGATAATGAGCAGATCAGTGCCCTCAGAAGCTGTGTAAGTAGTTACAGGACAAAGCCAGAGGCATCCTCCGTTCTCCTTTGAATAGGCTGTGGTTTTTGTTCCAGCGTCCAAACCTACCCTTGATTGTCATTCTTGTTGCAGATAAGGTCCCACTGCAAGGGCTGAACTCTCATTTCTGATCAAGATTAGTGGTCCAGAGGAACCAAGCCACATCCCTGAGCTCAGGTCTTAACACTAGCATCTGTGTTTACTACACATCAGAGAAATCAGCCTGTAACCTCTGCACACTGAGCTTAGTTTCACCTTACTGTTTTTTCTCTGAATGCCTCATGCTTAATTTTGGTGGACACACTTTACTGTAGTCTGGGACTGAGCTGAAAGCTTTGTTTCCTGCCAAGAATCCTGAGATAATACATATCCAAGCAGTTTGCATCAATGCCATAGCATCTGAAATGGCCTGTCGAAGGTTAACACAATATATTTGTACACTGCCTCGGCAGGAAGACAGACAGTTCTTCCAGTGGATGTACTAAGGTAAATAATGGATTGTGCTCTATATGTTCAAGATGGGACAAGGAACTGAAGATTAGGGTAAAAGGAGGAAAACACTGCAGGTTGAAAAGTTATAAGGCATTAAAAATACATACAGAAGAAAAGCATGTAGTCTTGTTGATGGGGGAATGGATAGAGATCAGAGGTCTGGGCTCCTTGCACTGGCTGCTTGACCTCAGCCAAGTCTTCTGAGATCCCATTTTCCTTCCTACCCTTTGTCTATGTAGCTCCCAGGAGCTTCTAGGCAGGGTTGGTGTTAAGTGTTTCAATTAGGATACTTTGTCCTGCTCATTGCTTCTAAAACATACGATAACATTATTTCATATATATATGTGTGTGTGTGTATAAAACAATCTTCAGGATGCCTTATGGAGCAAGAAAGGAATAAAGGCAGAATGCCTCAGGAACATGTGGGAGGAGCAGAGTTCCCACCCCGTTATTAATCCACTTGCAGGACAAGGCTTTTGCTGAAGTTTAAAATTAAATCTAATTTTAAAAAAAGAGGGATTTTATCCGGAGCCAGAGCTCTGGCTCCAGCCTCAGCCCCCGCCCGCCGTGACGCCGGCAGAGCAACAAGCCCCCCCGCAGCCCCCCGGCAGCAGGCGGCACCGCGCCGCTCGGCTCCGGCCCGGCCCCCCCCCCAGCGCGGCGGCGGACGGGCGGCTCCGCGGTGCCGCGGGCGGGGGCTCAGCCGGCGCGGCCGCTTGTTGATCGCGGCGCCCAGCGGCGCTCCGCGCTTCCCGGGCCCCGCTCGGCGCTGGCAGGCAGGCAGCCCCCGCGCCCGGGCTCGCCGCTGCGCTGCGGCGCCGCTCGCATTCTTCCATTGCAACATTACTAACCCCTCCTTTTTTTTTTTTTTTTTCTCTTTTTTTTTCCGCCTCTCCCTTTCTTTCCTTTTTTTTTTTTTTCCCTTTCCTTTGCATGAAGATGGCGGCGCCTCTCGCCAGCAAGGCAGGGTCCGCCGGCACCACCAGCAAGCCGCCCTTCCCGGAGCTGGATTTCCGATCGGGAGCCAGGGTGGAGGAATTGAATAAACTCATCCAGGAATTCACCAAGCATGACCAGAGGGAGTACGACGATCAGCGAGCCCTGGAGATCCACACGGCCAAGGACTTCATCTTCTCCATGCTGGGTAGGGCAGGGACCGCGCGGGGCGGGGGCAGCGGCGATGCCGGCCGGGGACCCCGGGGCACCGCTCCCCGGCGGTGCGGCACCGGCGGACCCTTTCCCCGCGCCGCGGGCGCGCCGGGCTGGGAGTCTTTAGCCGCAGGGCACGTCTCACCCCAGGAAACTATTTTTTCCTATCCACATAGCCTTTAGCAGCGATGTATTTACAAGCACAGAGAAAAGGCTGGATCGCAGAGCTGGCCGGTGCCCGAGAAACGCCGAGCGAGCAGGGCAGGAGGCGAGCCGAGCCCGACCCTTCATTGTTTTTCCCCCAACTATCAAAGCTGTAGGAGGCAGAGATTTTTTGTTTGTTTGTTTTTCTGGACCGCTTATTTTGGTTATTAGACCGGCCGATGCTCGTACAGGAGCATCCTCTGAATTGCGTTTCTTGCTTAGGTTGCAAAACTTGCTGCGAGTGGAGCAAGTCAGATTGTGGCCAGGGAGTCCTCATCTGCGTGAAACTTTGAATCGCGGGCAGGGATCCTTAAACCCGGGTGAAACGTGCTGTTCCTTGCAGAAATCACCTAGGCTCCGGCATGACTAAGGCTTCTTAAGATTACCAGGGGAATGACTAACAACTCTGATCCTCTAGGTAGTCAGTTTCCGATAAATATTTACTTTGTTTTGACTAAGAAATCCCTCACACGAACGAGAGCCTTCAGGATACGAAAGGATGCTCTTTAACATGCAGGTTGGACCTTAAAATCAGTCATCCAGGCTTGAATCAGTCTCACAAACACTCCTGTACGTAAAATAAGGACATGGGTAAACAGCAGGTGTGGCCAGTGAATGATTCTTTGTAGCTAAGAGGTGCACATACACCCTCGAAGCATACTTGGCACAAACCGAGTGTATGGTCTACATGTACAGTGAATAAACCACATCACTTGTTCAGAAGCACAAAGCCTATTGCAATAATAATTATTTTTGGTGTCAGGGGTGGTGGCTATAATAGAATACTTCCTCTGTGTTCATGGACATACCTACACTCACTAAACAAGAACCTACCTGTCCATCTGGTTATCCAGTAGGATACCTGTGTATGTATGATTGTCTGCTGTGGGGTCTGCAGAGTTTTGAGTGTGGATTGCTTTTTCATCAAGGGCTGGGCAGGATATAGCAGGCTAAATTTGGCTTAAGAAAAAGGACAACAAGTTGAAAAGTCAGTAACATGTATATTTATAGTTGCTGTTATAAATATTTTTCCCTTCCTGTTTAAAAAAAAAGAAAATGTTGTGGTGAAGCCATGGTTACATCAAAGCCTGTAGGATTTTTGTTGCTGAAACCTGATCCTGAGGAAGTCATCCACTATTATGATCTGATACATTTTTCAATTGGGGCTTTAAATAACTGCCTGAGGAAGCAGAGCTGGATGGGATGAAGCAGAGTGGAGAGAAAACAGCCAGAGCAGCAGTTCTGTGTGTTTGGCTAGCAGGTACAGAAAGCTTTGTATGATCCTGCTTAAGCATTACTTAAGTCTTTGCAGGGGATAGGGACCACCACAGCATTTTCTTCCTGCCTCATGCAGGAGAAGGCAATAGAAGCAAGACAGAACAGGCTGGAGCATGCCTTCTGTCTCTGCAAATGGACCCTAATGCCTTGCTGGTCATGAGAACAGGGAGCCTTAGGCTGTTTAGAAACAATCATAAATTAATGTGGCTGTCTTTGTTAATATAATGGCTAGGAGATGAGTGTTCTTTGGATTTAAATGTATAGACTAAAAATGGGATTTAAACAAAAGGTATATTTCTGTTTAAGTTATGTCTGTCTATTTTAATGAGACTTGAAAGCCAAGAAGAGAGTTAAGGACCAAGCCCAGGATAGAAATGGAGATATATTAGACCCAGAAGTTGTGTTTGTGGATCAGACCCTTCCTAGCCAGAGAGGCTCTTAAATCTAAAAGGATTTAACTTATTAATAAATAGCTCTTTCCCCTGTGCCTGATCCCTCCCATACGTACTGCTCTTATCTCATCGGGCGATGATAGGAAAATTAAACGTAGCTTTCCTGATTTAATTACATTGGTGCGTAATTGGTGGATGAATGATAGGAGAGGAGACTTTGTGCAGATCCTCAGATGTTTGTACTCTGCATGGCTCGCCCTCTAGGTCAGATCTTTTCTCTCTGTTTATATTAACTCTTTTTTGTCTGTGTTGTTTTGCCCTGGCTATTAGCAGCTGCATTCTGTGAGATCTCAAGAGTTGGGCTATGATAAAATTAGGGAGAGGTTCTGCTCGTTATGCCTTTGTCTACAATCTTGTGGCCTGAGCATTAGTATAGGGCTGTAAGTGACCTATCTGTCTGGTGGGGGAGGTGAGTATGTTCTGAAGGTGGGTGATTCCTGGGCACCCCATTTGTAGCCACTAAGACCACATGGGCCTTGCTAACACCTTCCACTGAAACAACAGGCATCTTCTGGTGTCTTTGCTGGACAACTTCTTGGGTGCAGCTGTGCCTGATCATTACTTCTCTCTTTGACACCGTTATAACTGAGCCTCAAAGGAGAGAAAGACAGGATTAATCAAGAAAACGAGTGAAGTCTTGTGTTCAGGGCATTTGGCTGCCTGGGAGTGACTGGGGGACCAAGCCTTTGCCCGCCAGTCAGGAAAGGAGCTAATTACTTACTCTCCCTGTGACTCAGTTTTGGGTGGGTTTTTTTTGCACTTAGAGAGTGATAAAGAACTATTTTTATTGAGTAATAATGTTATAGTCAATGATACTTCAATTTTTAAAGCACTTGCTATTGTGATGAGAGGTGCATAGCGCTTGTATTAGAAAACCTTTTAGGCGTCCCTGGCCTAGAGAACATTCTTCTGCAGTGCAAGTACCTCCAGGAAACTTCTTTAATAAACACTACCTGTCTCTTTTTGTTCAGCATCTAAATAGAAAAGTGTTGTAACATACAGATGTGCTAGGCTTAAAAACAGCCATCTATTATGCTCTTGGGAAGTAGAACATTGCATATTAAACAGCCCCTTGAAATTTCTAGTGCTATTGCTGCCTGAAATGAGATCATGCTATTAGGGATACTGACTTTTGTGTTTTACTTTTTAACAAGAGAAGAAAAGAGCAAGGAAATATGAATAAATACAGATGATACAGAGCTTTTTGCGCCACCCTAGGCACAGACTGGCATTCAGCCTTCTAGAGCAGTTTTCAAGCTCTTCAGGTTGGTATTTTGTTTCCCTTTCCTATCATGAGATTTTTTTCTGCTCTGTAGAGTCAGAAGAGGAATGATCAGAACATTTCATGCCATCATCTTTACTCTCATTGCCCTCTCTCCCCCAAATCAGGGGAAGGACCTGTTTAAACTGCTGCTAAAGTACTTTTTTTTTTTTAAAAAGGTCTCTAGCGTATCTTTTTGTCCCTTCAGTTGTTGCATCTGAGAGGACCAGAGCTGCCCACCAGCACAGGCTATTACTTTGAGGATATGCAGCCAGCTGTGACTTGGAGCTGTTGACAAGACCTTAGAGAGCTTGTATCAGCACCTGATACAGGAGGGGTGGTGAGCCTATTCTGAGAGCATTTCCCTTTTCTTTGGTGTCTGGCCCGTGTTGAGCTGGGTGTGCTAACAAGTGTTTGTGATAGAGGCAAGTCTCATCGTGGAGGCAGAGCTGGCATCAGCAAAGGATTTCTGCTGCCAACACCAACTTTCCAAATGGAGTGAGTTATGCTGCTGGGCCTCTGCATCAGTAGCAAGGCTCCCAGCTGTTTCTTGGTCTGATAGCCCCCTAAAATGTGTGCTGTGGAGGTGCAGAATGCTGTGCTGGGACCACAGGTGTCCTGGCAACAGCTGGTTTTTATTAGCATCTTGTAAAACAGGACCATTTCATGGTTCTCCTCTGTCCCATGCTACAACTTTGGTAATGTGACTGTTGTGTGGGTTTGTGCAGCATTTTTTCTCCCTTTCCCTCCCTTGCTGATGAAAGCTTCTATTGTAGGTTAGATTTCAGGCGTTGTTGCACATGTTACCTGTTTGTCTGTGATACATGACAGACATTCTCTGGTTTCTGGTGTGGTGTCGAGCTGATGAAATAGCAACAGGATTGGAGTGATCTCTCTAGGGTTAAGTCTTTTGTGTGTGTGTGCCTTTTCTCAAGAGAGGCCAATCATGATAGGAGCGCACTGTACTCCGAGGCCTATGTTAATAAAGGCTCCCTGCTGGCATTCCCTGTGCTGCTGAATGCATAATGTACAGCTTTTAAAAAACAACCTTACTGTATTGCAGATTCCATTTCTGGCTTCTGTTGGGTCTCCTCTCTCCCTTCATGTTTCCGTATTTGCATTTGAGGTTGTGGGGGTTTTGTGTTGGTTTTTTTCTTATGGGACAGGGTGCTGTGATGCTAAGGTAACCTAGCAAGGCATTGGTAGCTCCTCTTTGGTTACAGCTACCAGAAGTCAACCAGTTCCATCTAACTGGGGATTCTTTCTGTGTAACTAGTTAAAAAGGATCCGTAGCTTCCTCTGTCTCTTTGTTCAAAGGGATTGCTGCTGTATGTGTGCAGTGAAAATAGCTTGAAAATCTTTTTCTCAATTTGTTTTAAGATGCTGGTACTTCACTTGCTCAACTACTGTTTTGAAACATTAGGCTGTGATGCAGAGTATTTAGTGTAATAGCTAGGAACATGTCCTAAGGGCACAAATTCTCATGGCAGGCTTGTCAGACTGCCCACCGCCTGTTCCTTCAGTCTGTGGAAATATTTGTAAAAGATTTGGGTGAATACTTGCCAAGCCCAATTATGCAATTATGTTTTAAGGGCAATTTTATAATTATAGTGGAGGATGGTAACCAGGATACATGAGTTGTTGGGTTTTTGACTTTTCCTTTTTTCTTCCACATGACTGCATGAATGCTAAAACATTTGGAACAATTCTAGTCAGAAACCAGTTGTTCGACTTTCTTTTAGGCAGCTGGCTATTTTTGTAGGTGAAGTTAAATTAAAGGCAAATACAGAATTGCTCAGGAAGACTGGAGGAAATGTTTTATTATAGCTTTGGTGATTTATAGGATGGATGTGTACTCAAGAGACCCAGAGCATCCCATAGGCAGAGTCCAGTGTAGAGGAGACTCAGAATGTAATTGTCCTGCCTGGACTTTCTCCAAGCTGTGCAAGTATTTTTGATAGTTGAGATTGTGTTTCTTAATTACTATTTGATACATGCCAGGTTTCTGCTGGCTTTAATCATCTCCTGTACAGCTAAAACTCTTGCATCTTTTCTTGGACCTTGACATGTATATTCTTGCCCCAGTGCGTGTCCCAGTCTTTTTGCTGCAAAGATGGCTTTTGCAGGCACATCTCTCAAACCCATTCCTGTGTTCCCTTCTCTGCCCAGATCGGACAGCAGCTGTTGGCACTCAGTAGGATTGGTTAGGTGAAAACGTGCCAGGAAGAAGTGTGGTTAAGGCCAAGAGATGAGCTTTCACCTCTAGTCGAGGGGCTTCAGTTGCCAGGGCTGATTCAGTTGTGACACTGTGAACAGTGATGGAGATGGCGACTGTGCCTCCACCCATGTCTGTGTGAGACCCTGCGATGGTAGCTCCAGGTAGAGGCTTTAGCATAGACCTCTCCACTCTCTTTGAGTCTAAGAAAAATGACCTGCCGCTGAGTCGGTTGCCTATGGCTGGGTGATGCTAGTGGATGAAACTAACTTGAGAAGCAAGGACTGTAGCTCATTTCTTATGAAAAGAGAGGCTTAAGAGTTGAATGGCTTCTGTGGGGTCACATACCTTCTGAGGCAGGTTTTCCCGTAGCAGCTTACAGCTGGGATGGGTTGAGTTTCATATCCTAAAAGGGAACCATTAATTCTGCCCATCACTAGCTTTCCCTTCTATCATCTGAACAAGGAGATAAAATTCCCCGAGGGTAATGGTCCATTCTGCTGTGCAACATGTTATATTTACATTGAGACTTTCTCTAATTTGCCTGTCTTTGAGGTATGAAACAAACAGTAGAGTAGATGGAGTTCTGGGGAAATGAAGTAAGGTATCTGCCCTGCTTTTTTCCTTGGAAAAGCACAGGAGCTAAAGCCAAAGGCAGATTGGGATGTTGTACTTGCAGAAACTTCTTACTGAGAAATGAGGAGTGTGCCTGCACGGGAACAAGGGTGAGAGAGCTGAAAAATGAGCTTGGGGTGGGTGTCTTGAATTATTTGTCCAAGTCTTGTTCTGATCACTAGTAGTGTGATGTGAGTTCAGGAAGCTTTATTGGAACTTGCAATCATACTGCATATGTTCCCCACCTTAACTATGGATTTTATATCTGGTGAAGGTTTGTGACTTCAGTTAGCACAAACCTGTCCGTCTGACTAACAAAAATAAGAGGGTTGGCTTCTTTCTTTGCTAATGCAACTGGAAGGCAGCTTATGAGACATTCAAAATAAATCTTTCAGCAGCAGCTGAATGTTCCAATTGACAGATGCTGCTATGGATTTTGCTTTCCTTAATAAAGAGAACTCCACTGCTTGCTTTCATTTCAACCATTCTGTTGCATTCCCTTTTACTGCAAATAGAAATTGTCCTGGACTGAGCAGATTAATCTGTGCCTTAGTACTTCAGCCAACCTGACAAGTCCCTGAATCATGTACTTCTGCATTAGATAAACTTCCTGTGGTTCTTTCAGAGCACCATTGCAGTGACTTTGGTTGTAAGGGATTCAACGTGTGATGTAGCATTTAGTTTGAGGAAGATACATTCCCTTCTCCCCAGTGAATTTGACTTTTGAGCTTTTAATAAACACTTGATGCTAAGGAAGCTGCAACAATCCTGTTAATGTGTTATATTTCACCTGTTAAACAGTATGATTTTAAATCTAATTTATAGCATTTAATTAGAAGGTTATTAATGCATTTTGTTGTGAGCATGCTGGTGTTGAAAGTACAATTCGCATATCACTGAGTGGGGGTGATTAAGTACTTTAAGGTTCATAATATCTGTGTCTTTGAAACAGCATCAGTAGCTACTTCCACCCACTGATGTTTAGGGCTGAGGGCAGAAGTTTGTACAGCACTGTGTGACTTCAGCTTGTAGAACAGGAGGAACATTTCACCCTTAGAAAATCACTCTGCAGGTAAAACACTGAGTGAGGACGCCCTAGATCTATGTTCCACTCTGAGCTCTCCCCAAATTTACACAGACCTGCACAAGTTTCTGAATATAATAATATGCAGTGGGACCTTGGTGCTACCAGCAGGTCTCCTCCTGTGCTTCAGCAATGTGTGAAAGTGAGGTGCTACTGGGGTAGTGGGACCTCATGGTATTGCTGTTCTTCATGATAGGATGCAATCCTCTGAGACTGAACTGGGAAAGGCAGTCTTTTTCTGAGAGTCTAGCATCAGAAAGTATTTAAACAGTGAAGGCAAATAGTTGCTCTGTCATTGGGTGTTGATGTAGTGGCCTCGAGATCAACTGCAGTTCATCCTCTGTGAGAGAGCTTACAACCTGACCCAGTTAGGCAGTTGTAGCAAGTAATCTTATTTTATACTGAAGGAATCCCAAAACAAAGTTGGGATGAATTAGTTTAAAGAATGCAGCCTGGCCACAGTCCGCATGCTGATGTAATTTGGCAGAGTCAGGCAATGCCAAACAGGACAGGGCAGCAGTCTGGGACAGATAGCAAGGGAAAGTACAAGACATGGCCAAAGGGAGGAATCCTGCTGGGATAGCCATAAGGAACTGGCAGAGAACTTTTTTTTTAAAATTTTTATTTTTTAAATGCCTTTCTAAGGTCACGATTTGTATGAGATGTAGAGGTTTATCTGTGGGATATTGTTGGCTTGCTTAGATCTTCTCTACTATGGCTTGCAGTCAGACCATGGCAGAATATCTTCCACTCACTGAGATTTGTAAAAGATTTGGTCCAGAACAGCTGAGCAGGGAAGGGAACACTGGCAGTTACCATGTAGAAATAAAGTAGGTTCTTGCTTTGCTGCATAGTTTGTTAGGGACGTGTTTTTGCTGTTTTAAAATGTCTGTTTCTTCTATTTCCTGTTCCTGTTGTAGGATCTTTCGACAGCGCTCCACACCTCTCTCAGGGAAGGATGTTTTTAATCAGTGGTGCATATATGACCTTGTTTAGAAAATCAGGTGCTGAGGTTGCGAGGAAGGGTTTGTATTAAACAGCTATCAAAAATGCCAAGACAAACACTGCAATTAGCTTCTGTGCTTTTCCCTTCAGCACTTATACTCTGCATTTTAATGCATCTCTTGAAGAGCCGATGATGCTTTGAGTGACTCCTCTTGGAAATGAATCCTGTGCTAATAGCTCTGGCTGGGACTGATCCACAGGCAGATGCTTGGAGATATTTCATGTTTGTTTTGTACCTCACTAATTAATGTATAACTTAGTGGTAGAACAGCAGGAAGGCTGCGTTTGCTGACACTTCATGATATAATGATTTAATCCTTTGTGACACATTCCTGCTGAGTGTCAAAGCTGATAACTCTAATCTCTGTCCCTAGCTCAGTGCGACAGGAACCTGTTCTAGAGGGCATTTTGCAGGAGCTTGCAAGCTCTTGTGGGTACTTTGCAACCAACTTGTGTAAACTTTTTTTGTACATTGCCACTCTTGAATGTGGTGGTACAGCATCCCCTGGTGCACTGAGGAATCTGGAGTTGAGAGCAAACAAAGGAGCTGACTGTATTCAAATGAAATAAGGCTTGTCCTGAGAGGAGGGGGGGAAATACCCTAATCTCCTTCTAAATACACTTCTTCCTTGCCAGTGTTGAGAGCAGTGTGGTTATATTGATTCAGCGGTGTCTAAACCCACTGCTCTTTGTTACATATGATGCTGAAGCCTGAGTATGGATGTGGATCTTTACATGGGAATGGCTGTACAGCTACTCACCAGTGGTTTTTTCCTTGTGACACAGCCAGCAGAGCTTGTTCCTGTTCCAGCATGGACAGTGAATTGCTGTTTATTTTAAACTTTTGTTTGAATGGTATTCATAAAACAATTTGCAGCTCTGCAAACAGAAGAGGGAATGTCACTGTAACAACACTTCAGGGGCTCTGTTGCCTTCTGTCTCTGAAATTTGCCTTTTGAAAGTTGCATACAGTGTGCTGAATGGCAGATCAGGTATTGATATTGGCCCCTAGATATTATGCCCTCCAAGCCTGAGTTGCTGAAATGTCTGTATTTCATAGACAGTAGGGCAACTATGTGCTAAGCAATCAGAAACTAGAAGAAAATAAAAGGAATGCAACACTGTCTTGTGTATGCAGCATGTCTCTAAACAAGCTGCACCTTCTGAATCAAATACCTGCTGTTTTTTTTCCCATATGCAAACTGCAATGCACATCTAAGTGCAGTGTTGAGAAAAAGGAACTATTGCAGTTTGAATGAGCATCTGTCAGAGGCTTGCTTTATGTGCTGCATTGTCTGTAAGATCTTGATCCTGTACCCCAAATCTTTCCCATTATCCTGTGAATGTTGTGAATGTGCAAAGCATGCAGTTGAGGCAACTATGTTTTCCTGAAAATAACCACTTTGCAAAGGCTTGTAGTATCAAACAATGACTATGTCTGTGCAGTTATTTTCATTATCTTGGGGAGGGATCAATATGTGCTGTGTGAATGTGCAAAACTATTTGCACACTATCAGAGCTGAGAGTTAAGTTATTCTGGAAAATCAAAGTTAAAAAAAGAAGTGATTTTGATCTTCTTAAAGCTAAATTCTGGCTCTGGAAACATAAGAGACACTCTTGAGTTGCTTTAAAAACTAGACAATCCCTCTTACCACTTCACATAAGTTCCAGACAGGAGGTTTAGAATCATCTTTTTATCAAAGCTGCTTCTTAACAATGCAGGTAAAGGAATTGGCATCTCAAAATCTGCTCTTACACTGAGACAAATCTTGTAAGACATCGCTGGCATATATGAATCGCTCTATTGTGCTAGTGTATGCCACTGGGTTCTCAACATTTTTTTAAACTAACTCTTTCTCTCTTTCTCTCCCTTGAAACGTGTATGTGCCTTTAATTTATTCAATTTTCTGTCTTACTTTCCACCTAAATTATTTGTTTGGGGCAAAATACTTGCTGTGCAAGGCAACGATGACCATGCTTTGGAGTGCAGGAGAGAGCTGGTGAGAAGTGATAGAACCTTGGTGTGCAGGTGGGGGTTTCTTTCCCTCTCAACAGAGCTGTTCCCCAGTGACTGGCTTCACTGACCCAAGGCCAGCCCTGCCTGGGGAGGATTGTAGGAGTCCTGTGGAAGACATTTCTGTCTGAGGGAGACGGGAGTGGGGGAGACAAATGAACAGAATCCCCAGACCCACAGCATGTTGATAGACCTCCTGTTGTTCTTAATTCCCGTCTGCAAATGGCACTGGTTTCCGCTGTTGTGCACCAAGACAATAATAAATAACAATCCTTAGTGTTTATATACCACTTCACAATTTCCAGAGCATTCAACACACATTAACTAATTCAGCTGAGATGCAAATACTCTGTGAGCAGAGCTACTCTTCCTGCTGCCCAGGGGAACGTTTCATTACAGCTGGGACACGGCTTTTCTTCTTCCCCTTAACTGGAGCTGTTGGCAGGAACGTTCTATACAGGGACAGTGTCTTTCTTCCTGAAGTTTTTAAGCCTTGCATGTACCCCTGTTTGCACAGGAACTGGACAACTTCCAAGTCATATGTGCTACTAGCAAGAAAATTATGCAGGAGACTTGCCTGTGTGTTCTGTGCTGCAAATATTCAGACCCACAGTCAACAGATCTGTGGTTTCAGAAGCTACTGAGTTAGCAAAGATGTTGATGCCTTAAGAGTACATCCTTCTGTGCTTGCATAAGGCCTTGGGGGAACACCATCCCCAGTGGACTTCAAGGCTCAGGAGATAAAAACATCTGTCAGTTCTGACTATGCTGGATCATCAGACCATGTGCTGCAGAGGACTGAGGATGCTTGGTGGGTGGCTTTGATCCATGATTCACCAGATCCAGCACCTGCTAGAGCACCAATCTGTCCTTTGGGGTAGGAAAAAGCCCAACAGTAGGCCTACTGCCAGTGAAGAGATGTGTTTTGAAGGCAATTAAAGATATTATGTCCTATTGTTCACAATTCTGAATCCCAAACAGGGTGTAATACATGCACAGGCATGAATCTCATTTGTCTGGCCTTTCACTCACTTTCTGCCTCTGCATTTTGTGTGTGTGTGTGTAGAGCTGGTGAGGGGGAGTTTGATGCATCTCTGCCTGTATCTTTGAGCTAGGCAGGACTTACTCTACTTTTTATTTGTGAGAATAGCATCTCTTTTTGCCATTCCATTAGGGTGACTAGAAGATAAGCATCTTTCTTTTTTTTTTATCAGGTCACATAATAACCTGGATTTAGTGGTTTACCTTGGAAATAAATGTTGGGTAGTCTTTTTAAACTGATGCCTTGTGCTGTAGAGCTGCCTGCCTGCTTTGTAGCTGTAACCTTCTTTCTGATCCAGGAGGTTTAGTCATAACGAGATGGTGGCACTTCTGGATTGCCTCTTTAGCCAACCTTTTGCCAACTTCCTTTTTCTGACGTGATACCTGCAGGTTTGACCTGAAAGCGATTCTGAAAGAGCAGCATAGATTATAATTTTCATACAAATGGTTATATGAACAGGAACACCATTAGCCTCTTAGTGACCTAATTACTCCAGGAGGTAGCAGCTCATTTTGAGATCAAAACTCTCATCTTGCTACAGCTTTCCCTTCAGCTAGCAGTGCATGGGAGAAGAACAGCATGTTTCTTGCAGGTGATGATTTTTCTTCCAGTGGCTTTGATATCCTCATTTTCTGTTTGAAGTTAATGTGCAGATTGCTAGGTAGCGTCACTCAAAGTGACTGACTGAGCTGCTGTTGTATGTGAAGATGTCTCCAAGACAACTAATTTCCTGGTCAAACAGCACATCGGTTTGTGCCACAAGACATTTTAAGGGAGTTGGTCAGCTGAAGGAGCAAGATATTTTAACAGATGATTAGCACTACAGCTGCCAAGTACAGCTCAGAGTCGAAGGCTGAAAATGTTCCTATTAAACACTGCAAATGAATAGCTTAAAAAAAAAAAAAGCATTGCGTGGTTTGACTGATATGTCAGAGAACTTCTGCCAAATAATAGGAATTAAATCTCTACCTTCACAGTTCATTTTCTCCAATCGCTATATGTGTTCCTGTGCTTTTATAGTTTATCGGTTTATGTCCAGATTTCCTGCTACATTTCAGCTCTGCTTTTTTAATGTTAGTTTGCCATATTTTTTTTCTAAATTATACCCAAAATTCAAATGTTTGTTTCCATTTCTCTCCTGTTCTAAAACTCAGAAAGGTTCAGTGACTCCTTCCTGTTCTGAAGTTAGGATGAAATAAGCTTGAAGCATTGCATTTCCCCCCCGTTTTTTCCCCTTCTCCTAGTCCCCTTTGTCTCCAGGGGAACAGTGTTATGGATAGGTGTAGAGCACTTATGAGTATTTTTCTTCTGCATTTCCCATTTTAAATTTTTTTTAGATAAAATACTCCTATGCCTATCCTGTTTCAAGGGACTTGGTCCAAACCAAAATCAAAAATACCCACATTTTTTTCCTGCCATCATTGCAAGGCTTGGCTGTACTGCCTGGCTGAACAAACCCCACCTTTGTCTTCGCTTTGGAATAAGAAACAAGCAGGCTTGTTGATTCCTGCTGCATTAATGCCATCCTCCTCCCTCACACTGATGTAGTGGTTATCAGGGGGGGTAGGGTAGAAGCTGCTCGCTGCTGTTTTCATGAGACCTCCCAGGAGGCTGCTGCAGTGTGGATCTCCTGCACCCCAGCCCCAGAGACCTTACAGCACTTACTCAGGCTGTAACAACAATGTCAATGCTGCTTTATGCAATACTGGGTGGGGAGAGGACACAGGGATGCTATGCTGAGAATGCTTGAAGATTTTAAAATGAAAGCCCAGGAGAGACAAGAAGCTGTATCTGTGCCCTGACCTCCGTCCCATGGCACATCTGAACCTGAACTCTCAGCTAATAACCACTGAGTCGCCTGCTCTGAGCATGCCTGCCTGCTCTGGGGAATTTTAGGAATTTCAGCACAGTGTGGGCTTGCTGCTGCTCACCCTCTGTTCAACCAAGAGCTTTAGAAGCTTCAGTGGGGTTGGTATTGCCACAATAAAGCCCCATTGTAGTTGTTTGCAGCATTCTTTAACTAAAGATTTATTTTCCTGGGTAAGGTTCCATTAGAACAGCAGGAGCCAACATCAGAGAGCTGGAGAGAGGCCTCTTCCCTTCCCTGGCACAGTACAGCTTCACCCCTCACCCTCTCCCAATCACTGTTTTTAAGGCATTAAAACTTCAGTGACTGGGTTACTGAAGAGACTGCAGTTAGTGGTGTATTGACCCAAATTACAGGGGCTATTGATGTAAGGAGGTAAGAGGAGAAAGTCTGTGGGAGGATGGAGCTGCTGTTGCTGATGCATACGTCTCTTTTGATGTCCCCTCCATGCTAAAGCAACCCTGTCTTTAGATAGGAGCTAGGCTGGTCATACGGGCCCTACTGCCTGCTCAGCTTTGTCCCCAGCTCTGTCCCGTGTGTCTCGAACACCGAGGCCACCCTAGTCCATGGGTTTGTTTTCTTGCAGGTATGGTAACAAGGGGTGAAGGAATCGACTCCTTAGTCCCTGTCTTTGCTTCTGGGGGGTAGTAAAAAGTCATCCTGTTTGCTTTGAAAACCTGCTGACAAAGGCAGGCAGTCCAGTGTGTGTCCTTGCTATGGAAAACAGCCATGGTGACCAGCATCTGTGAAAGATCCCAGCACTGCATCTTGGAGTCATCCAAGCTCTGTTATCATGGAATTTCCTACACGTGCAGCTATTTAGTGACATGCTTGATAACTAGGCAGTGATCCAAACTATTTGAGATGCTAAGTGCAGTACAAGAATCATGGAATCATTAAGGTTGGAAAAGACCTCCAAGATCATTTAGTCCAACTGTCCCCCTACTACCTATATTACTTCCTAAATCATGTCCCTAAGTACCTCATCCAACCTTCTCTTAAACACCCCGAGGGACATTGACTCCACCATTTCCCTGGGCAATTTGTTCCAAGAAGCAACCTGGACCCAAATGAGAACCTAGTGTGATTCCGGAGGAAATTGTAAGGTTATTTTTAGGGTTCTGCTTTGCTTCAATAGAGGTAATGCTTCAGTTTTGCATGCCAGTTCAGCAGTGCTCTCCTTTATTCCTAATTTCTTGGTCCCATCTAATTTAACTGGCAAATATTGATTGCTTGAGTACCTCCTTTCCTGACCCTGTGTCTTCTCATCTAGGCACTGGACAAAGCTGCGGTTTGAGACAATCCAGGGCTTGTGTTCTCTATAAAATACACTTAAAATTGTTCCTGGTTGCCTTGCAGCAAATCTATTTTTGCCCTGCTGATGGCCTGGCTTGCAAGCTGCAAATGTCTGGATAGGATTTATTATGCTCTGGCCATTAAATTTTAAACTGCTTTTAATGGTAGGTGTTAAATCACTGCTGTCCCAATTCCAAGCTCTGTGCAAAATTTCTGAGTTCTTAGGAAGGCACTTCTCCTGCCAGCAGCCTGTGACAACCTTTGGTTTCTGAGAAAGACAAGCAGAAGTCAACAGAGCTGCTCCCAGGACAAGCAGGCGGTGGTGTGGTGAGGGGCCTGTGTGCTGGCCAGCATCCAGGCATCTGCCTGGCTCTGGAGACCAGAGCCAAGCAGACCTGGTACGGCTCTGATGTGCAGGAGAGATGTTTGTATTGGCGTCTGGGTGCAGACACTCCCCTGGGACACAAGTGATCGAGTGGCTCTGCTCTTGCCTTTGTTCCTCCCCAACTGAAGCCTCTTTGAAGCAGCAAGAAAACTGAAATTCAGTATTTGAGCACTGGGCTGCTTACAGCAAACTACTTCATTTTTGCACTTCTCTAATAAATACTGAACTGTTCCGTGTTGTCACTCAGTGTGGCTTTGTCCCTTGCTACCAGCAGCCTCAGTATAGATTTCCCTTGAGACAGGCGAAACGTGGCCATGGAGCCCTGTGACTCTGTGTACAACGCAGGCTGTTCCTTGAGTATGGCATGAGATGCACACTCTTCTAGCCAAGGCTGTTGTCTGTCACCTTTACCTGGAGAGCACTAAAAGCACTAAATCAGAATCTAATGTTTCTCAAACCACTTAATAGCCTTGAAAGCCCTTTTCAGCTGCTTGCAAAGGCAGCTGTGGCAGGTGGGCAGGAGATGACTTCCTTGCCAATGAGAGGGAGATGCTGCCTTTGCATTGCATGTGTTTGCAGGAGAAGCAGAGAATCACCCTGGGCTTCCCACTCTCTGGCCTGTACATTTCATGCAGCTCCACCTTCCTTGCAGTAGCCTGGCACGGGGCTTTCCCTTCCTCCAACGGGAGTACTAGTTAGTGTGTTTTGCTTGCTTTATCCCAAAGTTGGGCATCATACAAAATAGTCATCCAGCACTAGGCTGGTGGGAAATCTTTGAGATCAGCTTATCAGAAGAAAGGCTGCAGAATTGTACAGTATGCTGTGGTAGAGCTTTTCAGAGCTTGTACTTGACCAAGCAGGATAAGCCAAGTCCTCAACATGGTGCTTAAAGCTACTGTTTGTAGCCGTGTTTGCAGTGATGGCAGCTAGAAGCAAAGCTCTGGACCAGAATATCCAAAAGCTTAAAAATGCCTTGGTTTTGATAATTTTACTCTTCTGGAAGATCTGTCTCTAACTCTGGGGTTATTTCACTTTGCTTACAGTGGGAGAGCCTGGTTATCATCAGACTGGTGATACTGGGCAAGGGATTTAAGGAAAAGCACTTCCATCAGGAACACTTTCCCAAAGTGGATCAGCCTGTCTCAACAGCAGCAGACACTGACTCTTTCTCTGCTTATTCTCATACCTGCAAAGTTTGAGCAGCCCATTTAGATGGCACTGCCATGTGGCTTCTTCCTGTATTAGAAAGGAAGGTGCTGAATATGGGCATCCCAGTGTGCATGCGTCTGTCTGTCTGGACCCGTCCCATCAATTAAACAGGAGCTGACATCATATTTGAAGGTCAGCTGTTTTATAACCTAATATAACCATTTTTTCCCCCCCCCCGGGTTTATCATCTCCCTCCAACCTGCAGCTCAGCACCATCTGGTGCAGGCACACAAGGGAGAAAGATTAGAGGAAAGTAAAGCGGCTTTGTTCACTTCCCCCGTTGCTTCCGATGTACAGAGGAGTCGGCAGTCTCTTACAGGATTGAATTTTAAGTGGTGGGAAGGGATGGATCCTGTTAGCTGTCTAAAGGAGGAAGAAGTATCCTGTGCTTTCCAGCTCTCTGTCCAGAAGCATCTCAGGATCCCTAAGGGACTTACTGTGGCCACAGAGTACACTTTGCTGCTTTTTATATTTATACAGCCTTGAGGTTTATGACTTGTTCTTCCCATCACCCATATTCTCCTTACCTATCAGTTGCCAGAAGCACTCTGAAGAAGCACTCCTGAGTGAGGTAGACACAGAGCTAACTAACCCAGACTACAGCCTGCCTTGGTAGGGAAGTGCTGTGAGTCCCTGAAGTGGCCACCAGCCTGACACACCACAAGCATGTTCTGCTGTACAGGGAGACCTTCCTCTTCCCAGGTGGTATCTGTCTATACAGACCAAGGAGGTGCATATTTCCTTGTCCAGCCTCAGCCTATGGTAAAAATAGGCCCGTTGTTTCCATTGCATAGACAGGATGGGTTTGCACTCAAGCTTCACCCTCTCTCCCATCCTCCCACCCCCCCTCTTTTTCTCCATCCATCTGGAGGTGCCATCGCTCTCTGCCCAAGCTGCATGGTGAGTTTACTATAAAAGCAAAGCTCTTTCCCTTCTAGTAATAAAATGGTGATAATTCAGGACTCCTCATCTCCTAGGCCAGCAGGGTTACTTCAAAGGAGTGTCTTGTTTCGCTTCAATGATGCAAATTTTGCATTGGGCTACTTTGAAACCCAGTGTCTCTGGCCATAAATAGCCATGGTATGTAACTGCAGGAAGGATGGCTGATTGGGGCACACTGGTTGGGTATGAATGTGCAAGCTGAGTTATGTGTGTGGTACTGTATCAAAAGGCATATACTGTATCAAAAGGCATATAATGCCCATATAGACTGTTTTTTTGTCCACCCTCTCTTTGCTGCTGAGTAGGATTCTTCTAAATTTTGGTTTTTTTCAGGTCAAGGACACTTTGTACAAATTTCTAATTCCTGGAGAGAGGGTAAGTTTGGAGGCTTTTGGGGAGATTTATTTTTATTTTTATGTTTTTAAGAGAAAATAAAACTAGTTTCCAGCATGTTCTGTTACAGAAAGAATCTTGAACTAACAGCAGTAGACATCCAGAAAAGATTTATTTGGAAACGGGGAGGGAGTTCAGGGTTTTCTGGTGCTTTAGCTCTGATTTGTAACAGAAAAGCATTTGTTTCCTTTCACACATGTTCTGATGCAGTTCTTTCCTCAGTAGGCTTTGAGGATGGGATTGGACTTTTTCCGCTTCTAAATCAGTGTAATGTACAGTGTTTCTTCAGTATTTGATTCAGCTTTTCCTGTCCCCAGCATCTTAATTTATACAAGATGCTTTATAAAGAGTATCTGTGGTAAATGGAGCAATGGTTCCTGCACTTTTTGACAGGTTTGTAGGTTTGTAAAGTCCACTTTTCCAAGTAGTGAGACAAACTGAGGTCTCTGCCCGTGACAGTGAAGCATCAAGAAGACAGATGCACATAGCAGAGGGCCTGACCAAATCATCACAGTCTTGTTAATGTGAAACTTTGCTGCCTTGAACTGAGCTTAAAAATGCTACTGGAGATTCTCATTTGCAGCTTAACTCTGAAACCAGTTGTGGTATGTCCTGCCTAGAAAGGTGTTTGCCCTACTTCCCTCCTCCCTCCCCCACTCCCCATTTTGTTTTTAAGATGATTTTTGGGGTAATTTTGATCATTTTGTCCACAGCAGTTCACAGCACATTTTGTTTCCTGTCCAGACTGACTCAGTTCTCTCCATACCTTGGCACTGTATCTGTTAAAAAAAAATGCCCTTCTTTGTGCTTGCTAACCATGAGGGAAGACCAGATCTAAGAGGTACTGAAATGGTGGGAGAAGGAAAGAAAATGGAAGTTTTGACACTTTGTTTCTAAGTCTGCTTAGTTGTTTTTAGTGCCCAAGAGAAAAAGAAGGAGGAATTTTTTATTATTCAGGTCATAATGTGGCCTTTGCAACAAAAACGCTCCTAGACATAGCACTTTTGTGCTTCTAGTGCTCTCTGCAAAGTTCTCTGCCTGTTTCAAGGACAGCATAAGACAGTAGCGCTTGGCTTCGATCGTTGCAAAATTCCCTTATCTGCCTGTTCTCACTTTATTTTTCTTCTCACTCTTCATTGGTATTGAAAGCATGCAGCCAAGGTTGATGAGGACAAAGCTTAAGCTATGGTCAGTCTCTATTTAACTCTTTGCAGCTTTTCTTTAAGAAGGAGCGTGGGTGAGCAAAGCAAAGCTGTTACTTTATCTTTGGTTTTCTGTCCTGATGCAACAGGGAGTTTTAATCTGCCATGTGAAGAGCTGAGAACTCAGTCACTGATCTGAAGTGGTGTAGTGTGCCTGGTGGCACTGAGCACTCTGCAAGGAGCTCATGTTCCTCCACCTCTTAGTATTTTCTTCTGGATATCAGGAGATATCATGGTATTACCACCAGCTAGGTGGTGGATGGTTGTACATGCCAGATTTCCAAATGTCAGGCTTTGCTACCCAAGATTTCCTCCCCAGAAGAATCTTCTCTTGACAGACATCTTCATGTAGCTCCTGGTGACATGGCCAGAGAGGCACCCATGCTGTCTGGTGAGGTCTTGTCAGGGAATGAATGAGCAGTACTGTTTCATCTGATACACATCCAGCAAGGCCACCCCACAGGTGTCAGGTCAATGGTTGGCAATAATAATAAAATACAGCATTTTATGTTGAAACAGAGGCTTTTGGTTGATATTCCTGGTATCTCCAGGAGGTAGGGGACAGAGCCCTATAGTACACAACTCTGCAAAGATTAATGGAAAACGGTGATATTTACTTTGAAGGTGTTTTTAAGATACAAGCAGCAGAAGCATTTTCAGCAGTCCTCTGCCTTCTGCTGCTTTGTTAACTTTCACTTTCATTGAGTTGTTTTACCCATCGGACTGTTTGCAGTTGCTTGGTTGTTTGATTGCTCCTTTTTGCATCTCAGCAAAAATCCCTGCTGATCTCCTTTCAGGGTTTGTCTTATTTCTTTCTGGAAGTTCCCCTGTTGAAGAGCTTGGCAGGGTTTTGCTCACTGTCTCTAGCAATAATTGAGCTGGTTTAGTGAGTTACAGAGAATAAACTGGATTGATTTAGCTCTTGCAGTCTGGACTAGAAAAGCTGATTCCCTTGGTCTGCTGTGTGCTCAAGGCCACAAGCCAAGCTGCTATCAATTTTACCTTCTCCTCCTGTGAAATTGCTAAAGAAAAGATGCTTTCCAGATCATGTGTGTAGAACAGATGTGGCTTATATTACTAGATGATTCAGCTAAAAGTGGTGCCAAAATATCTTCCAGAACTCTCAGCTGGCTATCGGGTTGGAAGAAGAAATAACTTGCTGGAAATGCTGGGCTGGCTCTGCTGTCTGTGTCTGTAATTGCAGCCATGCCAGGTACGGCTCCCTCTGATTTAGCAAAGGTCTAACAGGCTGATGGGATGAGGGGTGTGCACAGAGATCTTGTGCCATGAGGCACTGGAGATGTGTGTCTAAAACTGGGTGCTGCCAGCCCCAGCATGAAAGGAACAGAGAAATGTGATTGCAATAGGCTTGGTTAATAGATGGAGGTGCTTACACAGCCTGTGCCCAAACTACATGCTACTTCTTCTACTCTGTTTATTTACTGTCAAATACCTTCAGGATAGAGATCACTGGGGTCTTCTTGGCCAAATGTATTTCCTTCCACCTTCTGCTGAGATGGAGGAAGTTCTGTTTTCATAAATAGGAATGTGATTAGCTCACCTGTTTTCCCCTTTGCAGTCATACTTGGCAGTCTCCCAGAAAGCCAGTGGAATGAGCTTTTTTGAGGCTAGATGTATACACAGATTCATGCCAGAGATGGCACTGGGCAGCTAGCTGAAAGTTCAGCTACGTAAGTGTATATTTGTTTGTTTAAAACTTGCTTGTGTGTAGCCTGAGAAGTGCAGAAAAGGAGCAGAAGGGCTTGATCAAATTCGGTCAATAAGGTTTAGCGCGGCTGCACCTCTTTGGACTTTACTGCTGATGTTGTAAATGGGAGCACTTTAACCCTAAATCAGGGTAAACTTTTACACGTGGGTGAAGTCCAAGTGAAGTGTGCTGCTGCTGGTGCCTGGGGAATGCAGCTCAAAGAACAGAAATTGGCTGTTCTGTAACCCATAATAGGGAATTATTAAGCCCGACTGATGAGCAACTGAAGCAGACATGGTAATTACTACAGGGAGGGCATTTATGATGAACACAGAGTAGCAAGTCTTGGCACTGGAGAATGTGGAGTCTACAGTGGTGCATCTATGACTGTCAAAAATCACATTTATGCAAAGTGATTGCAGGGTACCATCTGCACCCAGCAGCCAGGGCACGTGGTGCTAGTAGCCTTGCTCGTGGATGCATCAAAGGGAAGAGATGTCTGCAGGTGGTGGTGGGGATTGTCTCCCCTTCTTTGCCCAGAGAAACTTAAGCTCTGTCAGAGTCTTCTGATGAAATCTATAGTACATCCTGGCTTAATAAAGAGAACTAACTATAGGAAGAGCTGTGGTTTGTTTCTGCAACTTGAGTCAGGAGGGCGTGGGGATGAGAAGCGCAGGGTTGTCATTCTGTTCCCATGGGAAAGCTTGGTACAGCAGTTGCTCTCCATATCTGTCCTCTGGGAGCTCCTTCTGTGGTTCAGCAGCCCTACCTGCTTTCCCTTAGAAATCAGGCTAACTCCCTATTGTTGCTTGGTTCCAGACTGCAGTCTACAAACCAGATCTGCTGTGTCAGTAAGCAAAGCAGTCTCTACTCAATGCCCCTGGTAAACATGGTAATTTAGGAGAGGTCAAGTGTGGCATGCTTGCTCTATTGTATGCTATTGGGTCTAACCTTGGTATTCCAAGGAGATGGTGGTCCTTTAAACAGTGGTTGGTGGTCTCCATGCTCTGTGCATATAGAGTCCTGCTGCTTGGGGAGGGCACTGTGTTTGTACAGCCTAGCTTGTCTCTTTCTATGTAATTATTAAATAAGGAATTGGGGTCCCAGCTGTGCCTCTCTGGTTTCTTTTGTTTGATGTTGTGTCTTCTGTTCTCTACCCAGCCACTGAAGATTTCCACGCAGCTCAAAGTGCAGGGGCTGGTGCTTTCAAAGCAGGAGGCTTGATGTCCTTTCAGGTTAGTAAGGGCAGGCTCTGTCAGCAAAATCTTGCCAAGATGCTTGTAATTTTTGCCAGGAAGGCTCTTCCCTACCCTTGCCTGTATGTGAGCAAAAGGCGGCACCAAGTGGCAAATCGACTGGGCTCATAATGCCGACTTTCAATGGCAACACTTGCTGATCATGAATTGCATCCCTTGTAGCTTTTGGCAGTGCTGACAGAAGAGCTCGCAGCAGAGGCTGGATAAATAGCACCTTTGTGTTGCTACCAGATTCTCTTTCATGATAGAGGACTTTGTGGTCCCTTGAGTTTCACTCAGAACTGCATGCATGCTTTGGTGATAAACAGTAAACTGCTGCATATTGCAGACTCTGAGGTGTGTCTGGGTGGGTTAAAGACCACTCAGTAAACACCAACCCAAGCCCAGGTGGAGGCAAACATGAAGTAAAATGTATTTACCAAGCTTTTATTTACTTTTACCACAAAGCTTTGAAATGGAAGTGTGGGTGTTAATCAGATGAAGAAACTGTTCTGTGTATGCAAAGTCTGAAAGTTTTTAATCACACTCAACTTGCTGCAGTATGAGAAGTTCGCAGTTCCCTCCCTCGCTCTCTGACCATTGAATAGTGGAGAGGATACAGTATGCTAAGAACACAATTTGGAGGAAATTAATTTCTCTCTGCCCCACCTCTTCCTGTGAGCAAAAGGCGGGGGAAGGCACAATGAAGACATCTGTTCCTTTGAACCCACTCACAGACTTGCTGGGCAATAAAACTGGGGGAGAGGAGTACCTCTTGCTGCTGTTCAAATGCTTGCTAATCGCTGATTGTTGAGGACTGAGGGGGTGCGCTTTTATCGTGTTGACCTTCTTAGGGGATATTGAAAAGAAGCTGGCACTGACCTCTGCCAGGATTTAAATCCAGGAGACTCAGAATCTCTTTGTGCCCCTTTCAAAGAGGAGGCAAATCCCCATGATAGCCATGCTTTCTCCTCCGCCCCAGGGTAGGTGCCTCTGCTGTACTGGCCCAGATGCTGCACTCTGGTCTCCTGGGTGAGCCCTTCACTGCCAGTACAAGACCATGGCCTGGGCTGCAGCAAACTAAACAGCAGCCCTGTAGAAAAAGCAAAATCATCTTGTTCCCTGGCCCCACAGCATGGCCACCTCCCATCCATGTGTCGCTCCTGTTACGTGCAATGCTTAAAATCTGGTGGCTGTAAGCACAGAGCTGTGGGGTCTTCCCCATCCCCCCCTGCTCCTCCTGCCTAATCTCATTGTGCTGCTTAGTCACAGCCAAGACCACTCTAATGGGTTTAAGTGGCGCCTGCTCCTGGCTGGGCGTGTTGAGCTTTATCTTCAGCCTGGGATGCTTGATGTAAGCAAGAGATTGGGGAGCACACATCTACTGTCTCGGAGTCCTCCTGTTGTGTCAGCAGGTGTGTGCATGAATATTAGGTTTCCCTCTAAGTATCATATCTGGAAACAAAGCTGTGCAGTCACCACATGGGAAAAAATGCCAGGGGGCGATATGTTGATCTCTAATAAAATGTGGTCAACAACCCTTTTATGAGCTCAGCAACAGAATGCAGGGGCAGATGGTCCTTTAAGAGTTTTCCCAGGCCCTCAGAAGTGTCTTAAGGCATAAACCAATGGATGTGGCACCCAGTGACACTGGTAAGGTTGATGGGGGGTATTCTTAAGCTGTGGATTTCGAGCCTCCTGTGTGTCCTTCCATGACATTCTCCGTTAGCCAGTAAGGAGCTGTCAGAGAAATGGCCATCTGGAAGACAGCATATTTCTCTAAACCTGGGATGTTTGTTCAGAGCAGGAATGGCTCTGCCTTAACCAAAGGTAACAAACAGGCAGCTGCTAGAGAGAAGAAAGATGGCTTTGTGCAATGATGTGAAAGCTGTGAGCCAGGAGCCTGCTGGTAGGGATTTGCAGAGCTGACTGGGTTGGACAGGAAAAGTCTCTCAGGGGTGTGACGGACACAGAGGTATCTTGTATTAGTGAATGGGATGGAAACCAAGGCTGAGCTGAGCAGAAGCATTCAAGATGAGAGATAAGTTCCAGGGCACTGAGTGAAACGGCTGATGTCTTTTTGTGAATGCATGCCTAGTGATTATGGGCCTCATCACAGCTGAGAGCTGCAGATACACAGTCCCTGAAAACATCTCCCATACAGCCTTATAGAAACAGAAATTTCTCTGGCCTTTCAGTTTGTCTCCCACTGTGCAAGTTGGATGAACCCATACATTGTAGGAGAAATAGGGACTTTGTTATTGTAGGTAGCACTGGAGTGTGATGATGTGAGTGAAAGCGATGGGATTCTCTAATTCATGGCTAGAAGTCATAGGGTTTGTATAACACGTGTTATGCAACAGAGGTGTGAAAGGAGTAGAGGTTCCCCCAAACAGCTCCCTGAACTGCAGTGTTTGGTATAATGTGAAGGGAAGGGACAGGACCTTCTGAGTGCAGGACTGGAAAAAAAAAGTCACCATAAAGAACGCTATGTTTCTCCACCCAGTGTTTTTGTCCCCCTTCTCTCTTTTATGACATGGACCACCATGAGGGAAAGAGGTTTTGGAGGCAGATTCACCCTTAGTAAAGGAATAGGAGGAAAAAAACATCACTTCTACATCACTAAGCTCCAGAGGAGGCAACAAGTGCCTCTGAACACCAGATGACTGCTTGGTGCCAGCACAAAAGGGTGTGATACATGCAAGAGCTCAGCAAGGGAAGGGAAAGGAACACAAAGCCATGGCTTTAACTGACAGGAGGCAGCCCCCAAGAATGGCATGTGTGTACTAGTCCGTGGGTGAAGTGAGGAGCTGAGTGGGAGAGTAATGCTGCAAGGAAACCTTGTGAGGTTAGGGATGGAGCTGCTCTGTCATTAAATACATGACAGTACCACAAGCTGATGTGATTCTGAAAGCAGCTACTCCAGCAGTGTGTTTGCTTCATTTCAGTGCAAGGCCATAAGCAGAGGCAAGCAGGGAGGAAAGCAATTAAGGTCAAAGTAAGTTCCTTTATAATAAATGCATTAAGTGGTTAAACAGGAGTGGCATCTCTCTCATAATAGATTGCAGCACATTCCCTAGGCTGGGTTAGTTTTAGGTTTAACATTAACATTCTCTATTTAGAGAAAACAGAGCAGAGCAAAGAACACAGTGAGTAGTCTACCACTGAATTCCTACAATGAGTAGGAATTCCTACAATGAGTAGGATTTCAAGCTGGTAGACTTTAACGAGGTGTCTGGGAAAGGTTTGATCATAGGAGCTGACATCATGAGCTCTCCTTGTCCTTGAAACACATTGCTTATCTGGAGTAAATGGGAACATGAAAATGCAAAACTAAGCCAGCATTACTCCTTTGTCAGGGCACTTGATGGGAGCAGACCTTACAGCTGTATTTAGGGGAGCTTACAGCATTGCCTAGCAGCAGAGGTTATAATATTGCCCAGTCACCTGCGTGGAGAAGAGGTTTCTACACTGCAAGGTAGCTCGTATAAGTTACTTGATTTCTTTCAGTAAAGCAGTTTTTCTCACTACACAAACATTGTGCAACATGATTGTATGGCATGCAATATTCTATCCCAAAGGCAGAGGAAGATCCAACATGGATTTGGTTAGCAGATTATGTGGGGGGTCTTCAAAGTTGACAGGAACACCAAGAATGCAACCTGCACTGACGATTTGTCTTGAAACAAGCCAGGCTTGTTCTTTCCTCTGTCAATCTCTAGCCAGTACTGAGGTGGTAGTTAAGATTTGTATGCAACACTAGTGAGGATGGACTCCAGTGTGTGCTGGGACTTATAGGACACTTGAAAGGAAAGGTTAGAAAACATAGCTTGCCAAGTATTTTTCTCCTCTGTCCTTCTCTTGAATTGCCAGCCATGACCCTTAAATGTCCTGGATGGAAAAATTGCTTCTAATAACCCACAATGCTGTTGGCTCTATAGAAAGGAAATCTCTACGCAACACCGCTCTTTCTTCACCCTGGCTTTCAAGACAAAGTTTTGTGTAGGAACCCTGTGGTGCTGCTTAGAAGAGCAAAGCAGAGGTTGCAGTGGTGTCCTGGGAGCCACTGCCTGGCCCTGCTGTAGCCCTGCAGGCTGAAGGCTGGAATCTGACACCATTCCCTAAGGCTCCGTGTGTTCTCAGGTGTGAGTTTTGTTCTTCACACGAGGCAGTGTGAGGGACATCTCAGCACCCTGCTTACTATTTGGCTAGCTCTGTGCACAGGATGGGTTATTTCTACTTTGAGAGTGGCTTTGAGTCTATAGAGTCCCTTTGCTTGGCCCAAGCTGTTCAAGGACAGTCCTTCTGCACAGGTAGGCTCAGTCAGGAGCCAGGGAAATGCAGCCTGAGAAATCTATGATTCTGTTTTAACAAAGATGAAAAATAAAAATTCTATGTATGCCCTATTAGGGCAAATTTCACTCTAGGTGGGAGAACCCTTTGGGAGCTTGCAAGCAGATTCCCAGAGACTCAAGTCAGATGGTTTCTCAGGAACGTGAGTAGCTGCTGCCCACCAGAAAGCAGAGAGTCCCAGACACTGAGTAGGGAGCCACAGAATTGTCATGTCCTGCTTTGGTCTTCCATCCTCTCCTGAAGCAACCAGATAGCTGGTTTTAGAGGCAGAGCGGTGGACTCGGGCAGTTACTTCTGCTCTGAGGTTTTCACAGCTTTAAGCTGACTGATGCATAGCTATCTGCAGGGTGGGATGGTCAGAGAAATTATTTTCTGCTAACAAATCCCCATATCTTCATTTTAGTCCTGACAGCATGCTTCTATTACAGCTCTTCTTACTAATACCCCATATATCAAGTTTAATTTAGCAGTGCACAACCCAGACAGACTAAGTTTGTCAGTTCTTTCCCTGTAGCAGGATTTATTAGCCAGCCATGCTGGAAGGGATGCGTGTGCCCTGGTGCCTTCCTCTCTTTGTCCCGTTCTCTGTTATGCAATGGGATTTGTCTGGCCTGATAATACTGGTGTCACTTACAGAAGCACTCTGCTGAGACCTGCCATTGGCTGGGAGAGAAGTTTGGTTTTTTTGATCATCAGGCCTGGGCCAGAACATAATCTCTCTCTTCCATCTAAAGCAGCCATAGAGCAGCCCAAGCTGTTGAGATAATGCTCTAGGAAAGAAGCAGCTTAAAATAATGAACTCCTGACCCGTGGCATTTGCTCCTGCATTTTAAGAGGAGTCTCCTTTTTTGTGTTAACCTCCTTTTTCCCCCTGACAGAAATGGCAATGACTGGGGTGGAAAAGGTGACTATGATACAAATTCTGTCTGCTTTCCATGTTGCAGGAGAATTACAGGCACCAATACACTTACCAGGTGGCCACTGCAATGCAAGCATTTCCCATGACCCATAGTTACAGCGTAGAACTGGTTGCTCCGTGACACATGAAGGCCAAAATGCAAAACTCCTTTTAAACCCATCTGTAAATTCATAGAGGATTTGCCTGTCAGGGGCTATGTAGCAATTATGAGTCTGCATGTAGACATTTCCAAGCCACATGCTGCTGGAAGCTGGGGAAGGCGTATCAGAGGAAGTATTGCTGTAGGCTACTCTGCCTTTTTACACTTTCTCCTGAAGTTTCTACTCTGTGTCCCTGCCAGACAGTCTGTGGTAGGTGAACTGACCCAGGGTTATTTTTCTCCTGTTGTTGAACACTGACTGTTGCTTTGTCACGATCTCTCCCCCCACCCCTGTCATTTTTGCCTTTGACGCAGAGACCTGTCACACAGGCATCCCAGCTGGAGCCTGCTTGCGTGAGGCATCGTCCTAATGAGCACTGGAGCTCAGAACTTCCCTTTTCACACAAGTAGGGCAGCTGCTCCAGTGTGGGTGAGCGAGGAAAGGCAGACGCAAGTATCATGAGCAATGAGGGTGTTTAAAAATAAATGGCACAGCAGTTCAATTGTGCAGACAGATCAGCTGTTTTGTTTTTCTTCACCTGTGTGAGGCACATCAGAGAACCTGCCATTGTATTTTGCAGCTTGATACCTTCTCGTTCCTCCTTGGTTTGCTGAGCCCTTGTCTGTGGCACTTTGACTTCAAGGATCTCAAAGTGTGTTAAAGAGGTAAACATATTGTGTTTCTGCCATCTTACCATCCTCGTTCATAGAAGTAGAATATAAAGTGTATTATCCAATCCCCTGCTCAGCCCTTCTATTTCAAGGGGCCTGGACATGAAACTCAAGAGTTATGCTATTAGGAAGGTGATGCTGCTTAGTGTTTTATGGTCTGGATGGGTGGCTTGTACACCACAGGTTCTCTTTAGGACCAGCTAGGGATGTGCTCTGACCCAGACTGTGGGGCACAGGCTTTCTTAAGGATTTTAATCCAAAGCATGTAATTCACAAAGTTTATCTTGCTGGGACAAATGTTATGACCAAACATGACCGGTTGTGTATTTTTCTACCTTCCTCTCTGCTACCCGCTGTCCTCTCTGCTAATTATTTGTCATCAAGTCTAGCTGATATTTCTTAGTAGACAGTAATACTGTCAGCTCTTCACTAGATGCTTTGGATCTCTGTTGAAACGGCTTCTTTCTAGAGGGAGTTCAGGATTTGGTGTCCATCCCACAAAACTTAGGTTGGAGAGACACTTCCCATGTTGGAATTGCCAGTCTGCAACCTGTTACCTGTGGTACTTGTACACCTTTTGGCCTGGACTGCTAGGTGAAGGCATCCTGACAGTGCTCAGTGCTGGCCCTTTGCCTCCTGCCACAGACTCTTCACACAGCACACTGATGTTGCTGGCTTTCCATTCCAGTTTTATTTCTGATGCATGCACCTCTTTTCTCCAGCCCTTGCTCTGATTCCTATCGTCTTATCACCCGCCCTGGGGCTTTGGGTGAGAGTTTCAAATGCACATAGATCAGCCTCTTCCTCTCCAACAGCAGATGAGACAGAGACAGATGGCTGGGTTGAATTTTAAGGTCAAAGTTATGTGTTAGGTTACCTTACTGTGTTTCTGTGACTTCAGGGAGCCTGTGTGCTCAGACAGAATACAATGCTAGCCTATGCGCTACAAAAATGTGCAACTTAAAGCTCTTTCATTAAGAAGAACTGTTACATTCCTTCAGGACTACTTGTATGTTTCATCTAAACTCCTTTCTCAAAACTTTCCCATTAAAAGGTGACTCTGTTCTCCAAAGCTGCATGCAGAGCCTTTCTGGTACATGCAACAGAGGTGTTATTGGTTTTACCTTAGCTTTATTCTCTAGCTAGTCACAAGCTCATTTATTTATTCCTATTTATTTATTATTTGCAATGCCCAGCTATGTAACCTCACTGCTGACCCCATTCTGTAACCAGTTCTTCCCATCTAGTGCGAAATAAGCTTACACTGCAGTTTGTGTTACAAATTGCTAGTGTGCTTGTGTATCTCAGCATCGGCTGGAGCTGCTCTGCACCCTCCTGTCTCATGAAAGCTTGCAGAGTTAATGTTTTATAGGATCCAATCTAGTTCCCACTTAATGGAAAAAACCTTCCTGGTTTCAGTGGTATATGGATTAGTCTTCTAATCCTATGAAGGAATGTAGCTGTATTCTTCTGTGGATTTTAGCATGACTGTACGCTGAATGCCATAATGACTGCTGCAATATTAGCCTGCATATTTTCCATCGGGGTGTGAAATCATCTTGATGTTTGGAACTGCTCAGATATTTTTCTAAACCATTGCTTATCTCTGCATGGGAGCACTGTGCCGTAATAGCCTTAGGACTGATTGAATATTGCATGCTACTGGACTGTGAGTTCCCCCTTAATCCAGGGGATTCCTATGGTCTTTCTGAAAGCAAGGATAGGGAAAGGGGAGGAGGATGTGAGAGAGATTTTAAAAAGGAATTTGTAATGAACCTTTGCAGACAAACAGTTAGGTATTACAGGTCTGCTACTGCTGTTTTCTGTATAAACTGATTGATGTCTTACTTTGAAGCTATTCTGTAGATTTCCATCATGTTTTTAATCTTTATGGCCTTACTGAAGCATATCTAAATGCTACCGAGAAATTTTCACTGGCTTAGAGATATGTGGGGTCTCTGACAATCTTTCAATGTAATTTTTAAATATCTTTGGTAGGTGTTCTGGAGTGCTGGGTGTATACAGAGATTCAGAAAGGAATTCAAAAATAATTTGTTTGTGTTACTAACACCACCTGTATTGAGACACAAAGTAGAAACTGAAATGGTGGGATTTTTTTCTTTATGCTGTCAGGTTTAACTTGCTGCACTAGATTAACCCTGAAGAGCTTGTCCAAAACTGGCTACTTTCTTTGCTTCTGCATTGACCCTGTTGCTTTCCTTCAGAGCCAAACTACTGGCTGCAGATACTAACGTCACATTTTCTGTAGAGAACAATCTTCTTAACAGAACCAAGACTATGCAACTTCCCCTTCCCTTTCCTCTGGACATAGCTTTTCTTTTTCTGTCTGTAAATGCCAGTTAACTTTTAACCTCGTTTAGTTTTCCTTGGAACTGACAGCTCCCACTGCTGTTGTGCCATTTCTCTGAAACAGCTTCACAAATCATTTCCTTTGCATGGCAGAGTGGATGCATGTCTCTTCAAGGTGGTGGAAAGCACAAGCTCCATTATGCTGGTTGCCTTGTTTTGGTTCCTGTTTCAGGGGAGTTTTTGGCTGTGGTGTTGCATTTCTGCAGTCCAGTTGTCAACCTTCTGTCCTTTTGTATGACGGTGGGAGAACCAAATGCCACCAATTCAGAGGGTGAGGATCAACCACAATGGCTGAATGGGGCAGCTGAAGCCCTTGGCTGAAAATTTGGTCACCTGAAGTCTTATTGAGCTTGTGCACCACTACAATTGTTTTTCAGAGGAGGACCTACCATTTTCCTGTGCTGAAATAGTGTTCCTTTCGTGGGCTTACCCCAGTATGCTGATAGCATCAGAACAAGATCTGTCAGTAGTGTCTTCCTAGGCCTTGCTGGCAGATGAGAGCAAACCTTCCCTATGCAATTTCTGGTTTTTTTTTCCTCTGAGACACCCATCTAGCCAGCAATGGCAATGGGCTGTAGAGCCCCGACACCCGTCCTGTGTGTGGATGTGGAAATAGCAGCTCCCAGGCCACCAAAGGCGACAGCTTGGGGAGAATTGCCTTGGCACAAGAAGTGCAGAAGTGCTTCACTTGCATTTGGTGCCAGATGTCTACTTATTTCTGGATACTGGAGTAATGCCAGCTTTGGGGTGGGTGTGGAAAAAGGGATTTGGGCAGTTAAAAGCAGGATGGGGAAGAGGGATCAGGCCTGGCTGCTCCCCAGTGCCTTACAGGATCTTCTTACAGCAGAAGCTTTAAGGGGCTGGGTGTCTGGCTGCAACACCCATGGGCAGCCCTGTGACCTGTCCCTGGTCACACTCCTAACTACTCTCCTCTTTTAACATCCATATGAAATATGTGGGGTCTGGCCTCACACGTGCTGGGCACGAGCAGAGCCAGGAACAAACCTCCGAGCATGGGAAACACGCTCTTCCTGGGAAGTCTGGCCAGGAGCACAGTTGGAGCAAGCCAGATATGGATCACAGGGTGAAGATAATGATTAGTCTTACCCTTCCCCCTAGTTGTAATTAACTGTGGTGATGTCATTCTCTGTTCTGACTTCTAACTGGCATTAATTACAGAGCTGCAAATTTCCTGCCTTTCCCTTTCAATCGCTCTCAGGGAAACACGGAGTTTACACCCTCTGCTACAGAGCCTAACCTCTGGCTTGTAGCACTGTCTGGAGATAAGCAGGATTGGGATGCTTGCTCGGGTGCTTTTCTGAAGGAGAACATTTCTGGGTTGGGAATGCTCCCTCTGCTTCTCTTGAGCTTCTGTCCTTCGTTCTGGATTCAGTCCTGAGGAGCAAGAGATGTTTAACGTCCATAGTGGTGTTACTGGTCTGTGCTATACGTAGAAGCTGACGCGAGCAACCAAGGACTTGCACTAATCCTCCTCCGTTTAGAGAAAATCATGGACGTATAGCTCAGCTCCTGTTCTGAGGAATCTAAATTAAGAGCATCTGTTGTGGCATTTGAAGGGTTTATTTTGGTATTGCTGGATAATATTTGCCCCTGATCTTCGCACTTGTTCTGCAGCCATTTATCTTCCTGAATGACTTCTCAGCCTTGCGCATTTTGCTCTGCACAGACCTCAAATGAGGTGGCCTCGTGGCTCCTTCAGTCAAGCATCTTCCAGTCAGTCCTCCTTTTGTTTTGGGTGTCTCTCCCCTTTGAAGTGGGGTACGTCTATCACAATGGATCCATCAGTAACATGAGGGGGAACATATCCCATAATCAGGAATGTTCTGTCTAGAGAGAAGTGTTTATTATACACAACTTGTTAGGGACTGTCAATCAACCAGGCTCCCTTTGTTATTCTATAATGCATCATTAATGATGGCTGCTGCTGTGCATTTAATTTCATTGCACACAAGGGCCTTGTCTCTGTCTCCCCATCCCCTTTCCCTCTTCATAATCACCAGCACAGAAGAAATTAATAAATTGATCCAGGGAAGGAAAGCTACAGTCTTGCTATAGGCTATGTTTGGCGTCCTTGCTCTCACTGAGTTGTGCCTCACTCTTGGAGAACGCTCTTGGATGTCAGTAGAGCTATTCTGGGATTACTACTTGCTCTGCATCCCAAGGAAGGTGATTGGTATCTGCCTGTATACGTACGTGAGCAGGGATAACTGACTGTGTAAAGAAGGGCCAGAGGTATCTCATGGAAGTGATCTGGGGAGTGCTGGGGATGCATATGCTGCATCCTTTTCAGCTCTGCTTTTCTGTCCCCATCCTCTGGATCTTTGAGCCCTGAGGACATGTTGATACTTTGCTTATTGTCATTTTACTCATTCAGCCCAACTCAACTTAAAACACGAAGAATATTCGACTCCTTCAGGGCTTGTGAAGGGTGATTGGGAGAAACAAGCTTACTGGAGGCTCTAAATTCACTAAGAAAGTCAGTGCCTCCTCTGGAATCTTTAGGAAACCACAAATATAAAAAAAATAACCCAAGCCTGAAAATCCCCTGTTAAGGCTGGTAAGAGAAAAGCCTAGCTGTGGTGTGTGATGTTTATTTAGTAAACCTAACTGTGTGATTTGAGATTGGCCTGAAGCTGATTTTCCTGTACTGACAAAGTTTGCAGCCTTCATCTGCAGCTGAAATTCAGCATGCCAGTGATGGTTAGGATAATTCTGCCTTCTGGCTGGAGTCTGCTAATTGGTTTTGGTTGGTCTCCCTCTCTCATTTCTTTCTGTTTGAGTATCTCTAGGGCATTTTTGAGCAGAGAGGGCCAAGCTGTGGTGTGAGCTATGGATACCAAACAGTTTTTGTTGCACTTTCCAGGGTTAGAAATGATTCAGATTTCCTGGGTCCTTTCCTGCTCTGTGGAAAATCCAATCCTGTTTTGTGGTCCTAGAGCAGCTGCCTGGTGTTGCATCTCAGCACAAAATCTTGCATAAGTCCTTATGTGGTGCTCCTTGCTAATGTTATGTGTCACTTAGACGTACAAGGCATGTTTGTTCACGTGGAAACAGTGTTTTGTGTGGTTTTACTAGCATGAAAGCAAGAAGTGGCTTGTGTTGAGGGTCAGATGGTCTCACAAATATTTCTGCTCCATTCTCCTGGGTTTTTCCAAAGGAGATCCCCTTCTTGTCCTGACACCTGTTTCACAGAAAGACCTGCAGCTACTTCCCATCAGTCCTGAGGACACTGCATAAGAATTAGAGGAGAAGGAATTTTGGTCAACACCAGATGGACTTCTTTAATTCTCTCTCCCCACATCCTTGGCTCCAGGCCATAGCCTTTTGGGATTTCCCCCTGGCAAACAGCTTGGCAGAGTGCTCCAGGCTGGGTTCCAGCTTGTTCGCCTTTGTCCCGTCTGTGTTGGGGCAGCCAAGCCTGGCTGTGGGTTTCCGGTGTTGCTGGATGGGATCCCACCCCTGTCCATCTGCATGGGCACGACATCTCCCTTGTGTAAAAGCGAGGGAAGAGGAAGCCACGCACGTGTCCTCTACTGGTTTACAAGAGTGAAAAGCTTGCCTCTTCTGCTCATGGCCAGCAGTTTGACCTTTCAGTCAAAAGAGCATCCTGTTTGGGAGGGCAAAGGCCGTGAGTGGAGCTGTTTCAAACACCTGATAAGCAGAGCTGTTGCAAAAACCTTTGATCATTTTCCATCTGAAGAGAGTAACTCACAAAAGTGCTGTGCCTCAATTTTCCATTGTAAAGGAAAAATAACAAGATTTGATGTTTCTTTTCTGGAACAGAGCACTTGTGGGTTTTTAACATGTTTTGCATATTTTCTATTTGCTGTTCCTGTACCCAACTATCTGAAATATTTTTAGATTCCTCCTCTTGTGAATAATTTCAGAGGTTTTTATGGCCTTTATTTCAACTCAAAAGGAAGTCAAATTTCAGAATGTTTAAATCCTGCTCATAATGGATCTCTGTCTTCTGTACTGCTCTGTAGATTTGTTTGATAATTAACAAACACAAAATTTAGCAGAGAGGAGGACAAACTTTACCTCTTCCATTTTTTTTCCTAAGACCCATCATTTCATTGGAGTCACATTTTTGGAATTGTTTTCTCCACTCTATTTTCTCTCTCCAATCAATACGAATTCTGGAACCTTCAGTGGACCATCTGTGGAGACGATGTTCTTTGGTGTTGGGCTGTGAACCCATTTTCCTAGAATAAGAGCATGCCACTTGGGTTAAGGGAGTCACCATGCATTCATTCACCGTGTTGCTGAGGGCATGAAGTGGTTCTCCATGTGAAACTTGTGGAGTTCATGGAATTTGACAAGGATCCTACACATGCATTACTGGGGGGAAAGCATGAAGATGTAGTGACCAATCTTTCCCAAAAGAAAAAGAAATTGTTGGCTTAAAATTTATGGTACTCTTTGGTTTGAAAAGAATGCATTCAGCTCTTGGATCTTGGATAAATGTATCTAAGAAAAAAGGATTTACCAATTTACCTGCTAATACTTTCTTCTCCTATAGTGGAAGGTTCTTCAGTGAAGACCTTGTCATGTGGTAAATGGGTGCTGAGTTTCATCTACAAGACAGACTGCATGAGAAGCTTAACTGTCTCGGTCTCTGTGATGGTAGGAGACTGAGCAAAAAGTTGGAATGAGAATGAAACTCTCAACTTCACACTCTGAGTTCTCTGCTGAGTTTTGTTGCTCTACATCCAGTGAATTTTCAGACTTGCTTTGTCTTGAGAATGAAGCCATAACCCTTGGTATTTCCCCTCTCATTCATGGCTAGTGCAGAGCAAATCATTAATTAGGGAGTCTTAAATCACTGCTTGAAGCTGTAACATCAGATCATCATTACCTTTGAATGTCTCTGCCACAGGTTCACCATCTCTAACTTTCATGTCTTGCCAGTTTCTATTTCTACGTGTTTTGTGTGGAAGAGGCAGCCCCAAACAGCAGCCCTGTGTGGTGCTCAGTGTTTGTGGGCTTTAAAATGGCTCCTGCTCTGCTGTGTGCCTCACAACCTGAATTCCCAGCTCAGCTTTTTCCCCGTGCCAGGAAATGTCTCCTACCTTTGAAACTCCTCTGGAGAGATGAAAGATTAGCTTTCTGCTGTCAGGGGCTGTCATTGCAGGCAATTAGAAATCCATCAGCTGATGCCTGGTAGTTTTGCAAATACCTTGCTTTCCTGCACTGGCTTCATTTCTGGCTGAAGCTTACATGCAGGGTAACTCTTCTCTGTGACCCACATGCATTCTTTGTTTCTGGCTGCTAATTTCTGGCTGCTTTTTCACTGTTGGGGAAGTATTTGGTAGCTAGTAATACCTCTGTGAGGTAGCTGTATTTGTTCTGTAAGAGGGGTGGGAACGGCGGATTTCTCCCTCCTAGTTAACCCAGACTCTGAAGAAGGAAACAGAAAACAGAAGTTGTTATTGCTGAAGGCAGAGGCAAATAAAAACCCAGCTCTTATTGCCTGGGAGATCTGTCCTCTACTAGGACCGAGAGGAAACTGTGCAGCAGGAGCCAGAGAGTTGCATCCACAGAGTGAAACTTTGCGTGCCCTTCGGCTACATCTTTCATTAGGAAGCGCCTGCCAGCCCTCTGCTGAGCACCGATCCCAACCCACCTGTCTGGTCTTGTGCTCTCTCTGTATAGGTGCTTCTGCTTTCATCTGTTTCTAGGTTAAATGTTGCTGCCCGAAATACATGGTTCCCAGAGGAGACACAGTCCGTAGCAGTGAAAGGCTGGGATCGGTTTCTTTGTGGTTTAGGTTGAATTTGGATTATAAAATCAGTGCAGGAGAGTGAGGGGAAGACTGTGTCATGGCACCAGGAGGAGCACGGCCCTTTTTGGTGACCTCTGCATTGCCTCCAAAGCATCTTGTATGTGTGTGAAATTATGAACTCCAGGGCTTGGTTACGCTGCCAGCTCCCTTTTAGCTTTCTCCTCTGTCTCTGAGCCTCAGTTAAAATAAACTGAAGTAGAGCTAGCAGGCAGTTAACCTGAGTGCTCTACCTTGGAGATGTGCTACCCCAGATATTAACGTAGTTTCTCCCAAACTGTTGTTTGAAAGAGGTCTCCTTGACAACTAAGTTTCTTGGCAGGGATCTGTTATCACTGGATGGGAGCTAAACAGAGAGCCTGGAAGGTAACCAAATGCCAGGAGCTGGCCTGTCTGCTATGTCAGACATCTTCAATGGCAAAGGCAGAGGAGGGTCTGCCCACATCCAGAAATAGCGAGGCAGTGAGGCTCTTGGCTCCCCATGTACACACAGAAGTGGGGGTGGGGGTGGGAAATGAGTGGTCTCAGGGAGCATTGTGTTCAAAATTTTGTTTTGTCGCAGGCTCTGAGCCCTTGGGGAAGCCTTTTGTGAGAGGGTCTGAAGGGTGGGAGACTCTGGGCTGAGCGACTGTGGCGCTGATGCATCAGTTGAGTGCTGAAAAAGGCCAGGACTAGGGCAGATGGAGTAACGGAGATTGGAGGCGGGGGAGCCTGGCCTCGTGCCAGCCTGTGGAGTGAGGTGGGCAGATCACAGAGAGGAGCTGGAGGGAGGTCAGAGGAGGATAATCCTCAAGCTGTGATGAAGGCTGCAGCTGTTGGTGTTAGAGCGTGGCATTGCAGAGGGTTTCTGCTAGCAGAAGTCTGCTAGGCTGAGAGCTGAGTGAAGCAGGGTGCTGATGGGCTTGTCCTCTTCCTTTGGTCAGCATCTCAGAGGATGTTCTGGGACATTGAGCTGCAGGTGGAGAAGCATGGAGGTGTTCAGAGCCCTGCACAGAGCCTTGTTTGTCATGGAACAGGGTTGTAAGACCTATGACGGTAGCTGGAAAGGAAGGCAGGGAGATGGTGTTTGGATATGGTGGTGTGTGTTGCCTTAGAATAACTGCTAAGCTCAACTTGAGCTTTTGTCCCTCTTTGCACCAAGTCACAGCACTCTGCTCTGCCTGAATGCTTCTTGCCAGATGCCCCGGGGGGTATGCAGGGCACTCTGGTGGGAACTACACACTCATGCTACACAGGGAAGCAAGCAAGGAAACTAGCAGTAATGCTGGTGAGTGAGGGAGGGCTCTCCAGGCCCCTGGAAGCTGCTTACTACTGTCCCTGGCAGAGGCACTCAGGCTGTGCTGTGCTGCAGGACCTGGCAGATGTGGCGGTCACTGCAATGGAACCCTTCACACCTGCTCTCTGTGGCATTTCTAGCTCCTCCAGTACAAGTGTATGTTGCTGCTGCTTTACTTTAGGACTGCAGAGGGTTTGGCAGGGTGGAAGTTGTGTGAAAGGATATTAGAAAATCCAGCAGGGTTGCTGGTGTGAGAGTGGACACCCAGGAGATCACAGTGAGGCAGGGACCATTAGGTGCTGGGAGGTGAGTCACTGTATCCCTGTCCTCCAGAGACAGGGGCTGTCTGCTCTGGGAGGAATTTGCCCTCCCTGTGCCATCCCTAGGGCAACAAGCAGATCTCTTACTGGAGTGTTTTCCCAAGGTATCACTGTCCTGGGAAACAATACATAGGATCCTTCTATCCCTTTCTTAGCAGTGCCATCTCTCCACCTTCCTGTATGAGGCCCAGGTTTTGCTTTACATTGCCATTGTTTTACCCAGTAAATTTGTAGAAGAGCTGATACTAGCTGAGGGAAACTCAGCGGGAAGAGCAGTGAGATGTTTGCTAAACTGGAGGCACTCAGAAGCTATGAGTTGGACTCTAAAAAGAAAAGCTCTTGGTATATTTTTCTGTTCTGTTTTTTTCAGCTCTTTAAGTCTTTGAGTCTCATCCCCTTTGGTATATTTTCTGTTATTTGCAGCTGTGATAGATGGGAATTACTATTTAAAAAAAAAAATTAAGCTGAGACTTTTGCCCCATCTTAGGACTCCAGAGACAGAGGTCTTCAGCAAAAAGATGGATGCAGAAAACAAGTGAGACTTAGCAATATGGCCAAAAGCTGAGCATCACAAACTTATCAAGCATCTCCAGCACATCTTTGCTTAGTGCCAGGACCTGAACACAATTCAAACACTCATCTATGACTTGGGATTTAGAGGCTTTGGGAGGCACAGGTCTGTAGGCATCTATTAGGTTGGTACATGATGGTGATGGGTAAGAATGGATCTTTTTCTTGTCAGAGCAGAAAAAGATTTGTAAGGAAATGTAACAGTGGTCACTGTCCAGCTGGCAGGGGCTGTTGCCTCAAAAGCACAGGCAGGGCTCCGTTTTCCTCTCTCTGTTCACTGTCAGGTTTGAGATCTGGCTCACACGCAGCAAGCAAGAGGTTTTTAAGACCAGCCCCAGCCCTGGGGATGCGCTGGTGCAGGAGATCAAGTAGTTACGAAGGGTGTGAATAAGCCCTGGGAAAGAGCAAGCAGGCGGCTTGTTTTATGTTTCCCTCCCTGTGTTTGTGTGAGTCAGGGAGCTGGCGGTGGTTCTGCTTTCACCTCACAGAGAGCAGAAGTAAGCGTGTAAGAGCCCCGTGCTAACTTGCTGAAAATAGCTGAAAGCCAGGCTCTTCAGATACCCACAAGAGATTGCAACTCCTCTATCTATTGATTCTTTTTTCCCCCTTTCAACTTAACAGCTTCTGAAAGACAGTAAACCGGGAAGAGCACGCATGCAGCCCGCAGTGTGTGGCTGGCTGTCCCAGACCTCACCTGCATGGCACGTGTGTGTGTGTCTGTGTGTGTGAGTGCCCTTGCAGGGGTGCAGGAGTGACCATAGCGCAGTCAGTGGGACGGTGTGTGGAGACAGACATTTGCAGCAACAGAGAGGAGGTAAAAAAATGTCTTCCCCTATTACCCAGGAGGCTGCTGGCATGTCATACCACTCACAGCAGCAGAGGGGCTTGCTCTGCTCCCTCACACACACCAGCTCTGCCCCAGGCAGTCAGGGGCCAATGTGGTTTACACCTGAGCTGGTGCAAGTCTCAAGCGGTAGGGGCATGCCCCTGCTGTTCTCCAGGGCAGGGGGCAAAATACCAGGGGAGTGCCCTGCAATGAGGCCAGCGTATAACTGCATTTTTTTGTTTCTGTTTTTAATCAAGAGTGATGCTTCAGGAGCCAGTGGAGGATGCTATGGGAATCCCAGCTTTGTTTCTGAGCAGGGGAAGGAAGTCTAGTAAAGCAGTTTGGTAGCTTGTAGCCGGGGGATAAAGGTAGATGTTCTTCCGTGTTTCTATGGGCCAAGTCCACACAGGAGCTCCTGTTACAGTTTTGAACACAAGGGTTGGCAGAGCAGTCTCTGATCTAGCAGGCATGTTTCGATTTGCCAGGGATACAGAGCTGGCGTGGTGGCCCTGTGTTCAGTTCAGCTCAGCTGAGCAGAAGGGGAAGTAAGGGAGAGAGGCTGCTGTCACTTAAGCCACTGGTGTGGGGAATGCAGCAGTGGTTTGGGGGCTCACTAAACCAGAACTCTGTATGCACTGAGCATCTCAAGCAGGCAAGAGAGCCAGTCATCTCCCAGTGTTCATCCTTCATGCAATCAAGAGATTGAGTTTTAGCAACACAAGCGCCCCTGAAGCCCAATTCCTGCATTTCCTCTCTGCCTTGAGCATTCTTTGCTTCACTTGTTTCCACATTTCTTTCTTGTTTCTTCTGTTATGCAAACTCTGGTCTCAAGCCTCTCAGCTGAAACACCTCGGGCTTTCAAAAGCATGACTCCGGATTGCAGAGTCTGTGGCTCCTCTCTGCTGCATGCCCAGCTCATCTGGCCCTTGGTCGAGTGAGCACCTAAATCAGGGAGCTCATGAGTGGTTCTGTTCACTGCTTAAAACCCATGTATGTCTTCTGATGTAAGCCCAGCCTGCTTTCCTTTTGATTCAACAATCATTCCTCATGGAATCTGCAAGCTTTGTGGCCATGTGAGCTCTGGTTGCCACATTCACTTCCTGTGGTTCCCATGCTATTTTGCTTATGTGTGTCTGTCCCTGCTACCCTGACTTCCCTAGAGGAGAGGATTTCCTCCTGTGGTCTGTAAACTACCCTGCCACCCAGCCCCCTTGCATAACTGAACTGCTGGAGCTGCGCAGTCTTGCCCTACACACCACACCTTTCCTTTTAACTGGGATGGAATGGGAAAATGGGTGTGGAGATTCAGGGTTATTTTCAGATTCCTGGCTGAGGATGGGTTGGGGAAACAAGAACATGACAGGACACCCTGCATCCTGCACCAGTGAACATACACGTATGGAGTCCACTCTGGGCGTTGTGTTCCAATACCTGGAAACCAGTTCTGGAGCTTCAGATGTGCTTGCTGGTGGGGTATTTCTGGATATGAATGGCTTGAGCCAGCAAGAGAGATATCCCAGCAGTATTTCCCATGAGACCCTCTGAGCAGTATTGCCAGGGTCAGAATTCCTCTGGGGTATGTCTGTAATGAGAAAAAGGTGTGTCATCTGTTAAGGTTTCTGCTGGCTTACACCTAAGGTGTGGGTGTGACAACAGCTACCTAAATGCACCTCCAGAAGTGTTTGTAGGAGATAGCCAGCATCCCCTGAGAGCTGAGTGCTGTTGCTTGGTGTGGTCCTACAGTGCATGCGGCACCAGCGGTGCTGACACATTCCTTGTGCCAGCTCATTTGCTGTTTCTGTAAACTCAAAGGATACTTGTTGGGGTTTTTTTTCATTTGATGTTCCCTCATCCCAGATGTGTTATGCCTTGCCAGATGTTCACAACTGTCTGTGTTAGAGCACACGCCTCTAAGGCTGCATTAAGTGCAATACTCTGGGCTTGTTCCTTTGCTTGCCTGTAACTCAGCTGACACACGGACAGTTTGATGGATCTCAGTACTACCAGTGGAGTCATGGTGTAACCTCTTAGCTATTCTACAGCACGTTGCTCACAGCAGAGGGTCTGTATCCTGAATCTCTGAGGAGTCACACTGACAAAATAGGAATACAATTTCTTTGAGTAAGAAGCTAGATTTAGCTTCCAATTGTCTCTGTGATTTAGGTCCACTTCAAATTTAGTTAGTTCAGAAATTTATACGCTGGATCAAAACATAAAAAATACCACTTTACCATAACACTGGGCAGTATTTTTGTCTTTTTTTTTCCTTTTCCTTAATGTTTTCTTTCCCTCCCCATCTCCAGGTAGGGTCTCCATTTACTGCCCTGAAACAGCTCCAAAAACCCAATCCTGTTCCACAAATATATAGCATGGATATATGTGAATTCCTAGATAACTCTCTCTGCACTTAATTTGAAATGCTTCTAGACTCCTTGTGTTGTATTCGGTCTGTTCCGAGGATGAAGATAAGTAAGGGAAACTGATTAGATAGGCACTGATTTCGCCGCCTCTGTGGTCAGTCCAAATCAGCAGAGGACAGTGTCCTCAAACCAGAGCACCTGCTTCCCCTGAACACAGGAACTGCTCCTCTGCCTGTGCCAGGTGTGTGCTTGCTTTTCAATGAAGAAACAGAGAATCTGAATTTCGAACTAAACGTGCCTGCAGTGATTCTTTCAGAGCACTGATGTTTCCATGACTCGTTAGAATGCGTTAGCAATAAATTCTTAGCAGCACTTGTATAAACACAGTTGTGCTTTGAAGCCACGATGCGCGCTGCCTGCTCGGTTACGCCGCTCTGTAAAGTGGTGTAAATACTCAAAGAGGAATAACACAAAAGGAGCACTGTACAGATGGCTTGGACAAAATGCTGGCCTTTCCCTTCAGTCATCACAAGCTGGAAGTCTGGCATTAAATAGGATTTGTAGACAGTTTTGGTGTCTGTCTTGTGGCTTATCCCCTCTTAAATTTACCTCTTGCTCCCACCCCATACAATGTATAATATCAGAGGACTTCTAACGTACACTAGGTGAAAATTATGTACCATAATGTTTGATAGAAGATCAGTTGGAACTGGAGGTCTCTTTCCTCTCGTAGCAGTAATTGTGTCAGAGCTGGCTTCGTCCTCCTCGCTGTAAACCCTAGCAGGTGGTAGGGAAAGCCGGTTGTATGCCCGCCTGTGGCTTCTTCCCATGCCCGTACTGCAGGGTGGAAACTATCGCCTTTTGTTTTGAACGGTCTCCTTTCTCTCTGCTCACAAATCCCACAGGCCCGCTGAGCTCTGCAGCCCAGACACTGATGCGTTCGTGCCATCTGCTGACAGAAGAGATGATTGCATGTACCGGTTTAGCTTGAGGTTTTGTCAACTTCTGTTGGGATCTCATACGTGGAAGAGCAATGAGTAAGCCCGTAGCAAGGGGGAGTGTTTCCTGCTTTGTTGCTGGTGGCTGGGTAACTGGCAGCAAACTTTAAAATAAGATTTGAAGCTCAGCATTGTGTTCTAAAGAACCAGCAGCGATGTAGAATGTCTTAAGCTCAGGAAAGCAAAGAGATGTTTTAGTAGCAGCATCATTTCATAAGTCATCTTTCTGGGAAAGGGTAAAATGCTGCTTCCTCCTCAAACCCAAAGTTCAGCGGAATATTTCTTGCTTAATTTCTGAGTATTCAGAATATAGGTTGGGGCAGGGAGTTGCGGTTTAGCAGCCAATTCTACTCTACTTGGTTCTTCTAGTGGTGCCCCTGTCTGTGGGCAGAGAATGCCAGTCACATGTCTGGGCAAAGCAAATGTCACCTCCTTGGGAATCAACATGCGTTTGCCCTCCTCTGGGCTGTGCCTGTGGATGAGGGCTGGCTGATGTCTGAGCCTAGCTTGGAAGGCCTCCAACACCCATTCAGCACGACACCTTCCCTCCATGGTGGGAAGCAAAACTGAGAGGTCTTTTTGCCTGATTGCAGAAGTCCTGGTGGGTTGGTTTGTGAGCAAGGGAGAGCTGAGGAGCGAGTACTTGGGTAGAAGAACTCGCTGGGGCCTCAGGTCTGGTCCCAGCCATCCAAACAAGGTAGGTCTATGTGGGCACAAGCAGAACAACCCCAGCCAGAAAGGCAGTGCAGCTCACTGTGTGACTTGTGGTGCTGATCGGCTTGAGCAGCAAATCAGTATTTCTCTGGCTCTTCCAGCCCTTTCGCCAAGTGCAGCCAGGAGCAAATAAGTAGGATTGTGCACAGATGTCTTCTGGGCATCAGCTTTGTCTGACTTCAGGGTTGAACATCCCTGTTAAAGGGCCAGGTCACACCCTCATATTCCCACCTCTACCTCGTGCAATTAATTCTGTAGGCTACGTTAGCAAATTTAGGAGGTCTGTATTCTTCTTTGTCCATTAATCATAGGGCAGGGGGGCAGCTGTCAGTGGGCAACCAGTGAGGACTCTGTTAGTTGTTGCTTTCTGTGTAGCAGGGCTGTATTCAAACAGTATCCCTTCCTGCTGTGCTGGGAAGTGTTTTCGTGCAAGGGATAGCAAGCCCTGCAGGACCTGAGCATCCCCAAGGAAACTTTGTATAAAGTGTTTTCACAGCAACTTCTATAAAAGAGAGGTGAGATTTCTAATTACGGGATTGATTTGGAGAGTCTGTATTCTCCATGTACCTGCCTCTTCTAAGCCCAGCTTCATCAGCACTTGTGAGCAAAGCTTTTCAGCATTTTTCATTATTGCTGCAGGTGTATTAGGGAATTTGTAGGTTTAAAATTCAAGATTATGCACTATGTAAGGTAGTTTAATTTTTGAGAGAAACTTCAAATGCAGCACACGTGCTAGGACAAAATCTACCAGTACACTTATTTTTCCTTAAGGTTTATTACTGGAGTGATATGAAGTTCTCTATGAAATAAAGCAAAGTGTAAACAGCAGTTCTAGTTCTCACATTTCCAGAGGAAAGCTAAATGAAGTAACTGAACTTACTATGTTAGAGGGTTTGAATTTCCAGAGGTAGCTGTCTTTCCTCTGTCCTTCTTGCAAAAATACCTGGAGGAAATGAAAGTTGAAGATACTGCTATGATTTCATGACCTGTCTCATGGATATTTGGGCTGGACATACTGCCTCCTAAACGCTGGGGGGATTGGTGGACAGGATCCTGCTCCCCTGAGCTTTTCAGAGTGAAGCAGCCCTGATAGGAAATGAGATTTGAAGAGTGAGCTTTGATAGTCATCAGCTTTCCTTCGCAAAATGAGACTGAGATTTAGCTCCACATGTTTTTTTGTGGAAGTTTCTGAAAGTTCCCTGGACCCAAATTTTGTTTATGTCTATACTCCACTAGATTTTTAGATGAGAAAGGACTTTGGGACAAGGCTATTGGAGGGAATGTCTTCCTGGAATGTACTTGGTGAACTTTGTATTTGATCAGCAACAATTTTGCTTTCTCTTCTCTCCTTCACTTCATAATGCAACCATCATCCCGATGAGCTGAGGGATCAGTAGGTCTGCTCTAAATAAATGTGTGTGAGAGGCTTTGTTTCATGCCAGGTAAGCACAAAACCACTTTGTGACAGGTGTGGGGCTGCTCTCCTGGAATTTCTCCTGAGTGAGCCCAGCAGGCAAAGTGGGGTGACAGTCCCGTGCAAAGGGCCATGAGTACTTCATGCCTGAATGGCTACTAGCATTTCAAGCCCTGTTCCTGGTAACAGAGAACTATTCCCAAAATACAGCCCTCGTCCCACTGCAGATGTTTACAGAGCATTAGCAATCTGTGAACACTGCCAGCCCCAGCCTCAGAGCTCCACCAGCTCCTCCCTCCCACCAGCCAATTTGTGCACCTTATATGGGAAGGAGAGTAGTTGCAATACCTGGATCTTGTAGGGCCACCTGGCTATGTGACCTCTTGCTTCCTTAAGATCACAGTGTATTCCACCTTTGGAGCTCTGTGCTGGAGTGCCAGTGGCATTTTACTGTGTGCCTTCATTCAAGGAGGGCCAGGTTCTGCTCTGCTGTAGTGGTGACTGCTTTTCCCTTTGGCTCTTACTCTGATTGTTTCAGCCTCTGTGCTTCCTGGCCACTGCTTGTGCTGCAGGGATAAGAGATCCTTGACAGCTGCTGGGGCCGTGGACTTGGCGCTTGATGGAGATCAAATCCACACAGTGCTTCCTGCTATGCTCTTTAACAGATGACAGAACTCAGCTGCACATAAATGGCTATGAAATCCGAGAATTTAGGGACTAACAGTCCCTGTTAGAAACTTCTGCTGGCTTTTCTGCGCTGTCAAATATGACCTCTGCAAGACGAAGCAGGAGGGGCAGGAGGTAGGAACAATGGGACATGGCCAGGCAGGTTTGGGGGGCTTAGGTTTTCCTCTTATCTGTCTCCCATGGAAAGGGAGAAGGAATGCCCTTGAAATTTCTGCCAAGTGTTGCCACTCACTTCAGGAAGTGCTTCAGAGCTGCTGTTTTCTGCTAGCAGGAAAGCTGGGCTATTAACTTCTGCCCTGGCAGTGTGGATGAAGGGGAATTCTGCATGAATGTTGAAGCCAACCAGTATTTTTCATACAGCTTATGCTGTACACGGGACCTTGTCACCTATATGAAACATATTTGTTTTGATCTGGCTCCACAAAGCTTTGGCAATGTTGTTGGTGATGGCTAACAAATTGTTTAGAATGGCAGGAAAGCTTTCTCTTAGCTTGGTGATCCCAGACACAGCTGTAGTGTTTAATCCATTCCCTGCCTCACCTTGCTAGTCCACTCCATGCTCATCTGTGGTTTTGGCACTGGGTGTCTCAGCCATATTTGGCCTATCTGTCTTCGCTTCCCCCACTGTTTGGATATAGGATCTGTCAGAGGGGTTGGCCAGGACTGTGTGGATGGAGTCCAGTGAATTCTGGGTGATGGAGAGAGGATTCACTTCATGTCTTCATCTCCACCAGATCCCTCAGAAAGGCTTCTGAAGACATCTGCTTTCCTTCCGCACTTAGAGAACAGATTTCCTGCATCCAAGACACTTTTGGGGCTTGGCTGGTTTCCTGGAATTATCCTTCACTCTCCTTTTTTCTGACCTTCCCCATGGTGTAACACTAAATAGATTTAGTCATGGTACATGAAGAGAATGAGTGTGATCAAGGGGGATGCCATTCTGATCATGTCACTGACCCCAGGAGCCAAGTTTGATGGATTTTAAGGGAAAATCAAGAACATTAGATTGAATTACAGCTGTGGTTATCCATCAACCATTTGATGGCTGTTTGTTCCTCTGTATACTCCATGTGTAAGTTTTATCTTTGCTGGATGATTTAGTGGAGAATTTTTGAGTCAAGGACAATTCTGCTGTTTTGCAGGAGGTGAGGTAGAGCTGTTGTAAGAGAACAGACAGGCACTGAGGATGGGCAGTGGTCGTTTCAGGCCCAGTTCATATGGAATAGTGCTGTGATTTGCTCTGGCTGTGACTTGATTTTGCATAAAACAACTCTGCAAAGGAACAGCTGAGGAGACAACTTCCAGCATGTTGGATAACTGCTAGAAGGAGGCTTGACAGAACAACTCAAAGTATGCTTGTGTTCTTTACAGGACGTGAAGGTGTGATGGCATAACCCTCTGTTGGCATATGAACATGAAAGGGCAGCTTAGCCCTTTCAGGACAGGTGAACAACAGAAAACCACCCCAGAGGAGCCCAAAGTGCTTTTGCAACCTTGGAGTCAAGTTCTGTCTGACATGTACACGTGCTTCTCTGGCTGACTTGGAGCGAGAGGAGAATGTGTTCCCAGGTCTGGAAGGGAATGGCTTTGCTCATCACTGGAGAGATGCCACGTGTCTTCTGTGAGAGGCACCTGGCGCTGACTAGTCAGATTGGGATGAGAGCTTGAGGGAGGCTGGGAACCTTTTTCTCCTGTACAGCCTCCAAAACCACCTTCTGTCCTATTTCCACTGTTCTTTTCCAGCATCATCAACGCCCTTTGTAAAGCAGTGAGATTGGTTCTGGCTTCTTTAGGGAGAATGTCCTGAAGGTGAAACGAAATTCTGGGGAGGAGGACTCCATTACAGTGAGCAAACCAGCAGAGGCGTGGGGCTAGATTAGCAAGCAGGGCTGCTGAGGTATTTCCAAGAGGACTGTGAAGAAATCCACACAGAAGTCACCTTTTCATGTGACATGCAGTGTTGACCACCTCATTTCATGTATGGTGTAGCAATACTAGGGGCCACATAAGTGCTGAGAAGGATAATAGGGTATACAAAGTTTAAGTAAGTTGGACTTTTCAGTGTGGAGGAAAGCTGACAAAGTTGTGCAAAATCTTGAGTGGTCTGTGGAAGGTGTCATAGTTAGGGGAGTTTCTTTACTTCCTTGTTTTGCTCTTGTAAAGAGCACAGAACAGTGCAGGGCCTAGGAAAACAAGGGCAGCAAAGCCTCTCCTGCAAGAAACTGCTGGTTTGCACTCAAGAAGCTTGACCTGTTTTGTGTCTGCTGTTGTTACCTTGTAAGCAGATCCAGGAGAGTCCTGATGAGTCTCCCTCAATGGAACACCTTGCTGAATACTTAGCAGTGCTCTGGAAGGGTGTGAGCAGAAATGGCCCATCTAAACCATGGGTAGCCCTTGCCGAATATGTGCTCTTGGACCCAGAGGGTAAACTGATAAAGCAGTCTATCCCTTGCCAGATTTTATCTCTGGGGTTGCAGTTCCAGGATAAATGGCACCTTGTGCCGTTTCCAAAGGGAATTTTTGATTTATGCACACTTAAAAATATGGACACCGTCTGGATACAGTGTACAGTGCTAAGCAGGGTGTAGCAGCAGGCTGTTCTTATAAGCACACTTTCTGCCCCTTTTTCCTTCTGTTCTGCTTGTCAGCTGCTCTCAGACTTCATCTCACATATTCTTCAGACCCTAAAGCACCTCTCGACTTGCACTTCATATTGTTTGTAGGCTTTCAGCTTCCAGACCCTCTTATCTCGGTTTGGCTACTCTAACTCTGGAATAAGTCCACTGGATAAGCAGACTGGCAAGCTGGAAACCCAGTAACAGTTTGGAGGGTGGCTCTTAAAACTCTTTACAGCCCACAGCAGAGTTGCACAGGAGTGCAGGGCCTCCCTCTGAAAATGCCAGTTCACAGTCCAGCCCTGACACTGTGCTCTCTGTGACATGGGTATTTTAGCCAGGCAAGTCACTGCAGTAACAACACTGCTGGTTTTGGTGCCAGGGTGGGTTTGGGTGTTTGTGGCAACACTGTCTTGCTGTACAGGCACACACTGTGAGCCTGGGCTTTTTCTCCTCTCTTCTCCCCTCTTCTTCCATCTCTCTTCTTTTTTTTTTTTCCCCCTTGCATCATGAAATGCCCCTCTGCATTGGCATACAGGCTTTCAGCTAGCTGGGTGCCTTCCACCAGGGCACCTGGGAACTGGAAAAAAAAAACTGGGACACTACTTTGTTTTTAAAGAAGACTTTGGAAAAAGAAGCTGGTTTCTTTTACAAGGGGGGTGCTGGGTCCCTGCAGTGTGTTCTGTCACAATATCACAAGATTTCTAAAAGGAGCAGCATCAGTAGGACACTGGTGTATCAGTCTGCAAAGAGCAGCATCCTTCGCTTGCCTCCCAGGTTTGACCGAACTGGTATCACAGGGTTCAGTCTCCCCACTCCCTTCCCACCCCCTGCCTGCTTCCGCCACCAGCCCTCTCAAAATGTGCTTTGTAACTCAAGACTCTCCTAAAGAGCTGACTCTCTCAGTTCTTCTGCGTAACAAAAACTTGTGCCGCTCATAAATAGATTTGCAATTACCAAGGGAAACAGAAGAATCAGTGCAACCCAGCTGCATCAGAGCCGGCCTCCCATCCTGCCTTAAAGCAGCCCCTGAAATTCAGCACACGTCACTCGGGCGCAGCGGAGAGGCCTCTGCCGGGATCTTTCCTTTGAACAACTTTCCTCTTCTGCAGGATCTGCTGTTTGCAGCAGAATTGCCAAGGAACTGCAGAGCGACTGTCTAGCGCCTCTACGAAAAAAACACAAAAGCTTTTTCTTCTTTGCCTCGCTGGGGTTTCATGTTTTTCTCTCAGCAGCCAAGGGTAAGAATTACCGGAGCAAAGAAGAGGATCCTGAGATTTATCCTGAGCTTACAAATTGTTTCTCTGCTAATGACATCCGGCATGTGGTTAGTGCCCTCTGAGTAATTCCAGCCACTTTCTGAGCATCCACAAGGTCAGACTTCCGTAGCTTCTGGGGTTTACAGGAGGGTAATGATTTTATAAAGAAGAAAGAAAAGGCATCCACTTCAAACTGGGTAGAACTGGGAGGAAAACTCGACAGCCCTGACTATTCTGGATCCTGTGGAAGGATACAGCAGTAGAACAGAGGAAGGCAGTGGTATATGTGTGTGATCACAGATCACCTTTACAAGGAAGAACCTTTCTCTATGTCTGCTCCCTAGGCTGCCAGAAGGCAATGATGGGGGCATACAACCAGAATAGTGGGTTTTGGCTGCCCCAGTAAGATGAATGGGCACTATCCCTGCCTTGGACAGCAGCTACATCAACTTCCTTCAAACCTGGGTGGGCTGAGCTTGTCTTAGATCCTGGGCTCAGGCTCTGCATCCCCTAAAAGTGCAGTTAGTTTCCCACTGGCACATTTCTGCATATCCCAGAAAAAAATGCCTGGAGCTGGGGCATGTAGTGCTACAGGACAAGCTTCCCTACAAAGGCTTTACGCTGCTTCTTGCTGGAAGTGCTGAACCAATGAAGGGAAATCAGATCTGTTGAATCAAAAGCAATTCCCAGCATTTCTGGTCTCCTCAGAAACATGGGTGCTTCATGAAACCCCTCTGGAGACCTTCCCTGCATGGGAGTTCACTTGCCCCTGGGCCCTGGTTGGGAATGGAAGAATTTAAACATACAGCCCTACTGATGTCAACGGGGACTTTCTGTTTCTTCCCAGGCGCTGGGGGTGCAATAGCAGCAGTGTGATGCTCACTTTCTTTCAGTACAATTGCTAAAATATGTTGCTTAAGACAATAGTCAGGACTGTACGAGGCTGGCTGCAAGTAACAGGAAGCTTCTGCTAGAGCACAAGCTAATGGTTTGGAGGTGTTTAGACACTTTAAATGCAAGGTCAGCTGATGATCAGTGCCAGAACATCACATCATTGGTATTGATTGAGGAAATGAGCATCTAAACCTCTTATTTTGTGGACATCGTTACCCGCAAAGTAAGAAGGAACAGGGGGAATAAGATATCAATGGGAATGCCAGTTCAGGTGTTGGATTTCTCTACAGAAAAATCTCAAATTTTATAGGCTTTCTCATGGTGTGTGAGGGAGACAGAGGAGTGGGGAGAACGATATTTCTAATTCTGTCCAGTTCTCCTTTCACTTCTGTCCATGAGCATGTGTTGAAGTGTGTAAAGCATCCAAGTGTCCCAGTTCTGATTACTTACAGACAGCACTCTGTCCTTAGACTGAACCCACAGTTCTTTGGGTCTTTGAGCAGGGTTGGAGAGGTTTCTCTGGCATCTTCTGAACTGCAGTGTGGGGCTCAATGCTTACTCCACGCTGCAGCTGTTTTTAACAGCTGATGTTACGCAGGCTTGTGTTGCTTCTCAAATCAGATTAGATGGTAAAGTCGAGAGGGGAGCAGAAAGGCTCGGTAATGAGGAGCAGCAGGCAGCATCACTTTTACTTGCTGAACTGCACTGCACAGCTGCCTGTGGGCTGCAGCCAGCCCCTTGCCATCGACCTGGGCTTTTTTTCTTCTGGAGACACAGGGCAGGCTCCTGGCTGTATACCCCACAGACAAGCTTGTGTGCATCATTTACATACCTCTAGGCATCATTGTGGCCCTAAAGGTCTTCAGCAGCCTGGCCAAAGTATCTGTGGTTTAGTAGCCTCTTGCTTGCCTTCTGTGCTGGTGACATATAAATACATGTGCAATCTTAGATTGAAGATGATCTGCAAGGGGCTACATTAGCTTTCTGAGCCAGCTTGCAAACCCTTCCTGGCACAGAAAGTCTGTAAAGACTTTTACAGAAACTCGTGGTCCCAGCAGCTTCCATGGAGCCTTGCAGGCTGTGCAGGAGGAGTGGGTGAGTCAGGGGTCAAGGAAGAAAATCAAGTCTGTGCACTGCATGGATTGTCTCCTCCCCAGCAGGCTGGTATGAAGTGTGAGCAAGGCATTTGCTACTGCTGATGCTGGGATCTAAGTTGGAGAACAGGAGCAGTACAGAGCTAGTGCCTGGGTCTGGCTTGGCTCCCAGAATAACTCCCATGATACGCTTCTGCACGCAAGGTTTTGCAGATCCTCCTTTGCGGAGCCTTTCTGAGCACCCCGCTGCTACTTTGACCTCTCTCTAGTTCCCATGCAGTGCAAGGGTCCCTTAATTCAGTGACTGCCCTGAGCATTCCCCCGTTCGGTTTTATGAGACCAGGTTAGACTAATGGAATGGCATCTTTCTTTGCTCACATTTTCTTTTGGTAGCAATTGTTTTGTATCTAACCATTGGGAAGGAGAGCTTCAGGAAGAAATGCCAAATTAGGAAAAGCATGTGTTAGCAGAAAGGGTTTGTGTCATTTTTTCCTTGCAGTCAGTTTCTTCAAAGTCTTGTAGGTTGCTCCTTACTTACACAGAGCTTCTGGTGGAACAGCAGCAGATCTCAGTGTGCACTGCAGTCGTCATGCAATCAGTTCATCTGAAACTCTGTAATGGATGGAGAGCAGCACTGCATTGCTTTTGTTTAGTGGGAAGAACAGTCTCTGTGTCATGTGCGTCACAGTCCCAGTTCATTCAAGGATGCATCTAGATGTTGCATAAAAGCAAAATCTCTTTTCTTTGTCTTTATTCTCTTTGTATCACAATGCTTGGAGTGGAAATAAATCCTATTTTCCTGCCACTGAAGGAACAACAATGGAATGAAATTCTGTCTGTAGAACTCATTTGCTCACCCCTGTTGGGTCAGCTAACCAGCAAGCTGGGCTTACAGGTGCAGCTTCTGGTTCTCACATTCCCTGTGTCTCTCATGTAAGCATAGTTACCTGTTGTGATGTCAGGTTTTAAAGCTTGGAAAGGTCTTAAACTAGTCACACAGGTAGGAAAACAGAAGTTCAAGTTCTTGCTTTAGACAGAAGTGGTAAGTGAACGCCGATCTCTCGCTTAGCAAAGCATCAAACAAGATTTCCAAAAGAACATGTCACACAAGATATGACTGCAAGTTGTGTGTCCTGCCTAGTAGCAGTAAGAGACCTCTTAAATATCTGTGGACCTACTCTGATGCTATGAGAGCTAGTCCTTCAGCCAAGATAATATTTTATGTGTTTTCCCACTACAAGTTCTGGTTTTGGTCTATACAGACAACTCCACAGGGCTTCTAGAAATTTCACAAGATTATCTGTAATCCTTATTCCTTCTTCCTCCCAGATGGTCCTGGTACTGGAATGAAAAGAAGAGGACTCAAATGGCACACTGATGCTATTATCTTAGGTACTTGGGTCAAGTACCTATCGATATGTTTCTTCTTTCTATTTGCACTTAGATTCTTTCAGAGCTGGAGTGCCTACTTCTGTGGTACTTACACATGGTTCTGTCAGTTTGTGTTTGGGCTGTTAAAACTTGGGATGAAAGCTTTGTGCCAGGGTACTGTATGCCATACAATGTTGCCTAATGGGATTCCTTGAAATCCCTTCACATGTCAAGTAGATTTATGAATGGGGGGGTGGGGGCAGTTTGAACGCATTGCAAACTCCTAAAGCCTTAGCAAATCCTGAATTTGGCCATCTCAACTATTTATAGAGCACTCCTTGCCTGTTCTAAATATATTTTCCTCAAGGGGCCCTCATCTCAACCCCCTGCTCCACAGTTTAAATTGGATCAGCAATGCTGCGATGATCCGTTAGCAAAAATTCCTTCTCTAGCTCTGTGGCAGAGCTGCAGATGTTGCTGGTCCAAGGCCTCGAAGAGGAAATTCTGCACAAGGCAGAGCTCAAGGGTTTGGATTTAAACTTTCTTGGTTTTCCTTGTCCAGCATAGGAGGAATATAAAGTAACTTACTGGCAGTGTATGGGACCTTTTGCTTTCAGGAGTCTTCAGCCCCAAACTAGACTTAATGGTGAGCACGCAAAACGTTTTCTTTCTAGAGGAAGTTTAAAGTGTGTCCTGCTTGCAGAGAGCTTTTCCTATTCCAAGGATGCTTGAAATTGGTGCTCTTTTTTTCTTCCTCTGCTGTGGGGAAAAGAATTTCGAGTACCTACGTGCCAGTGCTTGGAGAGCTGTGTCCCTGACTCTATAGGCTGGTACTTCTTAAAAGGTTTTCCATGCAGAAGCCTTCTCTTTGCTAGCTGGCACTTTGTCACCCCTCTGCCAGTAGAGCAGGCTGTGCAGGCTTTGTCCAGACCAAGCTTGGCGCTGTGTTAGTGAAGGCAGGAGTGATGTAAGATGATGTAGAACTGGTATTGCAGGAGTGGCTCCTGCTCTCCTCTGACTCTGGAGGTTGATCATACAGGCACACTGTTGTTTTCCAGGCTGATGAGCACAGGGCATTTAGAAAGCAGGGCTTGAGTGCCACTTGCTGTTGATTGAATGGAGTCAGACTGTCAACTCTGTTGCTCACACATAAGGATGGAGGATCTGATCTGTTCAAGCCAAGGAGACCAACTCATCCCACAGTAGATTCCGTAGTGGACAGTCTCTGGCTTTGAAAAAGAACATTGCTTGATTTTTCCAAATCAAAGGCTCTGACTGTACCATAGGATAGAAGTTTTGGTGTGAAGGGTGCACTGCAGAACTTCACAGGTCATTTTTCATCCTTCAAGTTTAAAAATATTTAGAAAATAAAATATTTAGAAAAATACATCCTTTATTGAATTCTATAGGTTTGGGCAGTTTCTTCTGTAGGGTAGTGTCCAGCAGGACACTTACATACCCTGAATAGCTGTGCTGCCCCACCATAAGGGTTGGATCTGACTTATGTGCATGGAAAAGTGCAACTGCTCCCTGTCCCTATGATGTGATTGATCCAGACTCTACTCGCAACCAAGATGTCAAGCACCATGGCTGCTTGCACTGGTTCAAGGACAGGATTTGGAAGCAGTGTGTCAGTGCTGTTTCCAATTTAGGTACACATGAGAAATCCCCTCCTTCTGGGTGCAGTGAAGGAGTGACTGCCACTTACTTGACCTCAGGGATGGAGAAGCCTGTGCAGGCATTGCTACTTCGTGGCTCAGGGTAATGTAGATCAATGTGTATCTAAGCATCAGAAAACATCTTTTGGTTGACAGAAGGTTTAGGGATGAATGGGGCAGCATGTGGCAAGATCACAGAATGGGATTAGTTCAAGAGTTAGCAGGAAGAATTTCTTAGCACTCCTCCAGAATTGTTTCCTTCTCTTGCAGCCTTTGGAGCTGCATGAAATGGAAAGGGTTATGCCCTTTCATCCCTGGCAGGAAAATCATCCCAGCTTAGTGCAGCAAAATGGGCTGGGTCCAGTGTTCTTGGAAGTAATGAAACAAAGTGTATTTAACAAGGAATTTCACACAGGGGATTGCACAGTTACCCTGAGTATTGCCCCAAGATGCATTCCTTCTCCCACACAGTACTCTTCCTACAGTCCCCTTGGCTCTTCCAAGGAATCGGTGTTAGTATGGCTTTAGATTCTGCTCTAGTCATGGCTTACCTGTGTGCATGCAGACAGTGTTTCCTTGCCCTGTCCTAGCATGCAGGAAAGGGTGGGTGACCCCCTCCAAAAGCACTGCAGTTCCACTCTGCTGATTGCAGCACTCAGCGCCTTGGGGTGCTGCTGCTGCACTCTGCTAAGGGGACCCACTCAGTTCAGGAGTAGTTGCTATCCCATGGGGATGCATTACGTCAGGAAAGGCTCTGCAGTACCTGGGGCTATGCCAGAATGGGTGCTCAGGCTCGGGTGCTGATCATTTGGCTTAGCACTTTAGTGAAGAAAAACTCCTAATGCATCTGTCTGTGGTTCCTGGTCTGAGAGTATGAGTGCCAGCTCTCTGGCTCACCTCCTCACGGCTCTGGCTAGTTATTCCCACTGTTGTCTCTCTAAGACTGGCCTCCCAGTAATAGAAGGTCACGGCCTGACCACTCTTGATGTAGGCAAACTGCAGTGCCTTTCAAAAGGTAAAGCAGCACATGCTAACAAAACCTAGTGCATTTGTGTTTGTAAGAAATAATGATGTACCCCTTTTGCAGTACTTGTAAGAGATTCAGCTTCTCTGTACAGAGTCACTGGCCTTAGTTCTCTTGTGGCCTGGGTGTGAGGGCTGAATGCAGGCTGGAGGGATCGAGAGCATTTAGCCACAAGACTAACACAAGGAGTGAAACAGCCCAGATAGCAGAAGCAGACTACAGAGCAGTCCAAGTGCAGAGTTCAATTTTAAGCCTGATTTGAACACTGAACAAGGTGCTAATATCTCAGCTACTGTGTGGAGTTCCTTCTCAGTCTGCTGTTGGTGTTCTGTGGGCAGGGTACAGAGGTATATGCAGAATACACGGTAAAAAATTGGCTTTGTGCAACCTGTGCAGGAAGTGCAGGGTGAAGGGGAGCATCTGGTTTTGGTGAGGAAAATAGAAATCTGTCTGTGGAAGTGGTCAGATATTTGATGGCATGATATCATCAGAGCTTGGAGAACCAATTTCAGAGCTGGCTTCTGTAAGTGCCTGATAGTTCAACCTCTCTCCATTGCCCCATAGGAGGAGGATGTATTGCCTTCATTTGTGTTGCCTCGTTCATCAGTAAATGTAAAGCAGATTGTCAAATCAGATCTGCTTGAACTGGCGTTTGTAGCTGTTCCTTCCCTCACACACAAACCAACCCCCTGATGTGGACCCAGCTTTTCTCTTACACCAGAGAGAAAATAAGAATAGTGAGTCAATTAATATTCTATTTTCCTTTTGAAGTGTTGGAGTAGCATTTGGATGCCATGGAAATGAGCAACAATATGGTGGAAAACTGGTTTAGAAGGTGTTCAAGAAGTCAAATTTAGTCCTGGAAGTAGCTTTGCTGTGTTTTACCACAGACTTCTGCTTTTTTTCCAATTAGGACAGACTTCACCAATTCCCAGGAGTGCAGGAAAGGTCCTGCCCTGTGTCAGGTGGGAATAAAGGTTGGGTGAATGCTGGGCCTGCCAGACATTTCTGTTACATGAACAGGGATAGATACCTCTAGTTGCTTTTTTTTCCTGCCAGACATGGAACGGGATTTAATCCTGGTGAAATTCTGTGTCCCAGATCTGTTTGCCTTCTCTTGAAAGGACTTCTCTTTCTCTCTTTTGCAGGCATGGTTCAGAAACTTGACCAGAAGCTGCCTGTAGCCAACGAGTACCTGCTGCTGTCAGGTGGTGTGCGGGAAGGTGTGGTGGACATTGACCTTGATGAGCTGAATGTTTATGCACGAGGCACAGACTATGACATGGACTTCACCCTGCTTGTGCCTGCACTGAAGCTGCATGACCGCAACCAACCAGTCACACTGGACATGCGCCACTCAGCTTTGTGCCACTCTTGGCTGAGCCTGCGCCTGTTCGATGAAGGAACTATCAGCAAGTGGAAGGACTGCTGCACGATCGTGGACCATATCAATGGAGCTACCAATTATTTCTTCTCTCCGACAAAAGTTGCAGACTGGTTCTACGACTCCATTAGCATTGTCCTCTCCGAGATCCAGAAAAAGCCTCAGCGAGGGATGCCAAAGGTGGAGAAGGTAGAAAAGAATGGGACTATCATATCCATCATTTTGGGAGTGGGCAGCAGCCGCATGCTGTACGACATCGTCCCTGTGGTGTCCTTCAAAGGTTGGCCAGCTGTGGCCCAGAGCTGGCTGATGGAGAACCACTTCTGGGATGGGAAGATCACAGAGGAGGAAGTCATAAGTGGGTTTTACTTAGTGCCTGCGTGTTCTTACAAGGGGAAGAAGGACAATGAGTGGAGGCTGTCGTTTGCCAGAAGTGAAGTGCAGCTGAAAAAGTGTATCTCCAGCAGCCTCATGCAAGCCTATCAGGCCTGCAAAGCTATCATCATCAAATTGTTGTCCCGCCCCAAAGCCATTAGTCCATATCACTTGCGGAGCATGATGCTGTGGGCTTGCGACAGGTTACCAGCCAGCTATTTGGCCCAGGAGGACTACGCAGCCCATTTCCTCCTGGGCCTCATTGATGATCTCCAGCACTGCTTGGTTAACAAGATGTGCCCTAACTATTTCATCCCCCAGTGCAACATGCTGGAGCACCTCTCTGAAGAAACCGTCATGCTGCACGCACGGAAGCTGTCCTCAGTCCGCTCAGACCCCGCCGAACACCTTCGAACTGCCATCGAGCATGTCAAAGCAGCCAACCGACTAACATTAGAGCTCCAGCGGCGGGGCAGCACCACCAGCATCCCCTCCCCACAGTCAGATGGAGGGGACACCAACCAGCCTGATGACCGATTAGCCAAAAAGTTGCAACAGCTAGTGACTGAGAACCCTGGGAAGTCCATCTCTGTCTTCATTAACCCAGATGATGTCACAAGGCCCCACTTCAGAATTGATGATAAATTTTTCTGAGTTTTCATCTAAGTTTTTTGGGATTTTTTTTTTCCTTTTGTTTTATTTTTAAGAAACTCTTGCCATGTGCAGGGTTTTTTTTTGTGTTTGGTTTTCCTTGATAACTTAGTCTCTTGTTTTTTACATATCCAGCATAGATTGGATCTGTTGAGAACAATCTGAATAAATTATAATTCCTGGTTCTGCAGGACGGTGCAGATTTTGAAACAGTATATTACTATTTCATATGCTGCTTTGATTTTTTTCACCCACCCAGCCCCGTTGTCTGTGAGTAGTTTATAAAGGAGAACATGAATTGTAGATGCAAATGCCACAGTGTAATGTAGACTTTTTTTTTTTTCTTCAAGCTTCCATAATTTATGTACATTTTTGGGCCTGGGGAAGGGAGAACTCACTTCCCATTGCTTCAGAAATTCACTTCTTTTTCCATGAGCTTCCATCACCCTAAAGAAATGAGGAGTGACTCTGGGTTGGAAAGCACTACTGGTAATTTGATGAGGCCAAATCTACTGGGCTGAACCCCAGTTCATCTGTTCTTCACACTTCTCACACTAGGGGAGAAAGTTGACTTCAAAGATGATGATGCAGCTTTTTGGGGAAAGCATTGTTTCTGTTTTGATCTACTTTTTGAATGTAATTGTTCATAATTGGACCTTGTACAGTCCAGAGGGTTGTTTCTGCTGCTTTTCCATGCGGAATAAGGTTATGGAATGTTAGTTTTAGTGTGTGTAATTATTCAAAGCCTTATTTAAATTCTATTAAAGAACATACCATTATAAATGTTAATTGCACTAATGAAATCTCTGCCATTACCTCAGTCCCACTGTTTGTGTTTCTTTCATGAAATAGCATCTGTTATTAGGTCTCAGTATTGCAGATTGCTTGAGGCCCCTCGGGGCTCATGGTTTCAGGTGATTTCTTGATTGTCTTTCTGTAAAAGGCTCTTCCTTGTTAGCCCTGCTATGTGTGAGAAGTCAGACTTTTGCATTGGCATATTTCTTTGGGTGCGTATCGTGTGTTGCAGTGCATATTGCATTAATATGTATTGCATGTTGTTGAAACAGGTTTACCATTAGATAAGGATGTAATGCTAAAGCAGTGGTATGTGCAAAGTGAATCAGCCAGACCTCGAGCAAAGGAGCTACCTTGCTTCTGTAATGCATGTATTATGCCTGATCCCTGTATGGCAGTTACCATTCCCTTGACTCCTGTGGACTTTTCTGACTTACCCTGGGACCTACGAGATCTTACTTTGGTCTCAACGTTTGCAGAAGTTGTGTTTGTACGTAAACTTGTGGTGCAAGAGTAGCCTTGAAAAACACATACGCTTTCCTTTTGTGTGTAGGGTAAGATGTATGGTAACAAGGGTTAGTCTGAGCCAAAAAATAACTTTAAAGAGTTCAAGGATGGAGTGGCTTTTTGTGGCTGGCTGGCCAGTGACTGATATTTAGGCCTTAAATCAGCAATTTGGGCTTAGCGATTATCCCAGAGAAGCTGTTCTGATCCAAACTTGATGCATGTTTTAAAATGTGATTATTAGAGCAGGTTGAAGTATTTTTTAAATATTTGAGGCAAATGAGGCGCATATCTAGTAAATTTTAACAGATAAAAATTGTGTATGAAAAACGTGTCACTTTTTTAGCCCAGCCTTTCTGTTAAAGAAACCAGGCTGGTGGAGCAACACACCAGCAGCTTTGGAAACTGCTTTATTAGGTGTTAGGGAGGTTTCAATACCTGATCTAGTGCCCAAGTCATGTTTTAAAATGAAACTTTGGCTCCTTCATCTCTTGGGCATATTTGAAAACTTCAGCCCATTGCCATAGCCAAGATGTTCACATTCACTTGAATTTACTGGTACACACATGAGCCTGAAGAAGCTCTCAGAAGTTGCTGGCTAGGTGGAGCAGATGAGGATTTAACTTTAAAGCACAATTGGCTAGTGATCGTGAGCCCCGGTGCAGCTGCAGTTATGGTCTGGGAAAGGACACGTATTGACTTCAGCAGAAGCAGAACCAGGTGCTGCCAGTGGGGCTATTGCCAAAGATGAGTCTCCATTTAAACCAGTGTAACCTGCCAGGGGAGGCAAGAGAACCGCCTGGGAATCCTCTCCAGAAGTGTTTGGAAAATGCAGACTCGTTAAAATGGTCTTTTCCCCAGTCTCCAGGACTTCTGTCTGTTGGAAAAAAGAGTCTGGGCTCCAGGATGAAGTTTTCCATCACCACATGAGAGAGATCTGCTCAGCACAAAGCAGCAGTGGCCTGGCAGGCAGAGTTATTTTCCTGGGAGTCCCATTGTCTGTGCCAGTGCTCCTGGGTTATGCAGAAACACAGCCTTCCTGTCAACATCCTGATGACCAGCAGTTTGGCTAGCCCATGTCAAGCTCTGGTGTGTGCTCCTTTTTTTTGGTTTTAATTAAAAAACATTTTGAAAAGTATCCATCTTGTTCTTCCTGCATTTTGAGGAAAATGTGTGTGGGTTTGGGGTTTTCTGGGAGGAGGGGAGAGGATGCTTGGCCATTTACTGGACTGGAAAGCAATTGCCCAGGTAGGTCTGAGAGAACGCTGTATCTTCTGCCTGGACTGGCTGTCTTCCAGGGCAGCAGAATCCTAAATCTCCTGTTGGTTTTGAATCTTGGTCTGGCATTTGCTCCTTTCCACAGAATGTAGCTAACTTAAAGAAGCAGGTTGCCCAGAGAGGGGATGTGTGCTTTGTGTATCAGAGAACACTGAAGGCTGTGTTTTTTTCCTCTTCCATTGTCCTCTCTTCAAGTATATGCTGGGATAGACTTGCAAAATGTGTAGGTCCTACTCTTGGACCAAGATTTTGCCTTTGCTTTTTCCATAGGGCTTCTGGCCAGTAGCACAAGGTGAGGAGCAGCTAATTTGACCGGTTCCAGTTGTCACTTCTGGGAGACTCCAAAGAACCCATCACTTCTTTGGGGGACACGTGAGCTGCTGCAAAGCTGGCACAACCACCAGCCAGTGGTGGTGGGGTACTGTGCTGTGTTGGGGGAGTACTCAAATTAGAGCAGAAGGGAACAACAGCCCAAGAGTTTTGTGAGAGCCTGCCATCTCTGCTCCTTCAAGCATGTTATGTGAAGCCTCAGTCACTTCTAGCTGGCTGTGATAAATCAGTTTCTCTACATTTTCCGATACTCTAGCCTGCAGATAGGTTGGTGTTCTAATGAGAAAACTAGAGCTGAGCACCAGTCACTCTTTGCAGGAGGTTCAGCAAAATTCAGCAGGAGTTTAACTATCCAATGCCCAGAATAGAAGCCAGCCCCCAAAAGCTGTTGGAAGAGCTGGTTTTTAATGGTCTGCTTTTTCTGTCCTCCTCTCACTGTGAGAAATAGATCTAATTTTGATCTACATTCTTAGACTGTCCCTGATTGACTTGTTTCAGTGGAGAGCAACCTTGTTTTTCAGCTATGGTGGCTCTGGGCTCGACAGGGACATCCAAGCTCTGCCTTCCACTTCTTGGTCTCGTCATGGAGGGTACCATATGCTGTGAGACAGGCTTGTGTCTGCTACAAATTAAGACGTTAGTGACTAAAACAGGCACTAAAAGAGCAGTCACCTGGCGTGAGATGTGCTCTCAGCTCAACTTCTGTTGGCCAGTGTTATGGGCCACGTGAAATGATCCCCAAACTCTCTGTGGGTACGGTGCTCTAAAACAAATACAGGGTCACTGACTTCACACAAGATGCTGTCCCGGTGCCAAACATCCACCAGTAGCTAGCAGTCTCCAACCGGTTGGGTTTAATTTTCTGGTAAATCTGGGCATACAGGGAAAAAAGACTATTCTAACAGCCTTAGAAGGCCAGAGATTCCTGAAGGTCACATTGCTCTGCTCTCCAGAGGCTGTGACTGGTGCTTAGACCCAGCTCCACTCAGCTGCAGGCTCTGCAATCATTTCTGTAAAGAGGGTTTATTCAAGTGTCTGGCCAACCTGCTCGCTGCGCAGCAGTGAATGCACAAGGCAGGCGGGTGGTGGGACCAAAAGTACTTGGGAGGTGATGGCTGGGGCTGGAGGGTCACAGGGCAGGACCCAAATTCCGGTACGTCCACTGGGGCTTGAAAATATGCTTGAAACTAAGTGTCTGCACTTAGCTGGATCGAGCTGATTGCAATCAAACCCAAAGTAAGCAGACAGCTGTCATATTTCATTAACCCGTGTGTAGTACAAGCAACCATGCATAATGGGAGGGAGCGGGGCTGAGGGGAAGGGCAGGATGGGCTGCTGTTTCTCTACTTATTATAGTTTTTCTCTCTAATTATTTTTTTTTTAAAGCCTGCCTAGTTGGTGCCTGGAATTGCTGAAAAACATCCATCTGTCCCCTTCTGCAGGTTCAGTGCTGGGTAGGTTTGGCCACGTTGCTTGGTGTTAAAGCGAGTGTGTTCGGGAGGTGGCTGGGCAGCTGCGTGCGATAGCGTTCCGGTTCTCCTGGCATTGCTCAGTGATTACAGATATTCAGCATGCAAATAGCTCGTTCAACTTCAGCAAGTACATCATCTCCCTCCTGCCAGCCTTGCTTAGGGTGAGCTAATGGACTTTTAACATTATACAGCTTAGAGAGTGACTGTCTCTAATAGCTCCTGATTAGGCTCTCCAGAAAGGCAAATAACCATCATGGGGCAAAGGCTAAGCAAGGGAAGGGGGGCAAAAAAGCACAGATATTAAAAAGTTGCTGGCCCAGAGACTCTTGCTGACATGTTTTTTATTTAGGGAAGCTCAGCATTATATTTAGCACATTTCGGCTTTTGAGAACTGTCAGATGGATCCAAATTTATTTCCTCTGAATGCTTTTAGAATAGTGATAAAATAGCACTCCATCCCTTCTCCTCCCCCTTTGCCCGTTTATAATCTATTATTTTAGGGCTGCTCTGAGGAACTATTGTGTTTTCCTATTATCATTGTCCCTGGCTCAGCACTGTGCTTCCAAGCTGAATGTAGGCTTTTGGGGGTTATTTTTATCTTGCTGACCTTCTGTGGTAGAGGAACATGCTCTCATTCAGTCTCCAGACAGCCTGATTTGCTGAGCAGAGAGATGTGGGTGCATATCGGGGACACCAGGCTCTCTTTAAACTGACTCGGCCCTGTCTCTCCCTCTCAATTTTTGTGTGTTAGGAATATCAACGTGGAAGACATGACTGAGGTCTTGCTAGGTACAGAGAAGACAAAAGCGATTCTGAAGTCAAGCAAGCTCTATTACAAAGTTAAAACTGAGCCTAACCAACCACTTTTCTCTCTGATTCTCAGCCCCTCTGACCCCTTGGTTTCAGATTGCTTTTGGAGAGATGGAGAGGAGATATATGAGCTGCTTTAGTCCACTTCAGTGGGTACAAATCATAGCTTTGACTAAGAATGTTAGACACTTCATTCATTAATGGCCCTATCTCCAGGGCTCCCAATTGCTTTGCGCCCTGTGTCGTGGTTTCACCATGACATCAGCAAGATGAGAAGAAGGTTTTATGATCTGTTCATCCAATTCACAGCACAACTGTGTGACGAAAGGAATGGGCTTTTTTCATGAAGGGCTAGTGACCTTGTGTGCTTCTCCTACTTCCTGCGTGCCAAGGCTCTCATACACCATGTTAACAGCCACTTCTGAGGGCCTCAGCTGATCAGAGAGAGAAGGCCACAGTTCTACTGTGCAAACCAGCCACCTGCCTTTCCTGGCCTTGGCCATCCTTGCAGGGCAAGTCTGCTATCTGCAGTCAGCGTGCTCTTCAGAGACCTTGGCTGGTTGTAGTTGCAGGCTACAAGCTGTGGCTGAATCCACAGATGATGGCAAGTCAGGGGACAGCTTCCCACAACTGCCACATCAAGAGAAAACTCCACTTGGCTGATCTGAAACCTCATGGAGGAGAAAACCCTTTCTGCAGGGAGGCCTCTGCAAAGTCTACCCTTTCCCACCAGTGTTTTTGATGTTTAGGCTCCAGAGAATGTCTAGTCCACTTCCAGCCCTGCACTTCTTAATGCCCTGTAACAGGCGAAGGGCTGTAGCAAGAAAAAATTCAAAGCTGCAACCTTCTTTTAGCTTCCTGAAGAGGTACCTTCTATTTGCCAAAGGTTCTGGCTAGTCTTGGTTGATGTACACAGTGCTATATTCATTGCATTATTTTGTTAACTGGTGACAAAATTGAGATTGGCAAGTGTCATCTTTAACCCCTGTGCTGCTGCAGGTACATACAGGTGTTATGTTGCTCAGTACTTGAACTGGTTGCACTAACATCATCTTTGCCTCCAACTAAAATAGAAGAAATGCTGGTGGGAGGTCATTATGGAAAGCCTCCAGGAAAAGCACAAGCCCATCAGTTAAAAGAAACTCTAAAAACTGAATGCAACAGTTCTTAAACGCACCAGCTTTTTGTGACTGATGGGCTGTTGTGTCCACCACGGCCTCTGTTACCAGGTCAGTAGTACACAGCTAGTTCCTCTCTTGCTCTTTCCCCAAGGCATGGCTCTATTCAGCGTTCAAACCCACTGAAGGCAGAAGGTGAAACCCACCCTCCAGGAAAGCGAATGATGCTCAGCTGGTTTCTCCAGCCTGTTTCTCTGTTGCATCCAGCCCCATGCCCCTCTCCAAAGCATCTTTACATAAGCTCTCCAGAGGTGTTCTGCTACGCAGTAATGAATTACAATGAAATAAAATACTGCTGAAAGGAGCTGGATAAATGCCTTGTCATATTTTGTTACAATCACCTAGAGCAACCTCATCGCCTGTGTCATCTGTCTCTCCGGCTTACTCATGGAGCGGCAAACATCATGGTGACTGTGCAAAAAAGGAAGAGAAACACAAGTTCATGTGAGTTGGAGTAAATAATTCAGAGGCACTGGCTTGTCGCTCTGATACACAGTGCTACCCAGGGCAGCCAGGGCATACTGGTCCAGCACGCACAGAAATCGTGCTCTCCCAAGTAAAAGCAAGCTACAGAGAAAACCCCAGCTCGTTGAGCAGGTGGAAACACAGCAGTGTGAGTGTGTGGAGGGCTGGAGGGGGCTGCAGGGTGTGTGGGCAGTGTCAGTGCACTCGGGCTGGTGGGATCTGGCTGGGGATGCTCTACCTTAACGTGGGCACCTGCAGCTGCACAACTTTACGCTGTGCTACTGACTGAATGCAGATGGTGCTTATTTGAAAGCCATTTCTGGATAGCAGCTCAAGAAATAAAATAATAAGAATAACAAAAGATAAGGAATATTTATGGTGATTTCTGGAGGAGAGAGATGTGATCAATGTAAGCCAGCAGCCTGCTTTATCTCTTCATAGCCTGCCATGGTTTGTGGTTGAAAAGAACTTGTATCTTCCCCTGAAATCACCCAGAACAGGAGTAGACAAACAGATGCTGATGGGAGACGATTTATGAACTCTGCTAAATGCTGGAACATAACAGACATGGGTGTGCTTCCAGGCCAGGCCCCTCTCAAAGGACATGGCCTGTCTCCTAGCCCAATCTTAATGAAATGTTAATGAATAAAGGAAATCAGTGCTGGGAAGAGAGTGAGCTCTCCACATGTGAAAGCCAGGCGGGCTCCTAGCTGTAGCCTTTACATCCTTCATGCATTCCTGTAGACTTCCTCCTCTGTTCTTACAGTAGGAGGGACACCATGGCTCTGTCCTTGAGGAAGCTGAGTGAGTTTGAACCCTACTGCAGGAGACAAAGGTCTGTAGGAAGCCCAGACCAGTGTTTCTCTGGGCAGTGCTGGAACTGCACAAAAGAGCAATGATGATTATTTTGCTCACCTCTGAAATCAGCTTCAGAGCTGCATGGCATGAGCAGGAGTCATTGTGTTTCTTGGGAAACAGGCTGTGCTAAGAAAGATGAGAATTGGCTCAGATCTTGTTGCTTCCCTTCTCAAGGCAAAGCACAATTATCCTACTTGATCTCTGATGTAAGCCCACACAATTGTGGACACCTAAAAAATACACTCAGAAAAATATTTCCTCTCCCTTGAAAAACACCTCCTGGAAGTTTTTTCCTCATGGAGAAAAAAAACCCTATGCTGGTCTGGATGATTGTGTCTGTTTGGAGTCCAGCTGTCCCAGTGGCCAAACCCTGTCAGGTGCTCACCTTTTATTTCAGGCATGAAATATGACTCTGGCCAGATGGCTTCATATGCCTTGAAGAACGAAGTGAATCTTTGAACAAAGCTGGGGCGTTATGAATTGCTGAGGTTTATTGACTGGGGGCAGGATTTACTTATCACAAAGAACTGAGCGAAGTAGTTGAACATCTAAGTCATTCACCTCCTGCACCGCTGGTCCTTGCTGGCACAGACCTGGTCCCTTAACTGCTTTTTTAGTGGCACGATGCCATCTCCCCAGCAGCTGTCTAGGGCCACATGTAACTATGTGTACTCCTATGACCTGACTGCAAAAAGGTCCTTCCAATCCAAGTGCCATTTCCCCTTCAATAGTTACCACTCTCCAGCAAATGCATCAGCAAGGCACCCTGGGAGCCTGAATTGCTCTGGCCAGCTGCAGTACAGCCAAGGGCCATCGCCAGCCGGGAGGAGAGGGGATGCATTGTGTCTCCCCTTCCCAGAGTCCCTGGCTTGGCTTGGGAATAAGGCCTAGGTGTTTGATGGTGGGTGGTATTCAGTGGGCAGAGCTGATGCACCTGCATGGCACAGCCCCGCACCAGCCCAGCCCAGCACTCACAGGCAAGGCAGCTCAGTACAGGAGTCGATGTGCTCTTTCCTTCAGCAATGCTGATTAGATCACATACAGCTCCTGCTCCTGGGAAGAGCTCCGTCAGAGCTGGCTCAGGTATCTTAACTGCACAGCATTCACCAGTTTGGAAATACCCACTCTGCTTAGAAAGCTGAATAATGGCTCACAGCAGGATTGCAGCCTCCCAGTTCTTACTGGAGAAACCTGGTGGTGTCTGCCTGTGGCCTTGTCTTTTCACACCTCTGGCAAGATAAAACATTATTTTGAGGGTCAGGGTGATGATGGGGAAAATATTCGGTGTTTTCAATTTTACACGCAGTACTTCAGCGAATGTTCATGTTTGCCAGCCTGAGGGAGGGGGTGTGAGGCTAGAACAGCAACACAAATTAATGAATGTGTTTGGGAAATACTCTCTTGCACGCATTAACTCACTTTCAGTAGCTGATTTTCAGTCTAGTCACAGAGACATTATGTTGATTTGCACTTCTGCAACCACTGACATTCCTTTGCAGACAGTTAGAGTGAGGAATTTCTGTTAAATATATATTTAGTATTTCTCCAGGTTCATTTGAAGAGAGTGATAATATATCATTGCTCCCAGTGGGGACATAGCTGCCTCCTAGCTTATGTCTGCTGACATGCATTAGAACTGGGCTTGAACAGTAGCAATCAATAGTGGGAAATGCAGCGGCTGAAACCACTAAGTGCAGCTCTAATGTTCCTTATGCAAACGTTAACGCTCACCAGAGAGCACGCCTGCTCAAATCAGCAAAGAAACAAGATTGACTGCTCTATTTTCTAAATGATTCCCAATATTTTCTGTTGGGCTTTTTTGTGGTTTGCCTATCTTAAGGAAGAAACACAAACAGTTGCTGAAACTGGAGTTAAGAAAGAAACACCTCTTTTTGGAACAAGTGTGAGTTGCCCACACAGTCGAGGGCAGGTGGACTATCTCCAAGCACATCAGGACACAGCTAGCTGGGTTCTACCACCCTCATCTCCTTAGTGTCCACCAATCCTTATCCTGACAGGGACCAAAACGAGCACACACCTCCCTGACTTGGCTTCAAGGGACAAGTAGTGCATGGGTGTTATATCCTTCTGCACAGCTCCTGTGCACCCCCACACCCCATCCAACATCGTCATTTGCTAACCAGCTGCTCAGCCTGAGTCTGGGACCAAGTGCTCAAGTAGCTGAGCACCTGAGCCTTGCACCAACTTGACAGGATGTGCCTGTCCTCAGGGTTGCAGGTTGCTAGACATGGAACTTACTCATGATAAACCCCAGTTGGTTTGCTGTTAGCACACAGCTGATACATGGAGGGAGACCACTGTCAGGACAGGTGGGCCCTGAGGGTCTGGGATCACCTTCATACTCCATCTGCAAGCTGGAGTAATAACAGTGATGACTGAGCTTCCCAGCAGTACTGACCTCCTTCCCCTCTGCACCACATGGAGAAGTGGGACAGGAGAAGGAGAAAAACCCCTTAGTTTTCTGATTTCTTTGTACAGTAGTGCTGACCTCCATGGCACACCTGGCCGTTGCTGTGAGTGGAAGGCTTACACGGCCCAGCTGGGCCCAGCACAGCTATTTTGCTGCTCAGCAGGGCTGGTAAAGCAGCAGCCCAGGTGAGAGGGATGTACGTTAACAGCCATTTGGCAGAGAAGGTTATAAAGGAGGAAAGGGGGACACAGGAAAGGTTGTTTCTGCTTGGAGAGGATGTTGGATGGGGACTGCAGTCAGAGGATGGTCAGTGATGCATTAAGAAGTAAGTGATCTTTTACAAGGGACTATGTAAACCTGTGTGTACAGTAGGAAGCAACTCCATGTCCTGGGTTTGGCTCCCCAAGGAGATTTGGGCAGGCCCTGATCTGTGAAATGGTGGAAAAAGTGTTCCCTCATTTTGGGGTGTGTGCACTCTCACCTTTCTCAAGTTTTTCTTTCCATCATCCAGAGATAATAGTGAGGCTGCAACCAAACTTTTAAGCCGAGTAAGATGAAAGGCTGGGGTTTGCTTGTGTATGCCAAGAGCATAGAGAGAGCCTTGAGAGCCTGAGGCAATGCAATGGTACAGGCACTTGAAGCAGCAAGTGTCCTGCTGCCTGCTCTTTCCCTAGGAAACAATCCAAGACAACAAAGCAAGGAGAGGTTGTTAGTGTGACTGACTTGTGGATGTGTTCTCTGGAGGAGTTTGGTTTGGGAAGAGCTAGGCAGGAGAGATCTGCTTGTTCTTGAAGGCAAAGAGCCTTGGAAATGCTCAGGTCATCCGAAGATGTGTGATAACACTGCCTCAGGCAGCAGTGCCTGCATGCGTTCATCTGCTGGGAGTATGTGGTCAGACTGTAAAGAAAGGACAGATCCTGGCACATGATCAGCTTTTACTGCTATCACTAGTAAGTTGGATGCCAGGAGGGATTTATCAGCGGTTGTGAACCCTTATAAGGTGTTATGGAGGAAAGCTGAAGTGTTCCCTTGACTTATGTGTCAAATTGCTAAGAAGGGTGTGTTGCTCAACACTGAGTTGAAGGAGCATAAGCTTCCCAAGCCCTGTTGTCTGTGTGGTTTATATCTGTCCTGTGGTGTGCTCACCTGAACACCCCACATTTGGGTGCAGGTATGGATGAAGAGCTCTGTTTCTGCTGTCTCTAGGTGCAGTGGGCTGAGATGCACTTAGCCTTACTGGGGAGCTTGCTGTGAAGCCAGGAGGTTGCCCCAGCTGGGAGGACAGCCAAGCTCTCTTGGTCAAGCAAATTCAGTAGCTTGGTTAGATCCTTACCTGAGGAGTGTGTCAGCACACTGACTTTGGTTTATCCCTGCTGGAAATGCTGCAGTAGCAACTGAACAGAACTCTGAAAGTAAATCAGAAGTAAATGCACCAATTGCTGGAGAGGCTGGTTCTGTTCATCCTGAAGTAAGAAGTTCAAGCAGGTCTCAGCCACAGGTGGTGGCTGCATTTTCATTGTGCTCTGCAGAGCCTGATTAGCACATCAGTGGAAACAGGTGGATGTCAGAGTTCTCACCTTCAGAGTTTTAACGAGAGTATGAAAAGAAAAGCCACCCCCTCCTTTCTGCTGTATTCTCCTCTCCTGAGGTTCTAGCAGCTGTTTCTAGACATTTTAGGGTACCTTAAAGTTATTTCTCTTACCTACCAGTTTCCATCACAGGTGGTAGAATAGGAGTTTCTTTCTTTCTGGCATCCAAGCTCTGAATGAATCTAAAAATCTAACAGGAAGGGTGTTTCTTCATCTGCTCTTGTTTTACCTCATGTGTATAACTGCAGGATGAAGGGACTCACTGTAACTGTGCCCACTTCCCAGTGGCTGGCCCCATCCAGCTGCTGTTCCTGTTTCCTGTCCCTGATGGTTAGCATATGAGGGATGTTGGTTTCCAAATGGAGATGCAGTGATGCTCCAGATCTTATGGATTTTCCTAACTGTTGAAGGATTTGGTTTTCCTGGGCAACGAGTCATCATCTATGGTGGCAGATCAGATTGTTTCATGAAGCCATGTATATTCCTGATATGATAGTGCCCTTCTACCTTCGAGATTTTTAACAATGCTGGAAGATAGTATCGTATGACCTTGATTTTGGCAGTGAGTATGAACTGATGGCAGCCAGCAACATTTTCATCTGTTCTCAGCTCCACTTCTTCCTTCCCAGTCCTCTTCTCCCTGTTTGCCCTTGTAATTGGAGATAAGCTGGAGCCACATAGTTATGCAGATCAGAAATGTAATCTAGACATCTCTTCTGTGAATCGCATTTCTAACGTGCCCTTCAAACAGAAGTCAGATGCCTACAGTCTATTTTCTGTGAGCTGCTTGGAAAAAATCTGAGCTGCAACTATTGATAGATACATGTTTGAGGGACACCTGGAGGTGTCTGATGTTCTCACAAAAACAGCACAATACTTCACTGAAAAGCAGCTTTATCCTCTTCCTAAAGAAGATCAAACTCTTCATGGGAGGGCAGGCCACTAGGGACTTTGATAAGGTGATGAAAGCCTCTAAGTGTTTCACTTTTTTTGAGCAGAACAGGAGTTCAGGCTGTGCAGGTCTGTAGAAGAGATTTTAAAATACCCTCTCATGCTGCCTGGGAACAATGGAGGACTTGGTGAAAGATCAGGTGCCTTTTCTGGCTTTGTCCCCTTCCCGACCATTTTGCTGCTGAACAAATCCCTGCTTGCTGTGCAATGCAGCAGCTGGCCAAGGTTCAGATGCCCAATGCTGGACCTTCTTTTCAAAGCATCACTGAACTCCTACCTTCTGGTCCAGAATGACAAGCTTGTAGAAACATGGGGAGGAAGGTCTCAGCTGAGGAGATGCAAGGGTGGGAGTGAAGGATCACATGCAAACGATTGGGCAAATGATTTTGACAATTCTTCTGTTATGATATTGAAGTCCTCCAAGAGCAAGATAAGGACAAGATCCGGATGTAAGGATTATCAAGGGTCTCCTCAAGATGTCCCTCTCGTGTGGCCTCATGGCTGTCTACAAGCATGTATGTTGTTTGGCAGAGCTAAGGCCAAGGAAATTATCCAGACTGAAAAGCTCATTGGACAGTGCCACAGTTTGAGACAGACAAATCTGCACCTACCTGCTTCTAATAGATGGGTTAAGATCTTGAGACTTCATTAAAAAAAACCCTCAAACAAAATGAAAAAGAACCCAAAGATGCATGTAGTGGAGCTTCGAAATACACAATGAGATGCTCACATAAGTGATTGCTGTGAATGCCTGTGCTCCATCTGGGGGCTCTTAGAACCACAGCAGTTAAGCAAACTATTGCATTGACTGCAGTTGTGAATCTGTTCCTTAGCTTTCCCCTCTGCCTCAGCCCCTTGGTTTGAATCCTTTAAGTGGTGGAAATGAGATGTAATGCTCTGGAACACCCTGGCAGGGTGGTCAGTGAAATCCTGTGTTGTGGGGCCCGGTAATGCTGGGTTATCCAGATTAGACACTGCATCTGATTATTTTACCAATAATCCTACCCTCAGCAATTTAATCAGGCTGGGGATTGCAGGGCTGGGATCAGGCAGAAATAATGGGTGATTGCCCCCTTGCGCATCTGTATCCTGGGAACTCCTCGTGTGTGGCAGTATCTGTAATGCATTTAAATAAATGTATGCGGTAGTGCTGTGTTGCCCCTGGCATTGCAGCTGAAGTCTCCTGTTGTTTCTCACTGTTTGTAAGTGAGAAGTCAGTTATTGAGTGGCTTGGGGTGACACGGATTCCTGCATTTACTTTCTTTGTGTTCTTGCAAAGGGAGGCAAGTGATATGTGACACCAATATAAACAAATAGGGATGGCAAAGGAAATGCTTCAGTCCGTTGAGATCAGCAGATGGTGTTAACCTGCCTGTCGGATAGTGACAGAGCTCCTCACCTCCTGCTATGGGCAGGCTGAGTGAAGTGATCTGTGTCCTGATCCCATCTCTGGGAAAGGCTTCTCCAGCGTGGGCTGGGAATGAGGTTGCTTAGGTATGTGTTTGTAGAAGTGCCTAAAGAGGGGCTGTGTTCATGGTATCTAACTTGATCCAAAGGTAGTGATTCAGACTTCCTGACACCTGGAGCTCCAGATTCTACAGAAAAAAGTGGCATTCAGTGTGTCCAGCTTCCCCAAATCTCAAATGAGTGAAGACCTTATTGAGACCCACATGAGCACGTCCACACAGGAATAAACACTGCTTGAGGGAATATAAAATAGTTTACTCTATGAACCTGACCCTAGCTAAGCAGAGCCTTGTTCAAGGATAGTGCCTTAGGATTTGGGATATGGGTTGAGGATGATGGGTGCACTGGGAGCAGCTCTGGGCACAGCTGTGCCAGAGTTTACTTAGGGCTCTTACTACAGCGCATACGTGATCTATTGGAAAGGCATTTAAGCAATGCTGATGTGCTTAGAGGTGTAAAACGTGTCTCCTGTGCAGGCTCGCAACTGCGCAAGGACTGTGAGAGTAAGGCTGGGATGGCAGCCCGGGCTTGTGGGGAGCGCTCCCGCTGTGTGGCAGCGCCGGGGCTGGGGGAAGCACAGAGCCCGACGCTTCTCGTTCCAACCAGGAGAGGGCAGAGGTTCCTACGCAGCCACGTGTGGCCTCGGAACCTGCTGGGGCTTAAGGACAGCATTAATGGTCACTGCCACGGCGCTGAGGGCTTACAGCTCCAACGTCGTGATCTAGGAGAGGAAACACCACCTTGGCTGTAAGCCCTCTCCTGCCAGAGCAAGGGGCAGCTGCGAGACAGACCGAAGGCTCTGCCTGCCTGGGGAGAGGCTCATCTTAGCGTGGGGATGAGCAGAAGTGAGAAGCCTAAAGCTAGGGAAGGAGGAATGAAGAAAACAAGGGAGAAGAGAGTGGTTACAGCAGGGAGGGGAGGAACAGTGGGTGGCAGTGGCAAGCCTGGGTGCTGGGCAGGGAGATGAGAGCTTTCCTCCATGTGGCAAGCGTGGCTCGTGTCTGTGTGCAGATGCCAGAATCGCGATGCTTTGTGTGTGTGGGAGGGCTGCAGCCAGGGAATGGGAGAGACAGCTTAGCTGGAGCTCACAGACTGGAGGACTGCCTTGGGAAGGAGTCTGCACGTGCTGGCCCAGGATGCTTCAGTTCAACGTAACTCCTACCTGGTTCTGTCCCCTCCAAAGTGACACCCTGAGCCCTACACTGAGGTTGCATTTTTGTTGCTCCTGTGATGTGAGGAATTTTCAGGATCAAACTAAGTGTTTCCAGCAAATGCTTTTAGTTTGGAGCCATTGCCAGTTGGTGCTTTCTTGATGCTGGCAGGAAAACATCATCCCACTGGAAAACAACTCCATTGCTTTTCCCACTTGCTGTTGCTACTGGCTTTATTTTTGATGCTGCCAGTTGGCTGCACATCTTATCACTTGGTGTTTCTGCTGCTCTCAGCCTTGACGTTGCATCTTGTTACTTTACTGTCTGTGCTTTTGATTTCTACAGCCGATCTGTGGCCCTGAACCTCTTGCCATCTCATCCCACTGCAAAGTGGAGCTTGTTGAGTCAAGGTCCTGGTACGCTTCAGCCTTGGCTTCCTCTGCTCCTGTTACCTGGAGGGTCTCAAACCATATCACCATGCTGATTGTGCTGAAGTTCTACAGTTTTGCTACACTGCTGACTAAATAGTTTTACTTCTCTGTCTTGCTTTCTAGAATGGGATTCAGTCACAGCTGGCTTCATGCCACTCTGAGTCAGTCCAAACATTCCTCCTCTGCCTTAATTTGTGACCAAAATCTCTTTGCCTCTTCTAAGTTTAAAAAGCAATGCAAGGCGATGTGCTCTCCTTTCTTGTCATTGTCTCCTGGATGTGAGCATAGGCACCTTCTGCTGTCTCCAAGACTCTCTGTGTCTATTCCTATCCATGCTGTTATTCTTCCTCTTCAGTCCACCCTCTCTTCTGGCAGCTCTTCCTTACAAAACAAACTTGCTATTCAAGCCCCCACATGTTTCTCTAAATACAGCCCATCTCTGCACCTTGACTTGCAAAGTGCTTTTATCAAAGTCAGCCCTTCTGTCTCCTGATATCCTTACTCTTATCTGGGAAATGTTCCTCCTCATCCTTCCCTAGATTGTTTTCAACTAATCTGCTTGGAGGATGCTGCTCTTTCCCTTGGTCTTTTCCAGCCTGAAGCGTCACACATCACTCTGTCCTTGGGCCCTTTCTCTCCTCCCTTCATTTGTTACTTGACCAATCTCATCCAAAATGCCTTTGTGGATGCTTTGTCACCTCTTCTCAGTCTGCAAACAAGAGGAAATAGGTGCATCCTGAAGACTTCCATGCAAGGCCAGGTTGGATGGGGCCCTGGGCAACCTTGTGTAGATCCAGGCCTGGAGGTTGGTGTCTCTGCCTGTTGCAGGGGGGTTGGAATTCTATGATCCCTGAGGTCCCTTTCAACCCATGCCATTCTATGTTTGCTCAGTCTATAGAAAAGCTCTTCACTCTCACCTTCAGTCCATTCCTGTTCCCTGCTTTTCCAGTCACAATGGATGTTGCCATCAGGCCCTCAACCCGTGTGTCTCTTGCCTTGGACATGTCACTGGACTCTTAGGTCACAGCTGTTTAATGCTACTGTGTAAGGTTGCCTCTCCCACACCACACAAACCCTCTCTGGAGTCTTTTCCATTACTGGAATGCTCCCCCCCCCTCCAGATGGGGGTGATATCAGGCTCCTCCTGTCTATCCAGAATGTTGCTTCCAAGGTGGTCTTTTCACTAGCTCAGGAAAACATCTCTTGGAGTTGGTGTTTCTGCAAAGCCAATCACTAATGCAGCAAACACTGTAAAACTGCCCAAGGAGCTGTTTTCTTCCCACCATTCATTTTCTGTGCAGCTGCTCCTCTGAGAAGAGAGGAGTGTCCTCTTAGCACTGCTTGCTAGAGCTGCTGCTTGCTTCTGGTACTTTAATTTTAAAAGATAACCATTTTGATTAAGAAACAAATGCACTCTTGCCTCATCAGCCAGCTAAGAAAATGGCTCTAGAAATGCAGGGGATGAAAAACTGATTTTTATACGAAGAAGAAAATGAGGTCCAGGGAAAGGGCAGTGGTGATGCCATTCTGACACTCTTGAAGCACATGGAGATCAGTTTTGGGCATGGCTGGGATAGCTAGTGGCAGGACTGTGCTCTTTGACACACGCTCCCAGCTGGCTGCCATGGCCAGCCCCCTGGTCTGTGTGGCAGGTGTGTGCAGCACTGGCACAGCTAAAAAGTGCAGCAGTTCCAGAGCTTCTGGGACAGAGCAAGATCTTCAAGGGTGAGGATGCATGAGAAACCCAAGGCTTTCTGATCCCATCTGCATGGTAAATTGAGTGCTTTCTGGACTTGGTTCTTAAAGTCCTCTGAACCCCAACCTGGACAGATCTCCATGATGGGAAAACCAACCTTTTATACCTAACATCTGCTGGTCTCTGGAGAATAAAGGAAGAATCTGCACAGGAGCATGTGGTTCTTCCAACTCAGTGCTGTGCTTGCTGCAGTCCATTTGAACATCTAACTGGCAGCAGGTCACAAATGCTGCCCATAATCTCAGTCTTGCTTCATTTACTGAAAGGTCTGTAATGAGACCAGAGATGGAGAACTGCTGTAGAGCAAACAGGATTTAAGTAACTTGCTGGCTATATGGATTCTTCCTTGAATCTCTGCTATGCCCTACATCTATACTTTGCTGTCACTTGGAAGATGCCACTGCAATGTTTAGAAAATACTATAGGTTGGTCTGTCTGCTCCACTTATGGCAAGAAGGAGGGTTGTATTCACCAGGTAGAGGTGAGCTCCTTTGCAAGCCTTGAGTTAAAGGTGTGTGGTTCTGTTGTGCGGATGGGTGATGCAGCTGAAGTCCTCTGTTCCTCTTGGCTATGCTGCCAAGGAAGGAGCAAGCATGAGCCTCCAAATGGTGTTCATCCTTTCAGGGCAGGCATGCTGATTTTCATACTGCTTGGGCTGGTTGCAGCCCAGACTTCTGGGATGGATTCAATGAGATCCTATCAATCAAGGAAAGTGAGGCTTAAAGAAGTTTCTATTTATGTATATAATCAAAGCAAACAAACCAACTGAGCTTTCCTATAAGCAAAACCTCAGTGGAGAAGAGCAGAGGCAGGCAGTATCTTGGCAGCCTTATTACACACACCATTGAAGACCTCCTGTCCCCAGTGTCTGGCAGATTTGGGGGTAGGTGGCAGGTCAATCCATTTCTGGATGCTGTGCTGGTTGGAACCTGGGGTTCCCTGAACGTTAAATTAGAGCCATCCTGCATAACTGGGCTTGACTCCTAAGTTCCCATTTGTGGCAGACTTCTCTGCCTCCAAGGGAAGTGTCCTTGCAGCTCAAGCTAGGTTGTCCCAAGGGTTAGTTTTGTCACCACATAGTTTATTTACCACTCAAAAGACACTGGAGGAAAAAGCATCATCCTGTCTTTGTACTATAGAGCTACTGGAAACGGGTGTGGGTTAAAATGGGTTTAGGGGTCAGACTTCACCCAGGCAAGGTAGGACTTAAAATATTCACTTTGGGCATCAAGTTTCTCCTACAAGCATGGTGAGCTGTCTATTTAGCTTGCAGCTGTTTGTCAGGGATGAAGGTGCTCTATGGATGCTGTCCCTGTGGATTTAACTTTTGGTGGAGGACTGAGCCAGCTTTTTACTCAGTTTCTCCTAGCAAAACACATGAGTTCTTGAGTTAAGCATGTGAATATATATATATATATATTTTTTTTTTTTTGCTTTTACCAGGGTTTTATCTCACTTTTGTTTGTTTTTCCCTTCTTTTTGGCAAATAATATTTGGCAAATATAATGAAGGATAGAGAATGCAGGCTATGAACTGTTCTGGTCAAATGGCTGTCAGCGTTGCTACTATCAAGCAGCATTTACCTGTCACTCATGTTTGGAAAAACTGAGTTTCAGCTTGGGTTATCACAGAGAGATCCAATACCCTGAGGCACCGGCAAGTTGCACTATGAATGCCCTGCTGTTAATGGTCTTCTCTCTGCAGGTTTTATTGCATTTGTTATTTTTTAATGTTCTGGAAATCATATCATTAAAGTGAACATGGTAAATGTAGGCAAGTGGAAAAAAATGTTGGAGCTGGAGAGGAGATGACTCTTTGCTCAAGGCTCTGCCTGTCCCCTTCCTCAGGGGCACTGGAGGAGTCTGTCACATGCTTAGGATGTTGGTGGGTATCAGATGGTACTAAATAGCCACCTCAGTGGGCATCTCATGGGATTGGGGTCTGAGGGCAGAGTTCAGTGCTCTAGAAGTGGCTCTTACATGGTAGGAATAAGGCAAAGACATTGCCTCCTGGGATGTGGGCCTCAGCAGAGGTCAACGCTGGGATTTCTTGTAATAGACAAAGAGTATGAATGTTATTCAGCCTTGATGGCTTTAGACTAGTGATGAGCTAATAGGCTTTTTTTATGGTAGGAAGTAGGCATAGGCAAATAGGATTGTAAGATAAATAGTCCATTCTCTGTGAGCATTTGAGCACCTGGCTCTTAGGAGGGCTGAGCTGCCAGCAGGAAGCTCCTTCCTGTCTCTGCCCTGTAAAGTGTTTTTTCTTGTGTAAAGCATTCTGAATGCATGTAATTACCTTTTTAATCAAGTCAAAAAGGGGATGGTGCTTAAGTAGCTCCATTCAGCAGCTTATTTTAATATTTTCATTTTACATGAAAGCCTTAAGCTTTTATAATGGTCTAACAACCTGACTTCAGGCACCTTCCCTGCTCCCACTTGTTAGAGGAATGACAAAAGCTACTTACTAAATTAATAACCAGCAGTGTGTGGTGGGGCTCGGAGGATCCAAGAGCCAGCCCTGAAAACACAAAGCATTTTCCTGCAAGGACTGAGTTCAGCTTCCTGGACTTTGAGGAGTTCAGGGTGCTCAGTACCCCATAGAAAACCAAAATTTGAAGTTGAGCTGTTGGGGTCAGATCCAACCACCACTAAAGTCAACAGTAAGACTCTTGTTAGTGTTAATTTGTGTATACAGATTGGTATGAAGACCAGCAGCAGAAAAAGCTGGTGCTCAGAAGGACCTTCCTCTGAGTGAACCCAAGGATAGTTACCTCTCTTCCTGATTTCCTTCCATAGTACTTTCTTACATTGGCTGCAAGTAATTGTGAAGCTACTCCCTTGTTTTGTGACTTTGTTAGTGCTTTTTCCTTTATTGATATTAAGTTGGCTGACTTGATCAAATGCTGAAATCATAATTTTAGGTAGTTAAACTGACTGTCCTTGCTCAAAGTTCATGGCTTGCTTGGGTCTTTGTTCCACACACCAGCTCCCAATGCACTTATGCTATGCTTCTACAACTACTTGGATGATGCGAGGCAGTGACATCAGCTGATGATGTCACAGCTATTATTTTTCTTGTTCATAATCAGAAGCCACGTACATCATCCTCGCTGATGGATTACAGCTTGTATAATGTTCTTTGTGTTTTACCTTACCTATGTCATTAAAACTTCTAGTGTATGTTTACACCCCCCATTTACTCCTCCTTTCTCTTGCTGTGTTCTTTCCTTCTTTGGTAGTGTTAGAGGTCCTTCCTGCTGCTGCTGTGTCATGGCCTACTTCCTTGGAACCTGCTGCTTTGGCTTGTGCTTATCAGAGCACAGCTCGTGGCACATGGACATCTTCTGAACCTGGTGTGGTACAGAGCTGTCTTTTTCTTCTGTCCTAAAGGAGTCTGTTCTGTTGGCTGATGAAGGCAGTTAGTGATGCCCATTGTTTTTTGGGAAGAGATACCAGAGTCCAAAAAACGGACTTGACTGAGACTTGACTGAGTCTTCCCTGTTGTAGCTGCTTTCAAGGTTAGATTCATATTGAACATCAAGGTTAGTAGTTATTATTCCCCTTTGGTCAGAACTCAGTGCAGCTCCTTTCTGATTGAAACAACTTTCTTTAAACAACTTTGTCTGCAGCTCTGGGAAGGACAAGTATCTTTTTCTTTGTGAGACCATCTCTGTCTCTAGCTGGGAAGTTTCCTAATCTGGGCACTGAAGTTGGCTTCTGGGCAGTTTGGGAACAGGCTGAGCCGTTGGCACCTAGATTCATAATCCCTGGAAATCAAAGTAAAGAGCTAAAGCTGGCTTGTGACCAGCTTTGTGTAGAGCTTGGGACAGAGGCTATGTCCCTTGGCCCTTGAGATACCAGTGCCCCTGTGTCAGGGTTTGGTTTTTGGATGGTTTTTACCATAACATGGTATTGAGCAGATGAAATACCACCACTGGTGGGATTCTGCCTCCTGGCACATCCAGCCTCACGCAGAAGTGTTCCCTGTGGACATGGCAGCACACGTGTGGCTATGTGCGTGACCTTGCAGACTGGCTGGTGCCTCTGCCCTCGTGAATGGAGGTTCCCTATAGAGAAGGAGGCACTGTGCCAGGGTAGCAGATGGGCAGGAGCAGCAGCAGCTGGGAGACCATGTATGATCATCACGTGGGCTTACTGTCTGCAGCAATGCCAAAATGGCTGCCTGGCTCAAACATGCCTGTGTGCAGGGTTACTCCTTAGCCAGTTGCTTCCAGAGGCAGGTTGCAGAAAGGGGTCAGGCAGCACTGACTGCAACAGGCAGAAGGTTCTGCCCAGCATCCCCTGTCAATGGGGGAAGTAGTAGGTTCCTCGGGAACTGGAGACCTGTGTACTATTTCCATCTCTGGAGCACCGTGTGAGAGCAGCCAAATGGAGCCCTTGCTGTGCCCCTTCTCACCTGTTCAGGCTGAGCTCTTCTCTGCTGAGTAGAAGCCTTACTTCCATAGGTCCTGTCCTGTTTCTGCTGGGGAGAGGGATAGCTCTAGGATCTGCTGTTAAAGTGAATTGGTCTGGTGGTGTGAGCATGTCTTCATCAGTGAGTCTTGCTGATAAAACAATGGTGTTGGCAGCCCTATGGAAACCATTCAGGATTAACATCAAGAGTGAATAACTCTGCCTTTCCCAAGTGAAGGTCTTGCCATGATGGGACCCAAGGACACACTGAAACATTAAGAAGATCTGCACAAGCTGTTTTGTGCTTGGACTGAGCCATCTTCTTATTTGTACCATGATTCCAAGTGACTACAAAAGCTTTGGATGTACAAAGCAAACAGCTGAGAAGTGGGTGAAGCACAGCTGGCACCCCTGTGGACTTGGTACAGGATGGTGTTTCAAAAGCTCTTCTTCCACTTTGGCTCAAAGGTGTGGTTGGGAGAGAGTCCAGGCTCAGCACATCTGCATCTCCTGAGTGCTGCAGTGCTTTGTCGTACTGTGGTTTGGAGATCAACTTGATGCGTTACTGAGATGTCACTAATGTGTGTATCTTTATTTTATGCTTGTTACTTGCAAAGCTGCAGCAGGCATGGATCTGACTTTCCCGAGGGGCTAGAGGAAGAACAGAGGTCTAATTTGAGCTGATCCAGCTTGCTTGATACCTTAATGCAGGTTGTACAGTTGAAGTGTAGAGTAGAGCACAGGCAATGTTACAATGTTACTACTGATAAATAGCTTGAAACACAGCTTGTAACTGGCAAGGGATGGAAAATATCCACTGGATTTGTTCCCATTAACTTGTTTCTTTGTGTACAGGAAAGGAACTTTGAAGGGGCTTCACCTGTGTTCTACACAGGAAGGGGCTTCTGTCTTCTTTCCTCAAGCTGCCCTTTTATTTCAAGAACATGCATCTTAAGGTCTTGTGATGGTTTAATGATCTGGAAAGGAAACATAAAAAGTTAGGTTGTTTCTTTGCCCTCACTTCTTCCTGTTGAAAGTTGTTTTTGAACTTAGAGGACAGCAATGTTCTAATGTTCTCTGAGAGCTTGACTGGTTTTAATATTTGGCATTTGATAACTTCTATCCAAGACTTTCTAAAAAGAATTTGCTGAGGGGTTATTGAGTGCTCTGGTGTATATTCTGATTGCATTTTGGGGCATTTGCAAGGACTGATAGACCTTGAAAGAGTTACTGTTTCATTGCTTTTCAGGAAAAGCACACAGGTTGACCTTGAAAGTCTGGTCAGTTGGGCATTCTGACTCAAAGCTGAATACCTCAATACCCAAATGTTCAGTCCTGAGAAAATGAAACTAATGTTATTTATCATGATAATGTAGGACTTAGTAAATGGGTATGAACCAGTTACCTTGTGAGTTTTACATGGTGGTCCTTCATCCAGCTGGGCTGTTTCTAGCTAATTTTGAGATATTTTCTTGCACTAATAGACCATCTCAACCTGCTCAGGACTGCTTGGATCATGTACTAAGATGAGATCATGTGCACCACGTTCACGTCCATAACCAAATTCAGGGTTGTGCTTTGGGATGGGGAAACCTGTAGGCAGCATCTGCAGGATGGATTACAGTAGCTCAGCCCATGTATCCACTGCTGGTTTGCCAGTACTGGGCTGCAGGTGGGAAGGTGGATTTAAACACCAGGATATACAAAGAAACAGGGTGAGTGGGGAATTATTGTTTCTCTGCTTAGAAGCCTGTTGAGTGTTGGAGCCATCTATCCCCCTGCATGTGCTACAAAGCATAAAAATTAAGCACAGAACTGGGTTTTACATCCCCTTCATACCAAAGCTGAAAAATCTGAAGAAACTTAAGAGCTACAGGAATAATTCCAGTGTGTGGAAACTTCCTTACAGAGACAAACTTAAGTACCTTAATCTGTGTTTTCTGAAGTGCCTTGATCCTGGTATGAATGTTTTATCAACCCCTCATTGGCAGGGGACTGATCTTTTTTTGTAAGCAAAGGGAAAACAAAATCCAGTGGCTGGATGTAAAAGCAGGAGAGCACAAACTGGCCATGAGGTGGATGTTTTATGAATCAGCATAATTAATCCTGAAACAACATATCCAGAGAAGGCCTGAACCTGGGACTGGGCATCTCCTTAAGAGATCCTCTCTGGGTCTGCAGGTGGTGTGGCCTCAGGCTGGCCAAGAAGATACAGGGAGGCTACAGGGTGAGTGGAGCGATCCCTCTGACCCTGGCCAGTTTGTGTTGGGGTCTGGGGACCATGTGTGCTGTGCCCATCACCTGCTGAAAGCAGCCGGTGTGTATGCAGCAGCCGGGATGTGTTTTGTGTTGTGCTGCACGGATGCCACCTCCGCGTCCCCAGGAGGCGATTTATGTGCCCAGCTCGGGAGGGAAGGAGGGCTCCAGGAGGACTCCCGCAATAAATAAGCGGGTGCTTGCTCCCGCGTTGCATAACCCAGCGCTCCCCCTCGCTGGGCAGCCCCCCGGGGGAGCGGGGACGCGGGCAGGCCGGCCCAGCCGTGCGGGCTCCTCTCCTCCTCCGCGCCCCGCGGAGCCCGCAGCCGGGGGCCCGGCGGTGCCGCGGTGCGGGCCGCGGAGGCGGGGCGCGGGCGGGGCGCGCATGCGGGCGGCGCCAGGCAGCGCGGCGGGCCGCGGAGCCACTCGCCCCCGCAGCACCGCTCCGCCAGGGACAGCTCCCGCCGGCGCCCAGGTAACGCGCTCCCCCCGCGGCCGCGCTCCGCTCCCCGCCGCTTCCTCCGCGCCCCGCGGCGGGGGCGTGGGTTGTGGGGGGGGGCTCGGCGGCTCACCCCGTCTCCCCCGGTGGTTGCTTGCTTGCAGCTCCGAGGCTGTGACGGCGCCGTCCCCACCGCGGAGCAGGCAGCGGCGGCCGGCTCTGCCCGCCGGGCTCTCGGGGCTTTCTGCTGAGGAGGGAGCGCGTCTTCCGGCAACTTCCCGGCAACTTCCCGGCACTCGCAAGGCTCCGCGATGGAAGGGAAAGGTGGGTCGGAGCGCGGGAGGGGGGGTGTGTGCGGGGGGAGCGGCGGAGAAAGGACCGCAGTGGCCGGGCTGGGTGCGCGGCACGGGGCCGGGAGCAGCCGTGCCGTGCCGCTGTGGTAGGTACATTGCAGCACCGGCAGGGAAGCGGGCTCGGGAGGCGCTTCCCTCCCCGCTCCGGCGGGTGGTATTCGGTCAGTTGCGTAGCGAGTGAGGGGAAGGGTGGTGGGCTGGTTCGGGATTTTTATAATTTATTTGTTTTCCTTCGCCGTGAGACAGATGTTAGTTGGCGATTTGTTTTCTTAATGCTGAGGATTTGCATAATAAATATGAGGTCTGTCCCGTGTTTCTAGTCAGTCAGCAATGGGGAGGCTTTTAAGAGATGAAAAGCGTTTCATAATTAGAATGGTTTTTAAAAGAAATCCCGTTTTTTTCCCCAAAATGAAACAAACAGAACTATAGAGCTCTGCCCTCATTACGTTGCACATTTAACACATCAGAACACCCTGATAGATTGGGAGAAATGCAATGAGTATTGTGCTATTGAACTATCCACCCTAGAAAGAGGAAATCATTAAATATCGCCTGCCTAGCCTGTGTGTTTGCATGCAGAGACACATACCTTGTCCAAATATATCCCTTCGTGTTGGGCATATATATTTTGTTTCCATACGTAGCTGTGTAGTCCTGCATGTTTGTTTACCTATCTACCTATACAGTTGCATCAGACATCACATATTCAACTGGTACATGAACTCAAAATCTGTACACGTTAATTGCCAATGAAATATTGATGGTAAGTCAGTCCATGCAGAGGAGAGGCTACTTGCCATTCTCGCCTAACCCTAGCTGCCAGCTTTCCTGTACACCACCAATCTGGTAGATGTTTAATTGATAGAGACCAAGGCAGTGGGAGAATATGGACCATATTAATTCAAGGAAAATGATGGTAGTCTTGTATAACACAATACTACATACCTTCCAGGGAGCCGAGCAAGCTATATTTAAACCTCAGGTTTATTTTTATAACTATCTTGTCAATCAGGGCTATAGTTCTCCTGTGTGGGAATATCTGATTATATGCTGATTAAGGAAGGAAGCTATTTCAATCATATGGAGGCAGTATGTCCTATAAAGTACAGTTCCTTGTGGGCAGTGATCAATAGAATTACCAGGGCTTGAGGGCAGGTAAGTACCTTTTTAAAAAAGTCTATCTGCAGAGACTTAGATTAAAAGCTCATAGCAGCCATATTAGCCTTGATATATAAATACATATATATATATTTCGCTATTCACAGTTTTCACAGTTAAACTGAGATGGGACACCTTTACCTTTTTGAATGTCCTACTGGTACACATCTTGATGTGAAACAAATAGACTGTGACTTCAGTAAAACCCATTATGTGCCTTGTCATGCACTACACAAGCCGGCAAAAGGCTTTTTGTGGAACTTCTGGTGGAAATCATGTAGCTGGAGGAGTTGTGTGGAGGCCAGAAAGGTAACATCTGCAATAAAGTAAGAGTCCAGGTAGCTGGTGGCAAAAGCAGAGCATGGGAGAGGGTCACCAGATTCCTACCTTGTGCAAACAGGTAGCAAGTGTTATAATGCAGTTGGTGCCCAAGTTGGTGATGAGCAGTTGCACAAGGCAGCCTTTCAGTCTGCTGGTACTTGGGTTTATTAGTTTCAAGACAGGCTCTGCAGCAGTCCATGTTCCCAGGCTCTTGGCTTTGGTGAAAGGGTTATCAGGGGTGAGACAACCTGGAGTCAGTACTACTTTGTCTTTTGCAAGAAATTCTCAGCAGTTTGGTTTTACTAGAGGTTTTCCTTGATGGAGTAGAGGTGGGGATGAAACGCTCTCTGGGTTTCCTCTATCCTTGCAGGGAAATGACTGTTCAGATCAAACCAGTGAAAATCACGGTGCTAGAATGGGACAGGTCTGAAGTAACAATGACCTTAGAGGGAATACACAAGCAACTTTGGCACCTCAAAGGGAAAATGAGAAGGCAGGTGAAGTCTCATCACAGCAGGGATCCAGTTGCATTGGCACTGAAGTAATTCTTGAAACTTGCTTAACGTTGGAGTAGCATGAAAAGGCCTGTGGTGTATGGATCTAGCAGACTAATTTTGTGTATATAGATGCAATGCAGGATGTGTACCCAGAGGGGAAGGTATGAGCCAGCCCAAACCCTTCACATCTTCAGCTTTTGTGACTAATCCTAGATGGACTTGCAGCTGCATTGGCTTACTAGGGCTTGTTTACATTCTGTTTTCGATACTAGCCAAGCCTCTGCATTGCAAGTCCTGTGTTAAGAGATTGCTGCTTGTATACGATGCTTCTCTGGAGTCATGCCTTAGATTTTTAAATGCTTCCTCCTGTAGCCCTTCTCCCACCCCTCCAGTCTTCCTTGGTGCAAATTTTAGAACATTTCAAACTCAGCGCTATGCAGATGCTGGAGAAGAGTGTGTGCTATATTAAGCAACATGAAGTCTGTTTAAGAAAATGTACCTTCTAGTCCCTGAATTTGGCTATCCCTAGTGACTGCTGTGGACATTTCTATCTAAGATTTGCCATCCCAGGACAACTTGGTTGCCTGAATGTGGATGGTGCTGATGCGTTGCTAAGCCTGCAGTCCTCTTAATAAAAGCTGGGAGGGGGAGGTGGGTGGTGGTGGCAAATAAGCTGAAGGCTCATCTCTGGCACTGCTCAGAGCAGCTGTAAATGATTACACTGGTTGGACTCCTTGATGAGAATGAGGGGAGAGGACATACAGTAGTTTTTGAGGTTTTGTGCATTGGGGTGCAGGACTAAGGACTTTACCGTTGTCAGGACTGCTGCAGTGAGAGTGCAGGCAAGAGGGTCCTGGTGTAGACTGAGGAGGAGTGCAGCCTGTCCCCCCTTCCAACAGTCAAATATGGTTAGAAATGAACATCTTTCTCTCCTCTTGACTTCTAAGAGATAAATAATTGTAGCACTCTATGGATCTGCAATGTTATTAATGCATCTCGGTGGTCTAAAAGTAACGTTTGGCCTTGTCTAACTTTCAGCTTCTTCGACTTGGTCTGTTCTGCACATTCACTGTCTCCAAACAGTTTCCAGCAATGAGAAGCTTGAAAGTTGTAGCTGTTCCCAAAGCTCATTAAGGCAATGGGGGAAGGGAGGGCATTGTGGGTGAGGACTCTGTTTTGCATCTGCTACCTGATCCCTGTTCTCTGAATCTCGCCACTACAGCAGTTCCTGTAGGCTGCAGCAGTAAGCGATACCACTCCAGGCATCCCAGGAGCTGGGCTTTGCCAAAGCTAACAATAGTTAATGTGGAGGTTAAAGAATAGTTGGTTGGGTGCCAGATTCTTCAGTCACAGTCAGAAAGACACTTAGCAGGGGAAGGAACGTCACACAGTGATGTTCAGACTTGGAGGCTGGGAAAGAAATCGGCCAAGCAAGAGTCAAGCTGCACAGTGTGGAATGTATCCCTGGGCTTCCACACGGAGCGGAGAGGGACTGCAGCCTGGCCCTGCTGCAGGGAGGGTTCCCTTCCTCCATAGGTGCTATATACTTGTCTGTAGTCCTGAAGACACAGGCAAAAACCCCTATCTGGCAGTGAGGGAGAGAAGACATTACTACTTTTACCTTGTCTGTAGTGGGGAGCGGGGACTTGATGTCCCAATGTTGGTCATGCTGTCTGCTGAGCTCTTCTGCAAGGTCCCAGCCAGTTCTTGGTGCTCTCTGTCCCAAAGCAGCAGGGCTCTGGGGACGTTTCTGCAGAGGACATCTCTGCAGAGTGACTGTCCCAGGCAGATGCTGCTACAGTGGTGCTATCTGAGTCATGTTCTCTTCCCAGTCACAAATGCTGGACGCAGGCTTTCTGCTTTTGCAGGAAAGCTACAATGCTGCTGTTCATGGACGTGCAACATCCAGGCTTTCCAGTGAGGCCCTGTACAGCAGTAGTAAGGTTCAATTTACCGTGGGCACAGAAGAGTTGTCCTTTCTGGGACTCACAAACAGGTCTGAGCATTTTGCATCCTGCTGTTTTGTGGATATGGGGACGGGTGGGGTGGTTTGATCTGTCCGTCCCCACTGGTGCTGCTCTGAAGCCTCCATGGCCACGTTCAGTGATGTGGGCTAGCTTTCTCTGCACAGTTCTGTGTGCTGTGTCTGTAAAGGACAGAATCTTCACCTTGAAGAACTTGTGATCAAAACCCAACAAGAGCTGACGAATTCTAGGATCACAGACAGGCTTTGTGGACAAGGTGAGAAAGGGTGGCAAGTGAGAACATGCAGTTCTGGAGATTGCTGTGGACTGTTCCCACCTTTGTGGCTTTCTTCAACGATCAAAGAAAAGCTCTTGGTGATCTCAGCTGTAGTTCATGTCCTGAAGATGTTTGGGAAGCTCATGTCAAATCCTATCCCATCAGGCATCTTCCTGACACTTTGTGTGTGTTAGAGGTGAGTCTGCAGCACATATTACCTACTTACAAATGTTTGTGTGTTGAAATAATGTAGATTGCTTTGGTAAACACTGTGTCAGGCATGCCTTGGTTACTACTTTGTAATGGAAATCAAGTCACTGCCCTGTCACTCTTGTTATGAAACCGTTCCTTTCTTTGGGAATATTTACATCTCTGTCGAGGTGGTCAGAGGCTTCTCCAAGAAGCTCATTTTCCATAGAGAAGATAGTTACATGCTCTCTGCATTACATAGTGATGTGCTGTGCAGGACCCAGGGTGTGCTACCGAGGCCAATGGTTCTCACACTGTCTGCTTGAAGCCTTATACAGAGAAGCATGTTTGGGGATGGTATTTTGGTATCAATGGTATTGATGGTATCAATGGCCTCTTTTTTTTTTTTTTTAAGTACCCCCTCCTCAGGCTGTGCATGTCAATATGGGTATCAGCTTTCTGTATAGCAGGGGAACACTGGTTGCCTGACCTTAACACCTTATCACTAAGGCACTTCAGGGGCTGTGAAGATTACTTTTCTCCTGTGCCTCACTCAGCCTCTGCTGAAAGATGCAGGAGGGGAGCACAAGGCACTAAGCTGGCATCTCATGCATGCTTTTCCTTAATGCTTTTCAGAAAGAGAGGGAAATGTCTGTTCCTCTTACATTAGAAATCACGTTAAATGCAACAAATACGGCTGTGTCCTGGCAAGGCTCAAAGGCAGTGAGAGCTCAGGTTGTTGTGTGCGACTAGCAAAAGAGCAAACCTTGGCTATGTGCTGCCACATACAAGAGCAGATAACAGTCCAATACCTTTATTAACCATCAGTTGACAGCTGCTGAAATACTGCAGTCATACACAACTTCTGGATGAGAAGATGACCCAAGCCTATCTGATGCTGGGGGAATTAGGAATGGAACCCAGAGCACATCTGTGCTCTAATGGCCTCATAATGAGGAGGGGAAGGTAGCTGAGCTTGTATTTCTTCCTATCTACAATCCCACCATATGTTTAAAACAATTGGGGACCATAGTAATAGCCTTAAATGTTATAAAAATGGGAGGAGGGCTTAGTCATCTGGCTATTATTAAAATACCCAAGAAGCAGACAAATTTCTCCACCCCACTTCCATGAGTTACGTGGGAGCTGTGGAAGTTGCTTTTAGATTGAATGAGATGCTGGAGTAACTTTAAATTATTTTTTAAATGTATTAAGTTGTTTCTGACATACTGTTTCTATGCATAGTGCCTGGAAGAGCAATCTGTGGGTACTATGAGTAATGACCTGCATGCAGCTGTTTCATCCTTAGTTCATTTGGGGTCCAGAAATTAAGAAACTTGATTATTTCTAAGCAGGTTTTTTCAAAAGACTTAGCTTACTGCTAGATTTTTCTTATCTGCTCTTATCTTTCCCTTTGTAGCTACTCAGTTATTCAAATTCTGTCTGAATTGCATGTTTCTAATATGCCATACAAATTGATATGCAAAAGCTAGTTATTTAGGGAGAATTACAGAAACTATTTTAGTCTGTGTCTTTTGACCTATAAATGAGGTAACATGATTAATTTTTAACATGCAAACCTTGGTGTTTAGTAGCATGGTAAAGGGCATTTTGACAGTGAAAAATATTACTGATGGGCATAACAATTAATGCTCTCACTCAAAGTATGAAGGTTTTAATAATGCTCTTATACTAAAATAATTGAAAAAAACCCCTTGCTATTTTCCTGTCAGTGATACAAGGAAGCTTCCTTTTTATAGCCCCTATATCCCTGCTTCTTCTAAGTGTTCTTTATACTCAATAGGAGTACAAATCATCACGCTAATTCATTGAGTTTCTTCTCCCGGGTCCCAGGTTTGGATGAACCTTATGATTTGATATTTATGCAGGCTAAACACTGAAAGCTATGGCTTTTTTCTTCAGATTGAGTTAAACTATTTACGGTGTCGTCATATTTCAGTAGGGATCTTGTGGCTTGAGATGATGGCTGTTTGCTCAATAGAGTGGGGAGGGACCGATTCTGCAGCGTGTCTTGGACGGCGGGGCCGAGGGAGGGCTGTGCGTGCACCAGGATGGGTGCTCTCAGAAGTAAAGGCGTTTTACTTGCTATTTTTAATAGCATGTGCAAAGCAAGAAATCAGGAAAGCACGGACTAGCATTTCTAATTTGGAAAATTGTTTCTCTTGAGCTGTGATTCTTCCTCTTGTGCTTCATCCCTCTGTTGGAAGCTGATTTAGACCAGCTTTATCCCCGTCAGCCTTCAATAGGTAAGGTTAATTTACTGAACGTAGCTACTTGGAGGATTTAGGAAGAAAAGCAAGAAGTGCTGAATGTTTTATTGGTATAATGAGGGAAAGTTGCCTTGATTCTCAGTCACTGAGAATGTATTATTAATGCAAAAACACTTTCCTTGATTTTAATGCTATCTCCAAAAGAGGGTGACCAGCTTCAGGAAGATTGAAGCATATCTGGTTGCTAAATCTCTTACGCCATGCCTATTCCAACATGAAGCAACATCACTCACTTCTATTTTTGTCTCTGAGCCTGGCCAGCCAAAGGCTATTGGTGGGATGGGTACACTCGAGTGTTGTGATAGTCCCTACTCAAGCAAATGTTGGACTAGAAACCTTGAGTCCTCTTTGAGCTGATGTTGGGTTCTGACATAACCCTACTGAGAACTTGAAGTCCTGGTTACTTGGAACTAAATCTGGTTCTGAATTCTGTATCCTCCCTCTTCCTTCTCCCATTCACATACTGGTTTGTGTCCCCTTCTTGTATCTGAGTGCTAATTGTTACTTGGGTCACAAAGAACTGGATCCAGATGTTGTGGCTGGAATTGGGCTGCGATTTATTGGGGAAACAAGGAGGAAATTACAGATGAGGTGGCTGTGAAGTTTGAAAGATCAAACTTGTATGAGATTCAGCAGTAGAATAAACTTCTGCCTTTTAAGTACAGCCCTTGGAGCTTCAATCTGAATGTGTATTTTGAGAGGGCTTTACTAAGTACAGAACTTGACTGACTTTCAGTTAAGAATATCTTGCACTTGTAGCTCTAGAATGGTAAGAAACAAACACAAACCACCAAATGCTATTGACTTCCAGAATTTATTCATAGGCAATATAGTTTTGAGATTCACCTTAGTTTTCTGGAACTGTCTGAATTCAGAAATTCTGAATTTCTGGTACAGCCTGAATTCACTCTTTACTTGAGACTCCTCGCACATGCTGATCTTTCTATGATGCAAAAGTTTCCATTTCACTGTCTCTCTAGAATATCCCCAGATTCAGTCTTAGAAATGCTTGTGGCTCCAGCATACGATGAGAGGGAAACAGGCAGCAATGCCAACAAAATGAGGGGAAAATGTAGAATCCAGCACCTTCTAGTACATGGAAGGGAAAAACAAATTACTTGTACATAAAGGATGTCTTGGACTTGCTGGTTTGATACTAACAAGCCATTGCAGCATACCTTGCTTGACAATAGAATAAGCTTCCTCAGCAATACCTGCTTTCTGCTATATCTTCAGCATATTTGATCTCTTTGAAGGCTGCATCAGGCTTTTTGAGATTTTTTTCTTTTTACTAGCCTTAAATTCCTATTCTCCCTTTTCTATTGACCAGTGCTCCTCATATTCTGAGACTGTCAATGCAGTAACTTGATAACGTATGGCATTGGTTAACAGGCAGTCTCAGATGTTAATTTTTAAATTTTTTATTCCTATTAGTGTGTTCTGGTGGAGAAATTACATACTGCAAATTGTAGCCATTTTGTTGCCATATGAGAAGTGAGGGAGAAATCGGAAGAGAAGTTGAAAAAATAGTGTCCTGAGTCTCCTCTTCCAGATAAGATTTAAAGTAAAGCCTGTGGAGCTGCTCTGGATTTGCACCTGTGTAGGTAAATACATCATTTGCTCAGTAAGAAAAGCCCAGGTCTTTGATACCTTACCTAACTTATTTCCATTGTGTTTTCATACTGATTATGTGGTGTAAGTTCTAGTTAAGTGCCTTTAGACCTTAATTATCGCTACTTAAGAAGTACTAAAAGGTTTGAAGAAGTTGCTTTATATTGGTTCAAGGGGATGCTAAAATAGCAAACAGTTGTGGCTTGTTTACCTTTGACTTTCTTCCTGCCACTCTGAAGGCAGGTATTTATTGGCACAAATTACATACTTCTGAAGCTTTTGTCTTAGCAACTGCTATTAAGATTGCTATGTAGTATCTTCAAAAGTCAGAATATTGAAGTCGTCTTAAAAATTACTATTACATACACTTATAACAAGGGGCTCTATGCTGAGACATGTCTCTGCCGTTATTACCGAACATAGCACCAGATACCTAAAATTACCTGTCAATTTTATTTGCATGATTCATCTCTCAGTAACATGCATTTCAGGCTTTCCTACCTAAACTGTATTTATAGTGCACTCGCCTCCCAAAAAATCAACGTCCAGGAATAGCAAGACTTTGGTGTGTTTTTATTTAAAAGAAAAAAAGCTAGGGTTGAATTTTCCTCCTCCTTTGATTAGAAGGTTCCCAGAAATAGTGAGGACAAGCCTGACATACTGAAGCGATGTAAGCGTGCAGCCGTGGGCAGTATACAGAGACAAAGAACAGAATGTGTTTAAATTCTTAATTATTTATAGTAAGAAAATACTGGTTTTGATTAAATTGTCCCTTCTGTGGTACCACCCTAAGGTTTACAACAGCAGAACTTAGTGCAGAATTTAGCTTTGCGTTCTGCTGTCTGTGAAATTGAGAACAAGGTATTGGAGCCGATGTTGAGCTTTGCATGAACAGGGAGCTTCTAGTGCAAGCAAAGCTCTGTGCTGTGCCTGTGCAAGTCAGTCAAATGGTAGGGATTTTTGGATTGATGGCCTGTTATAGACATGCTGCTATGCATATGAAAACACAGGCAGTTCCTTTTTTATTTAAAGGTTTTCAGGAACAGCGAGTCCAGAAGAGTCTCGCTGAATCTCAGCACCATTAAAGCTGGCATCACCACCACTGCAGTGAGTTTATGCTCACGTGGAGCATGAGTATGTATTCAGTAATATCAAAGGCACGAGGCTGGTGCTCAGCTACTTTACTGCTCTTGTCTTCCTCAAGTCATTGTTATTACCCAGAAGCTGCACAGCAATTCGGTCATCCAAACCAAACAGCGCATGCTCTGAACGGAGCTTTTCATCTCCTCTTGAAAGTGGCTGTGGTGAGCTGCTGGCTTGGAGAACACTGGGAAGGACCATGTGGGGAAGGACATGTCCCACTTCTGTTTCTCCTCTGTAGCTTAATATCAATTCTATAAATTGCATTTGGGCTTGAAGCCTGGCTGGGACACCCAGGAGGCTCTTAGTGCTTTGACCTTCTCCCTGACTCCTCAGATGTGTGAAGGCTTGGCCTCCTGTGGAATACCTGCTTGTGAGCAGTCCTCCTTAGTGTCAAGACTTCTGTTGGAGTAGTAGTCAATGGTCCAGCAAAAGGTAATAGACCATATTTCTGGGCTTTCTGTTGCCTGACAGGAGTTCCAGTGTAAGCATGTGTCTCTTCTCCCTCCTGTTAGCAAACGAGCTGCCTAAAAACCTGACTTCTTATTTTGCAGAAAATCTAATTTCTTGAAACTTTATTGAACCCAGTACTTTTTTCTTACCATTTGGACCACTTAAGGGCTTTCTGGACTCTCGAATTACTGATAGAAAGTCTTCAATTGGAAGGGACCTACCATGATCATTTAATCCAACTTCCTGACCACTTCAGTGCTGACCAAAAGTTAAAGCATGTTAAGGTCATTGTCCAGGTAGGTCCTGCCTTGGATCTATGAGAGTTTGTCAACACTTGAGGCTCTGAGCAACACAATGGTGACTCCACACTTGTGGTTTTTCAGCTAAACTCTATCACTGTGGGCTGGTTTTGTATGGAGGTATCACAATACTCTTTCTGGATTAATGGATTTCATGTGATACTTTTAAGGCTTTTCCAGGTGCACATACATATGGACCATAAAGCTTTATAGTTGTTTTTAGCTCTTGTAGTATTTCCTTAATCAACCTTTTAGCTCTTCTATTTGTGGAAGTACAGAGGTTAAGTTGGGGGGTGGGGGTATGGTGGAAAATTTGTTTCAAGCTTTCTGTTTTAACTTTTTCTGTAAAAAGAGAATCAGTGCTGTTGGGAAAATGTGAATATTTGTCTTTTAAAAAATACTGTATTTTGGTCTTAAGTAACATGCTTTAAATGGAATTAAAAAAAATAATTCCATTGATTTTTTTAATTCTTTCTTTTTAAACAGAACAAACAGTAATGCTTCACTTTAAACTCTAAAACTTTGTGGTAGATTTTTCCCAGGACTGTTCAACAGAACTAGTCATGAAATTGCAAGTGTCACCATTGACTATATCAAGTATTTCTGTGCAGGTGTCAGCTGCGAATGTTCTGCCCGTATTTTTGCCAGTGGTTACTGTCTTGAGTGCCATGCCTAGGTCATGTGAAATGGTATCTTGTAGATTACAAAAAGCATCACTAAAACCAGATTATGTTGACTTGATTTGTGAACCACAGTGTTTTCACCCCATGTCCCAGAATAGCCCCAGCTGACACCATTAGCTGTGAACTATGTAAATTTATAGTGATGCTGAGGGGTAACAGAAATAGTGACCAAGGTGCCAATGGCTGCTGAGTTCCCTGCATCTAATGAACTGAAAAGCCCATATACCCCATTAAGGGGAAAAATGAAATCAGAATATCTCTAATTATGGCCCTATATGATGATAGAGCAATCTGGAAAAGGGAAAGCATGGGCAGTGAGCTCCATTGATACAAGATAAAACTGAATGGGTCTAGTATTGGATCCTTACTTTTCACTGAAGGACCTATTGGACTGTCAACTCTGTTCCTGGAGAGGCTAGCTATGGCTATATGAGGCAGTAAATCATCTCTTGCTCCTCTGGAAAAGAAACCCCTTGGCGCTCAGCTCAGCCCCAGCTGGCAAAAAAGAAGTGTGGGGATGGAGAGCCAGAGTTTCACATAGCTGTACTAAGTCCAAGAGACCAGCTTGAAAATCATCTGGGTTCAGCCCCTTATATCTGTACTCTACAGTGGGACAATGGGTACAGAAACCTCTGGTTAATGGATTTATTGTCATGGGGATTGTATGTCAGCATGGCTCTAACTTATGTTAGGTGGGAGGTTGGTTGGTGCCTGGGCAGTATGTGTTCATCTGCACACTCTGTGGTTGAGGTGTATTTTCATTACCTTATGTCAAAATTGGTTTAGGAACCTCATGTGGTTTTAGTGTCTTACCCTGATCTGAGACATTTCTTGGGTGGCATTTGCAGTTTGGGAGTGGCTGGATTCAGAGACCCTAAGGGGCTTTGGAAGGATGTCTTGACAGTGATAAGTGGATGGTGCAGACCAGGGGGACTCCTGGATTAAATCCTATCTTTGAATTTTCATGGGTTGAAATAACTTTTAAACCCTATCTGTGCTCCTGAATGTGATGGTAAAGTAACACAGTGCTGAAACCAGAGCACAGATGCTTTGTTTTGAGCTGTTTTACTGAGAAAGCATCTGTTTACCTCTAGCCTAGTGGGGTGCTGTTTCCCTCTCTTCCTTTTCCTAAAGTTCATGGCTCAAAGATGCTCTCTGAAGCATCAGGGATGAGTTTAACTGGAGAGATGCATCTCATGCCAGCTGTGATGATGGCTACCAAAGTTGAAGTTTACCAGTTATTTTTAGAGTGGATGCTAATAGTTTTTCAGCACCTCAGCAACAAATAGAGCAGCAGTGTTTAATAACAGAAGGAAGAGCATAGTGTCAGGCCTGGAGACACACAGTAGTGCTGCAGCATCCTAAAAAAGTATAGTTGTCAAAGATTGTAGAAGGATGGAAGCCCATCTGATCTATCTGGCAGGATAGGCAAGGACATCAAGAAACCTCTGTGTTGTGGATCTTGTTCTTCCATGTGATTGCTTCTGCAGTGTGTTGCCTTGTTCTGTGCTTTTCCCAACTCAGCTGTTGTCAGGCCTGTATGTTTAGGCAGCAGTTTGGTGTGGATAGATGGTAACATCCCTCCTATGTCTCAAAGGCCCAAACCTCATCCCTAGTGAAGATGGTGATTGGGGAAAAAGAGGTTTGAGAACTATTTCTGTGACTGTGTGCTGCATCTTATAGACCGATCTGTGTGCTGTGTCCCAGAGGGACATCCTTATAGAAACAAAGATGAAGGGACTGAAGTAGCAGCCCATGTAATTGTTACTTTTTTTGTTACAATTGCTAATCATCTGGCATTTCATGACTGCTTTTTCTCCTCCTGTGCTGTCAACTCCAATGCCTGCTTTACAATCTCACATTCATTGGGATGGCAGGAGATTTGGATCCCATAACTGCTTTATAGTTGGTTTGCTGTGAGACCCAGAAGATGGAAATTACCTTGAATGGTAAATGAAGTTACAAGGGCATGTGATCAAATGCCCGTGTGCATCACTGCCCTCTTCACATCTTACCCTGCATGTGTAACGTTTCTATTAGCTGTAGCTGAAGGACTTGTTCACTTGTTTGAACTGTTTCTCAGGATATGCTAGGCTTCTGTCTAAAAGATAATTCTAATATTTTTCCTACTGATAAAGCTTGGTTGGTAGGCACTTTTTGGTGGGATCCAAGTCCTTCAGTGTAAGAGACCTTACATAAAACATTCCATACTTCTAAATGCCAGATAACATTTTCATAGCTCTATAAAGATTATTAATCTCACATATAATCTGCCTCTTGTTTTTAAAATCTACATATGTTTTATAAAGTTATTGTAGCAACCTTATTTTAAGTTTGAAATAATGTAGTTGCTTCCGAGTAATAGTCTGTAAAGCTTCCATGCAGGGTAAATCTCATTTTTCATGCAGAAAAAGATCTTCAAAGACAAATATTTGCAGTAATAGGAAAGGCAACATGGAGAAATGGCATCAACGAATGTTATTCTTCATATAATTGTTTCCTTTCTTTTCCTTGTGGATCTTCACTGGAAGAAAATAGCAAGGACCACGTGTGGATCTGTGTAGTTAGTTTTAATCACCTTTCTGTGAGGGAAGGGGATTAGGAATTTTGAATAGCAGGGTTTAGGAGTTGTGCTTTAATGTTAGAGATATCTCAGGTACTAGTTGGCTTGGTTTTGTGGTTGGTGGATGCATTTGGGACTGTTTGATAGTTCAGTGAGACTGTGTTACCAAACTCTGCTGAGGACACGTGACTAGTTAGAGGTACTTGTGTAAAAGTGTGTGCTCACCATTGAGGAACAAGGGACCCGAGTTAATAAGCATCTGTAACAGTGAGTGTTTTTTCCTGTATTTGCCTTGTCATGTTCCCTGTAACTTCTGCTGTGATACCTGTCCTGGCACAGTCAGCAGAACTGGTACATCTCAGGTCAACATCTCAAGCTCTTAAGCATGTGTTGTGTGTATCAGTGTGTATCAAAGGTGCCTGCAGCGCTCTGTACCTGATCCTGCCTGCCTGAATCACGGAGCCATTTCACCACGACAGGGGAGGAGCCCCAGGAAATCAAAATCCTTTTCTGAAAGTGTTCAATTTTTGTAGTTTGCTACAAAGGCCAGCCAGGAACAAGCAGTGTCAGCTCCTTATGGTGCTGGAGTGCTTCTGGGATAACTTGGCTCACCTCGTATATTCAGCAACTTTCCCAGCAGCCAATTAGAAATATTGGCAAAGCCAAAGCCTTTCAGGCCTGGTATAGAATTTAAGAACTCTTGGAAGACCGATCTCCTGGGCAGTTCAAGTGTCTCAATATTAGCTTTTGCACAAGCTCAGAGAAATTAATGTCAGAAATTTGTGGGATAAGGCAGAAGTCAGTTCAGCAATACTGAATTGCTTTGTTTTAATATTTGTGCTCAAATCTAGCTCAACATCTTAAGGATGGGAAGGTGACAGATGTTCATGTGATACTTAAAGTTTTGCCAAAAAAGCCCGAAAGCTTCATTCTTGTTGATTTTGGTATTTTCTCTTAATGAAACAGGGCTTCTGGAGCTGAGCCTGGAAGCTGGACTCCCCTCTTTCCTTCCCTAGGTCAGCCTGCCTGGTGAAATGCCAGCCTCTGTAACATACAACATGAAGTTGATGCATAGCTCTTTGTGTTCATGGCTATCAGTGCTACAAAAAGGAAGCCAAGGGAATTATCTAAGGAAAATGAGGAGCAGAGTAGAAGCAATTTGCTCAAGGTCAGAGTGCTAGGTAACTCCTTCTAGCACAGTTAGCAATAAAACACCTTTTCCATGATAGTCTGAGCTAGAACATCAGAAAATCTGTATCCTTAATGAAAGAGAGAGGACTTACTGCATTGTGGGAGATGTCATTCTCCAGGGACTTTTTCTCAAGGAGAGAATGGGGATATGTGCCACAAGTTGAAGTAGTGTGTTAGTAGGGAAGGACAGCTCAACTTATTAAAAATAATCTTCAACTATTTTGGGTTAGCTGAACATGGCAGAATGTTCTTATTTGACTCTGATACTTCACTGCAGTAATCCTGATAAGACTGTATCACTGTTGAAAATGCAGGGGGTTTTCTTGCTTTGGGGGGTGGGGTGGTGTGCATCAAAATAATGATTCTTGCTGCTGGTAATGAAGAAAGTCTGGGGGCTTGTTGAGGGAGCATCTGTGGACCTGCTTCATAAGCAGATGATTTCCCTCTGAGGATGACATTGTTGCCTGCCTTTGACATAAAGAAATAGCAGGAAGGTCAGCTTGGAACAGCAGAAAGTCAGCACAGTATTTATGTCCACTTCTGACACTTACAATTCCTAAGGTTTAGGGGCTTTGAACAACTGAGATGTTTCCTGCTATTGGTCTAGATATGTACATATTTCTGTCTGTATCGAGAGAGATTAGAAGATGCATTTGTTAATCTTGCATGAATGTTTTTGCAGTTAAGAGAAAGCTAGGTCTCTATGGTGTTCACTCTCTTGCTCCACCTGCCAGCATCCTAACCATTCTCACAGGACTACTGTGGTTCTAAGAAACCAAAGTTCAGTGCCCTACCTGCAAAGTTTTTGATTGCCTCCAAGCATCAGCTTCCCTGAAGGAATAGCAATAGGACACAATAGAAGAGTGCACTGAGGACAAAGTGATGCCTTTGTTTGGGTTGGTGAGCATTGGGGTTGTGCTCTGAGGCATAATCCTGCCGTCAAAGCCAGCCTTCAGACACGTTACCTGCTGGAAAATCGGGGAGTCCACGGAAATAGTTTACACAATTCAGACTTAAATGTGTGTTTTTCCCAGAGATGGGTGTGAGCTGCTCTGTGTTTGAGGTGAGGGCACATACTTTAGGATGTGCTTTTCAGTAGGTAGGACCGGGGGTCCCAAGAAATTAGTAGTAATGGAAGCATACAGAAATATCTAGATGTGATGCTGCTGTCTTATGGAAAAGGATGTATCAAAATATATAGACAACATATGAGGATATAATTTGTAAAAAGAGAATATAACTTTCGTGGTAGCCCAGTTTTTATGAAATGTAGCAATTTAGTAATTTCTTAGAAAGCCTAGACTTCATTCAGAAACTAAGATACATCTGGGTGGGTTTGCTTTTTGCTTTTACCCTACATTCAAATTGTTCAGTGGTTGATAGCTCTGTATTGAAGATGGATGTTTCTCAAAGATCTATGTGAGTGTTCTCAATATCAGCTGTTGTCTAATCTCTGCTTGAATAGTATTGAAAAGCAGTGAACAAGTGGGAAGACTCTTCTCCACATTTGACAATAAAGGCTCAAGATAAGGACTGTTTTATAGTGTGCACTTCCTTCAAAAAAGCAAAGTATGCCAGAAGAAATGATTTGTTAAGTTTGTGTAAATCTGTCCTGCTGGCTGGTTATCTTCAAGCATTCTGCCCCAGTGACAGGCTGTTTCTTGTAAAGTCTAACAAAACTGGCTGAGTGTTAAATTCCATCTGGAAACCAGTCAGAAGCCCAGGATGGACATGGGAATGTTATTGTAGTGTTGGCAGCCCCCATTGCTCAGGGGGTACCTGGTTAGGAGCCTCTGCAGCAGAGGTGGGAGACGGGGATGCTGGCTGGCTTTAGAATTGTCATAGTCTTGGGTGAGAGAGCTGGATTTAGGGTCATGCTATGGAGGGCTTACCTCCTCCTGCATCTGCATTCCTGGTCAGACAAACCGTGACTGCTGTGGAGAAAAGCTGCCCTGTGTGAATGGAAAAGAGGGTGCCAGCCCTCCCAGCCGCTGGGTGTCACCACTACAGGTTAGCTTGCCTCTGTAATTCATCCCTGTGCTAATTTTGGAATATGAAACCCTACATTTAGCTATTTATGGATTTACCAAGCCTTTTCTGAAGCTCAATCAACAACACATTAATGGATGTTTCTGCTATTAAGAAATCCCTTCCTTTGGTTACTTGGGATATTGATTTATTTTGAACCACTACTTATTAGCATATTACATGGCAGGGTTATATTGAGAAGCATCTGATAGAACTAGAGGCTTTCAGGGTCTTTGCATATCATTTCAGGAAATAAGCATGACAGCCCAAATCTTCACTCATCTGTAGGCCATCCTGCTTGCTAGTGTGCCAGGCATTAATAGGGGTGCCCAGTGGGCTGGGACACAGACTTTTAGTATCCCTATCCATCCAGTTCAAGACAGTTTCTTCCCAGCCCAGGTTTTATTGAGGTGTGGGACCAGCATGGCATCCAGAGCCCTTTGGATGTTCTGGAGTGACCAAAGCCAAGCTGTGTTGAGGGTTGTAACCAGTAGAAGGGATATTTTCTCTTACTGTATATGAGAACCCACAGCCCTTCACAGCAGCAGTGTTCATAAGAGCTCTGTGTACGTGGCTTGCCTTTTCTATCTGCCTAAGAGGGGGAAAGAAATCCCAGCATATATGTCTGAGTGTCCTAAGGAGCTACCAGTGAGCTGTTGTTAAAATGTCCTTGGGTTTGAATGCACAGAGAAGAGGGATCAAGTTTTGGTTGCAAGGGGCAGGAATTACTGCATTTTTGTTTCAGGGACTGAGGGGTGAGAAGATCAAACAGTTGAGATTTAATAGCACCCAAGTCATGGCAGTTAATGGTAGGCTGGACAAATGTAAAAAAACCCAACACTATGTATTTGCTGCTGTGCAGCTTGAGCAGCTCACAAGTTGCTCTTAGATGCATTTGGCCAACAGAGTTTTAGCAATGACTTTCTGACCATTCTTGAGGTAACCAGAGGAAGAACAGGATCAAACCCCTACACTGAGTGTGCATTGCCTAGAAGTTTTATATGCAGACATTCTGAATCCTTTTCACGTGCCTTACAGGAGCTAAACAAACCATGTACAGCCTTGAGGGGACTGGTGAGAAGCATTTAGGAATAACCCTTGTTAAGGCAAATATACTTTAGGTAGAGCCTCAACTGTCTGCCTCAGCAAGCACCTTGCCTAAGACACCTTGGTGGGCACATGTTGAGCTCCAGTAATTTTTTTTGTGTGGATATGATGAGGCTGCTCAGGTGTGCTGCAATACAAGGTAGGGTGTGGTCAAAGACATTACAAAATCATTCTCCTACAGAGTATAGGTCTGTAAAAGCTTGTTTTCTAGCTAGGCAGGCACTTGGGAGTTTTAATGTGGATCTGAACATTGTCTTGGCATTGCATGCTTTTACACCCCACAGTTCCTCATTTTTCAAATAGATTAGTGTCCCACAAGTGACTCTTTGGAAAGTGAAGTCATCCCTGAGTGGTCAAAACCAACCAAAGATGCCCTGAAATAAAGGAGAAATGCCATGATTGTTCTTGGGTTCTGAATTTCTTCCCTTCAAACCTCATTTTATGCTCTTCCAGAAAGTCCCAGGGACTAGGCTGCAGCTTTATTGATGGTGACAGTTTGGCTTTTTTCAGAAGGGAAAATAATATTTTAATTGATTTGTTAATTGCAGATCAGGGTCAGACATTGTCTGTGGAAAAGTAATTGGCTTATCTTGATCTGATTCCATATTGGACAAGTGTCTCTGTACCAGCATTTATTAGCTGCTGGTACCCTGTGTTACATGATGAGACAGTGGCTTTGGGGAATGACACAAGCTGGCAGGGGTGTGTGGGCAGTGCCTGTTGCTGATGGGAGTACATGCTACCTGCCCTGGGAAGAGGTGCTGGACCTCAGTCTGGGGTGGCTGCTGCTCAGGTAGGATTTGCCAGCCCTGGATTTGCGTGTTTCCAAGGTGGTGTTTGGAGGAGTTTGATTACCAGGGATAGGTGTGGCTATGCCTGTGCAGCTCTGATTTAAAGGCTGATGTCAGGACAGGCAGTTATAGTGGTGCTGTAGAGAGGAATATAGGAGGGGGATGGGAGAAATGTCATCAACTGATTCTCTGGTTTGAAATCCCAAAATATAAGACTGAATTTTTTTTTTTTTTTTCTGCTCTGAAAGAACAAACTTGCCTGGGAATTAACATGGTTGTGATGCTATTCCAGCATCTCAAGTAGGATTGAGGCTGTGATGTTCTGTGCCCTGGAGAGTCACTGCCTCAGAAATCTGCCGGGGCTCTGCAATTGTCACTTCCACATTGTATCAGCATCTTCTTCAGCCTCATCAGTATTTCGGTTTGAAGCAGCATGGGCTTTTGATCATAAACCATTTCACTTTCAGGACAGCATGAAGGAAACTGTGTTCTGCTTTGTTTGAAGGAGAGGAGAGAGAGGGCTGTGGCTTTGTATGTGTATTTTTGCAGCATGCTGAAGCCAAACCATCTAACTTAATGGGGCAGACTTGTAAATTCACACCTGCAAATTCCACCTTCCCAGGGCTTTTGTGTGCACAAGCTCTTTATTCGTGCCCCAGAGAGCAGCCTGCACCTGCTTCATCTCGCTCCTGAGACAGGCAGCTCAGATCAATCGGCAGTCTGTGCCTCATCCTGCAGCACTGACCCCCTTTGAGGGGAGCGATGCTTGTCCAGGTGAGCAGGGAGCACAGCCCTGCCTGTCCATACACCTCCTGCAAATGCTGTCACAGCACGAGCGCAGTACAACAGGTATGAAGCGCTGCTGCTAAGCCCACAGATCTCCAAGCTGTCAAGAAAAGCTTTTTTTTGGCTGGTGCCTGTGTGTAAGATATCAGGGAGCTGTAGCACGCAGCTGCCCATAAGTCTGGCCTTGTTTCTGCTTCTTCCTACCAGTGGTTCGTGCATTGCATTTTCTCTGAGATGGGAAGCTCAGGCTCCCATAACCATGGAAACCTGGTTTGTCTTCCTTAATAGCTTCATCTACACTCAACATCTGTCTTCCTGGGAAAAGGAAGGCAGCAAGCTACAGGTTAGTTCTGTGTACCTCTGGGAATGCTAGGCTCCAGCAGGCTACTGGCCCACCAGAGCAAAGCAGCAATGTTTGGGGTAATGCTTGAGGGGCTTATAAAGGTTTTGTAGGCAGGAGGAGGATGTAAGGAGTGATGGAAGGCTATCCAGAGGCATGAGGGTGTTAGGAAACTGAATAAGAAAATGCTGCTTTTCGGTTCTCTTGCTCTGTGTGTTGGCTTGACGTGCTGGGCATGTGAAGCTTTCTGTTGAGACCTTTTTTTGTTAATGCTTCAAAAAATGCCATTTTCCATTTTCAGTTAGTAACTTTTTAAACAGCTTGTAGCAGAGAAGGAAATCTGGGTATAAGCTGGTGAGCATAAATAAGCTTTGAGATGTGGTAAGTGCTTCTCTTTGGTAACTGCATGTCTCTGTACAGCCCCTCACTTAATTATGGGAAGAATGGCTGTTAATAGATGTCTTGTGTCTCTAGCTTGGTACTAGCAGCATTGCAAGGATGGTTAACATGAGGAAAAGTGCTTGATAGCCTCAAAGACGAATTCAGGAGGGGTTTTACTGCTGCACTTCTGCTTAGACATGCATGCCTCTCCTATGGACTGCAAATTAAACTTTCCTTTTTGACTTTGAGAGCTGGATACATCAAATGAAAGCTAAACACAGTCCTGGACACCAGGCTTCCAGGAGAAGTCTTGTAGACCACCAGCCTTTAAGGAAGTCATTGCAGGAAATGTCAAGCCCCTTTCCTGATGTTCCTACTCCCATATCTGTTAAATGCAGGATCATTTAACATGGGTGCAAGTCTTAGGAAATGTGGGGAGAAGGACTTTCCTGCACCAGGGAAGTGTTTGGTGCAGTGACCTGTGCTAGGGTGCTCTGTAAGCTGCAAAAGCAGAAATAGAAGGAACCATGTCCACTGGCAGATCAACCCCAGCGTGTCCATCTGTGAAACAGAGGTGATAATATTTCACTGTGGATGCTTTAAGGTTTTAGTGTTTATGAAGTGTTCTGAACTTTTGGATGGTACCTGCTGTAGAGGGCACTTATAATGGTCCCCAGGTGTCTTTGCTGACACAGCAGGCACATGAAAACACTGCCATCTTCCTAGCATACAATATAGAGTGGTGCTGGAATTAGTCACAAGTTAAAATCAGGTGTTTCTAAAACAAATCTACAGTATTAATCTGACAGGTATCACCTGGAGGTGTCATGTGCATGAAAAAAAGGAAAATAGTAGAAGGTAAAGTTGTTGAGATTAGTGCCCAAATGATAAAAGCTGTCTGGGAAATGCTTTGTACCTCTGCTTAAAATAGCTGTTGATAGTCTGCATCTGAGCACAGTGTCACCAGTGTGTGTGATGGGTCCACATTTCTTTATGTACATGACAAGTGTAAATCTCTTTCCTCTATAGCAGCCTGGTAGGAAGGTTTTCATGCCAGTTGCTGCAGTGTTAGAAGATTGGACCAAATCAAGGAGCCAGTACTCCAAACTCACCCTGTCAGTAGGGACCCTGGCCAGCAGAGCCATGCAGGCTGTAGCCTCATAATAACAATATGCTTCACAGTTTTCAGTTTTCTGGCTCCTTGAGTGTTTGGTGAGTGAAGAAACAAATGCCTGTCTCTTGTCTGCAAAATCCAAGTAAAGATCTTGGGAACTGATGCTGCCTGTCTGCATCCATGTACACAGCAACCTCTGTAAGTTGTTGTACTGGCATTTAGAAATCAATGTGGCTTTTCCCCACAGCTTTTTTTTGTATTATAGATGCTTTCCCACTCCTTGTTTACACAGAGTGAAATGATCTTTGATCAGGATACCTGGATTCCCATCTGTTCAGAGTATTAGTCTCCATTTCCAACATAGACCTGAGGAAGCCTTTACTCAAGTAAATTTAATCAAGATTGCTCCTTTTAATTAAGCTTCAATTAAAAGGCATTTTGTGACCAAACCCCCCCCTTTTAAATGCAAAAGCCAGCTGGGAGCACTCTTTCCCTGTAGGAGCTCCTGGGAGCCAGCAGTTCCAGCTGTTGGCTGTGGGAGATGCCAGAAGAGCATCAGAAGTACAGGGAGCTGTTTCAGTGCTCCACACCACTGCTGGAAGGTACCTTGATGAATCCTTCTGGGCTTGCCATTGCTTTGTCCTCTTGTAATAGGGATTGTTCTGGTAGTACCAAACAGCTCTCTGTCTAGTGACTATGGATAACAATGTACATACTATGTGGTTTTACACAAGCCTGTATGTCTATACGTGCATATGTATTATAAAAAGATATAAACTTATTAACTTGGCTACAACAGCAGCCATTTACCACACTGTCTCTGCAACTAATGTGATGTATTGATGGCAAATGTTATCTGAGCTATCTCTGGTAGCAAATTAGCTTAACTAAAGCAATATGTGAATAGTGATTTTTTGCTCTAAATTGACATAGCCATTTATAAAGTAACACAAGTAAGTTCAAAGCTCATCTGTGTATCAACACTGCAGAGTTGAGATGGCAGCTCTAACAATATTCAGTTGATCTAGCATAGACATTGAGTGTGTGAGGAATAACCCCATGTGTAAGGAGACCTTCTCTGAGTTGTGCTAGAAAAATATCTATTGAGTACTTAAGATTTGTAGAATGACTTTGAGTTGGGTCCTAAACAATGGAGATGAGATAATGAGTAAAAGTGCATTCACAATGTACAAGTCAGTGGCAGGTGATTCTTGTAGATCCATTGATTTGAGGTTGACGGGGTGACTTTGGTTTCTGGGGCTAGCAGTAGGCGCTGGTTCAGTCTGCTGAATTGCATTTTCATGGTGACCTGTTTCTTGCCAACCCAAGTCTATTTATGGATCACATGGTGAATGAGTGACTACTGTTTGGGCTACGTTTGTGCATCTGAGGATCCTAAATGAATGTGAATGCAGGAGTGACAAATCATTCTGTAGCTGCTGAGGAGAATGTCTGATGACTGCAGCTGTGGTGCAGGCTCCACTTACTGTTAATATTTTTGCATCAATAAGATAGGTCTGCAAAGAAATTATAGTTAAGGTCAAGTTCAGCAGGTTGGAAACTGAGTGGGGAAGGCAAACAAGTTGCTAGGGTGGTTTTGAGCAACTCTGGTAATAGTCTTGCCTCTCCATTTACTTTCTTTGTGACTTTAGTTGATTCCTGTCCCTTTTGATGTGTAATGAGGTGGGTTTTTTAATTACCTGTTGAGATGGTAAATGTTTGACAAGTACTATCCCATGTTGTGTCTATGTATGATATACTTAACACTTTCAGTCCTGATTTCTATTCGTTCCCTCAGGTACTACTGTTCTGGAAATGATCTAAGTAGTAGTTATATATAAAAGAACTGAATGTGACGATCTAGGGAAAGTATCCCCCCTTCAGGGGATATATCTTTAGAGAGTCTATTAATGGTTTAAATGTTTCTGTAATGTTTAATAACAAGCTTCTCTAATGCTGAGGGAAATCTGGAGGTAGTGGGCTGATCTTTAATAATGCATGAAAGAATGAAACATAAACACCAGTGAGAACCTAAGTAAAGCTGGACATCTTTATCTTGCAGAACTGGTGTGAGGCTCAGACCTCAGCCCAGTAGCCTGGGGCCAGGTAGAGGCAGCTGGGGCTCATTCAAAGCAGCTCTAAACAGCAGTGGTTTGTGAAGCTCTGCATGTGGATCAGCTCCTCCTTGGAGATGTACTGCTGCCCTTCAGTGTCTTCAGAGGTGTGTCACACAATTACACTGTGGCAGCCTGAACTCACTGGCCAAATGTTGTTGGCTATCTTAAATTTCTGCCTTTTAAATCACACTAAAAATTTATGCACATGCAGATGCTAAAGCAGGTGTGTCACATCTAAGCCTAAAGCAAGCAGATGGAGCCATATGCAGAAGAGTATAAACCTGATAATGCCCACATTAGAGTGGGGACTGCAGACAGCCAAGCAAGAATGTAACTTCTTGGGCAAAAGCTATCACTGATCTCAGGGTAATGAGATCAAAACATGGCTGCTTTTAAGTATGTATGATGCAGAGATGCTGCACTATGCTTTGTAGTGCAGCTTAAACCGGATCACTACAGTGGCTTCTTCTGGTGTCTCAAGCTAAGAAGGGAGAATGAGTTGGGCTTCGTGCTAGAGGAGGATGTGGTCAGGTACTTACTATGTCAACATCCTGTCTTAAAGGAGCATCCTTGACTTGCTAGCAGACCTCTAGCTTGATTTGTGATCAGTCTTGATTTCAAAAGACAGAAAACGTGGCTTGTACAGCACACAAGCCAAGAGGAAAAATGTGAGATCTGCTTTACTTTTGCTGTTGGCTCTGTTTCCCCAGAGGTTGGAGCTCAGCAGGGTCTGAAGCTGCACCTCTCCCAGGAGTGAGATGCCACTGATGGCTCTCTTGCCACTGGCATTGGCACGTGGTTCCTGGCTCCTGCAGCACTATTAGGTTGCAAGTGTCTGTGCTCAGCAGATACAAAAAACTGCTTCTCTGAGCAAAGCAAGTCAGGGAGTGAACCAAATGGATCTGAGTTGTAATGCCGAACTGTTGGCTTGCGAGCTTTGAATTTTGGATTTGGTTCCAAATGTAGAGATGCTTTTTTAAGAAGCAAGTCTGGAAAGTCTGAACTACCCTGGTTTTAAAAGTGCTGTGTGTGTCTCTGTAGGGTTACTTCTGTCACTGCTGCCCTGTGTGACCTGGGTGTAAAAAGGCTGAATGAAAAGGTGGCAAGGCATGGGCAGGAATTTTCTAGTGGTTGGGGACCGTAGCGCCTCTCCTTAGCAATGAAGTTGAAGATGCTTTGAAAGCTAACAGATTTGACAAATGATTGCACACTATTTTAAATGCAATTAAAAGCCATATGAAGAGTCTCAATTTAAGGCATCCTCAATCACCAGTCACTTCTGGAAAGTAAGTAATGTTTCATCTCATTAGCAGTGCATGCAGAGCTAGAGCTGTGTAACTGAGTCCGGAAAAAGGCCTGATAAAAGTCTCTGTACTGCTCCCTTTCCAAACCTAAAAAATCCAGGGAAAAGTCTTAAATTAAACAATTCCTCGGCTGGCTGGGTTGCTTGTGTGTTCTTTAAAATAATAGATTCTTTCCATCTTTTCCTCTGACAGATGTCTCATTGCATGCTGCCAGTACGTCTCTTGCTTTACTTAAAGATATTCAATATTGGAGAACCGAACCCCCGTTTTCCTGTTTCAGAAGGCTCCCACAGCATCTCAAGTTAATAAGGGTGAAGAGGATGTAAGCTTAAACCCATAGAGCTTCCACAGCTGGATAAAAGCTCAGGGTGTATGAATTGTGAAGTATATTTTGTCCGTGTGTTTTGAGCTTCTAACAGTTATGTTGCCCAAAGTTAAAAAGTCCCTGAAAGCCCTGGATTTCCATGGTTAGTGTGGGGGTTTCTGCTCAGCTCAGCATATAGAGGTGACAAGTGTCCCCTGCAGAAAGGAGATCGGTTTCATCTTCTGTCCAACCCTGTGGGATGCGCTAAGGTGTTGCAGAGCTGCGCAGATCTCAAGAGTCAGAGGGTAGAGCAGCCTCTAGCCTGCAGCCCTGCTTGTTCTTCAGACCCTCGTGTTTAATTGGAGTAATTTCTTCAGGTCAGGAGTAGTGTTGGTGGTTACCCCAAAATAAAGGGGAAAGGTTCAGCTCCAGCTTATCCAGCACAGCTTTCATCTTCCATGAAGAGCTCAGGGTTGTGTTGTTTCAGATGACTAACAGGCTCACATGGACTGATTGCAGAAGCTGAAGCTCATGTGAGCATCCAGTGAAGATGCTCCAGTTTTGTTTCAGTTATTTATGTCTGGTGCTTTGGAAACATCTTCGTGTGTCTCTTCTTCTATTGAGCCTTATCAAGGAGACAGATTTAAGCCTAAAAATTCAAGGGCTCTAGAGACTGAAGTCAACCTCTAAGGAAATGCAGTTTTCCTCAGCTTAAAATAACTTTTATTTGTAATGTCCTTTACTCTTCAAGGTATCTTCCAAGGCTCTGCCTGGGTTGCATTTTGACTTGTGGAGAGCAAAGCTCCCGTGAGGAAAGAGGGCCAGGAAATTCAGTGAAGGAAGCTTGGGGCAGGCAGGGGAGGGGAAGAAAAGGGGGAAATGCTGATAAGGGTGACGAACAGTTTCACCTTCAGGAGTGATGAACTGTGGGAGAGTTGGCTGCATTGAGGGCCTGGCACAGTTTCAGCATGCGCACGTGGGGATGGATCAGCTGAGAGAAATGACTGCATTTATTCAATGAATTTACATGAGGTGCCTGCGTTGCCAGAAAGGGAAGGGCTCCCTCCCCCTCCAAAACATCAGCGGCTCCGTGCAGGACTGGCAGGAGTGGAGCAGCAGGCTCGGCAGAGGGATGGGGCTGGGAGTCTTTCAGCAGAGCCTTTCCTGTGAAGGCTGCTGCTGCTAGAGGCACCCACATGCAGTGTGGTGTTCAATTCCCCCCTGCTGTTCCCAGGGTCTGGCTCTTATAAACTGAATAAATAAATGGCTACACACAGCCAGCCTGCTGCTGGCTGCTCTTGGCTGTAGCCTCTAGCCAAATTCTCTCTCCTCTTCTTCCCCAGCCCCCCCTCTTTAGAAATCCACTAGCAGATTCTTGCACAGATGATTTGAGATATTGGCTGCTTCTCTGTAGTTGTGTTTCCCTTAAAATCAGTGCCTATATGCAGGCTGTAGGGTGGGAAGCACTTACAAGAAGTGTAAGGGGCAGAAGAGGAGAAATAGGACTATACTGAAAAGATTGGAGCCACAAATGATTTTGTAGCATGTGGTGAGAGAACTGGAGCTTGAGGTAAGGAGTCCCAAGGCACCTCAAAGTGTCCTTTGGGCTTCCTTAGTCTACTATGCTCTGCAAAACCAACTCTGCTTGCTTCTATGTTCTTATTCCTGGCCCTGAGGAAAAGTCCTGCCACAAACCAATGGCATGCAGGAATCAGAGCTTGTTAGGACATGGCGAAGAGGTTAAATTACTTCTTCCCTAACCCTGCTGAGTTATTAACAAGGAGACTCTTAAATAGGCTGTCCAGTCCTGTGATTAGGGTGCACTTTTTCCTTAAAGGCCACCAAGAGGCTGTTCTCAGCACAACCTATTGAGACAGAAACAATTGGTCCACATTGGGAGCTCGTGAGGCTCCTGCAGCTGATGCTTTGCTCCCTCAGCTTCCAGACCCAAAGAGCATTTGAAGGAAAGCCATCTTCCCCCAATCCTCCTTAAAAAATAAATCAGTAAACAATGACTATTTCATCTTAAAATGGGATTTATTTAAATAAGGATTGGATTAGTCACTTTATGCCTGGTTTTGCTCTTGCCTTGCTGCATGGTCCTGCAGGATGTCAGCTCTGGAGTCTGAGCTCCATGCAAATGTGTGTGTTCTACCCAAATAGCCATATTGTGGGAGATGCTGAGGGATGAGGTACTGTGATAAATACTAGCTTAGTCTGGAAATGATGGCCAGCACATGGTACAGCAGAGATGCTTCAGTCTTAAGCTTTCATTCCTGAGAGCTGTCAGACTGACAGAGCCTTTCCCTGGTGATCTGCCACAGTCTCCCCACCTTGGAGTGATGTTCCCACTGTAGGGGCCTCGTGGGACACAGAGTTGCTCATGCAAAGTCTGTGCTACAAAAATAATTCCCTGCCTGCTCAGAATAAATTCTTGTTCTAGCTAGAAAGCTGCATCTGAGGAGGGGGGGGGGGAAAAATCCTTCATATTTTTTAATGTGTCATGGACAGCTTTAATTGTCCTGCATTCAGCCTCACTGACAGTTATCAGTACTGGTAATAATGTCACCATCAGCATTAACTGATAGTTAACCACTGCAACCATGTATTGTTTTGGGTCTGAGTTTGTCTGGTTTTACATTGCCTCTTGTTAGACTGCATTTGCTAAAGGACAGAACTCTTTGATCAAATTTCTGTTCCTTACGTAGGTACTTGCAAACTGTGATCAGACCGTCCTATTAACCTTCTCCCTTCGTTAAGGAGAACAGATGGTGCTTCTGGAGTCTTTCTCTAAGCTGAGCTTTTGGTCCTTTAATCATCCTCTTGGTGGTTCTTTGCACTGGATCCAGTTTTTCAATATCTTTCTTGAACTGCAAGCATTAAAACTTACCATAATTTTGACATTAATAATGTCAAATTTCACACTATTTTTTTCATTTCAGCATCCACTATCCAAAGCTCTCTGCTCACTCTTGACCACTGAACCATTCTAGCAGTGTGCTCAGCTGTTATTTTTCCATGTTTCCCAGGAAGTTCCTGCACAACCAATGGTTTCCCAGGATGCTGCTCTCATAGGTTGTGCTGCTGTGTTTCAGTGCTGGAGTCTATACTGTATTTTTTGGTGCAGCCTGTTTACCCATGCAGATCTGTTGATCCTCTTCTCAGTTATTTAGCAGTCCCACACTGTTTATCATCTTCAGGCTTGATAAATAATGATTTATAGACTCTCTTCCACTCATTAATGTGCACACATCATACAGCCAAGGACCAGCCCCAGCCAAGTCTTTAATAGGAACTTGCATGTATACCTGTCTCTAGTCACCACTGCACATCATATTTCTTTACCTTAAATCATCATGTAGAGTGAAGCAAAATTCTGTGCAGCTTTTGGTTCCTTGTCAGCACCTTTCCCTTTCTCCAGGATATGTGTTTAATCCTGTGCTTCAAAGTGGCTCAGTGTTGGACACAGCACTTTTGAGTTAGTATGTTATCATCTGGATGGTAACATTTGGAGGATATTTTGGTAACCATTTTCCCATGCTGAAATCCACTGCAATATCTCAGTTTCTATTCTTATCTATTTTTGGTGATGTTTAAAGAGGAGTAAAGGCTCAATTTTATCTTTTTCTGGTTTATCACTGACTCAAGGAGAGGAAATAGTGAGAGTTGTTCCATTTCTTCCCTATTGTGGAGAAGAAACCCACTGGTTTCTCCATATTCCTGTTGTGTGACTGTCTGCCAGCGTGCAGCATGGTCAAGTAGTGGAGTTTCAGAAATAAGCAATCCTGGCTCCTTTGTGTTGTAGTCATACTTCTGTGTAGACAGATACAACAGGTTAACCTAATGGGAGACATGCAGGGAGGAAACAGATCCTGGGGTTTATTTGATTAAGTGTTGGTTTGGGTTTTGGGGGCTTTTTTCCCCCTCAGGTATCAGTGTTTTGCTGTTGGTTTCTCACTTGCCTGACCAAACCGAGGAGAAAAGATCTTTCTTTTGCTAAGACAGACATCCCACCTCTAGCAGTTGGTGGAGCGTTATTGCACAAAGTTGATGTCCTTTGTGCCCCCCAGGGTCTCTGGTTGAGCACCTGTGAACTGAGAGAGATACTTTTGAAGAACAGCAAGGGAATCTTGCTGTGATTCTGTGATCTTCCAGTGAATTGCTGTACGTGGTGAAGCACTGCTATTAGATCCTTGAGATTAGTTTCCAGAAGCCCTGAAATTTGCATCTTGCTTTGGATATGGAAGGACAGTGGGCTGTCCTGTTCTCTTGCCTCCCTGAAGAACACTTTTCTGTCCAGTGTTCAAAAGCTGTCAGTGTAGATGGCTCGTGGGAATGAAAATCCCTCCCAAGTGCATGCATTATGAAAACACCAAACATATCTGATGGCTCACACCAGAATTTTTAACCCTTTCACATGGACAGAATAGTGAATTCTTGCCAAAATGTGTAGCTTGAACTTGTCTATATGTGTAAGCTAATGTGGTGCATGGTGCAAGAATCAGCTAATCCATAGCATCTACCAAGTTCTCTGCCTTTGGGGCAGAGACCATGCACAAAGCAGTTCAGGCAAGAGTTTGCCTTCACCAAAAGCCAAACTGATTTCAGTTGTCTCTTGTTGGGCTTGAGCTCAAGGTTTCTTCAGCTTGGGGTAAGCGGGGTTCCTTGATTATCTTGGGACCTTGATGTACCTTATTTTTCTCAGTCTTACTCTTTGAGAAAAGAAGGAATTCTTTGATGGTTTGTGGGCTGCTCAGTTAGTGGCGTTTTTACAAAAAGAATCAGCTGATATGTAGAAACAAATAGAGAAAATATTTTTAAAAGGCTTCCTTTGAGAAAACAGAGTCTAAGTCTTATGAATGACCTTGATATCAAAACAATAGATACATCACACAGCTTCTAAGTTAGCCTTTCTGAAATCTCATCTGTACTTTGCATTTGAAGTAGTTCTTTTAAGGATTATCTCCTCCACCCTCGGCCTCTTCCCTTCATAATTGAAAGTTTATACAGCAGTCACATGATTTCAACATGGGGAGTTAGCGAATCCCACATCGTTAATTCTCTCCCTACACTGTAACATGGTGGGAATGATGGTGTGTGTGCTGTTACACCAGCTAACAACCATGTGCAGACTGTTAATGGGAAGCAGTGCTGTTGCCAGATGATACAAGTGTTCAAAATCAAGTGGGATTTTTCCCTAATGTTTTGACCCTCCTACCTGAGTTGGGTGGCATTGAGAGGAGCTCAGTAATTAGACCTACCTGCTTTTAACCTGCTCGCTGTTGCAGAAGGTTTAGCTGTAACTTTGAACATCCCAGGCTTGGAAACTGGAGCCCTTGCATGTGACAAGTGGCAGGTCTCAGTGGAGTGGTTAGTTCTGCATTATTGGTATGTATGCTTTCAACATGCACTCAGCTGTAATGTAGCTTTTAATCTGTGAATGTACAAGGATTGAAATATGGCCCTTGTCAATGCTGCTGGTAAGGTGCACTCACAAGTCAGAACCTCTGAGAGCAACTGCAGGTGTCACCAAGCACTTGCTATACATGCAAAAGGAAAGATGTCCTTTGGAAAACACAGGCTCTGGTTGTGGGCGGTTAAGAACTGATGCTTTTAACCCGGGGTCTAGTTCATGCAGGAGCCACAAACAGCATTTTTCTCTCCTTTTATTCTCTACTGTTTTTTTTCTACTGTAAGTCTGCTTTATCTGAATGTGCCCTAGACATATAAAGCAGCAATAGAGAGGTTAGCTACAGCCACTCTGTGTCCTAGCCATGGATTGAAGGCACTGAGTCTTCATTAATTAGAGCAGTGCAGCAGGATCTTTTCTTTCCCTCAATAGCAGCATGCACAGTAGTATGCTGTTGGAATCTTGTCTACCAAAGACATAGCTGCAAGCTCTAAACTTAATGTACCAAAACCAAGACTTTAAAGATTCTTTGGAGGTCTCATTTGTTACTGATGATGATGCCTCTGGTGTACAATGACTTCTGTGAGATGGCTACAGCCTGCTTTAGAGAAAGCACCCTGTGCCCGTGAGCCAGTCTGTCCCTGACATACTGATAGCAGTGGGGTGTGAATTCATTGCAGGGGGGATATTATTTAAATCATCTCAGAAATTACTTATGGTAAATGATCTTGACTAAAAGTGACCTTCAAGAGCTGTATTTTTGCCATGCCGAATGCTATGTTTGAGATCAGATTTTTAGGGTGTTTCCTGCTGGAGCTGAGCTGCCCCTGTGAGCAGGGTGGGGGACACAGGGGTATTGTGTACAGGATGTGCCTGGGGACCCTGGAACAGAGAATAGTGGCTGTTCCTGGGGTTCAATTCAAAGCTGTTGTATGCTTGGTGTTACAAAGCTGCTCGAGGTGAGGTCCAAAGGGCTCTGTCACCGAAGCAGCTATCAGGTCCAAGTATGTGTCCTGTCAGCATAGTGGCTGTCTCTGTGGGTGATGCAGGCTAGTAATCCTGTGGGTAGAGTGGATGTCTGAGCATCACCAGGACTCTTGCTGCAGACCTGTGCTGACTATGGCCAGGAAACCTACTCCTGTGTTCTCTGCTCTGCTTCCAAATTATTGATGATACAGGGTGATGTTGGAGATGAGACCTTGGTCTGAGATTTTTCTGGGAACTGGCTCAGGGAGGAAACTCAGGCTTATCCCTGAGGTCTTCTGGAGAGGGAAGTGAGCTCACCAGTGGGACATGATCTTGTGGTGGCTGTTTCTGTCCCAGGGCAGCTGTGTTGTCAAGGGAGATGTGGATGGGGTTAATGAACACTGGATTCCTGAATTCTTTGACTGTTGTTAAATAGAAATAATCAGTTCAGGAAACTCTGGGAATTAGAATGATCAATGAATGTGAGAATATTAGGGGCAAATAGTTAATATTTGTGGCGTGTACCTAGATAATTTCCCTGGTTCTGCAATACCCTGTAGGAGACAGGATACTGGTCTGTGCAGCTCATCTTTATCTTGAGAATGGAGAAATCTAAACAAACTGGAGTTGTCTGTGGTAGTGAACAGTTTCTGTTAAACTCTGTTCTTCATGTGGTAATCATTAAATCAAGTACCACTATGCCAGCTTTATTTTTAAGTATACCAGTATCTCTGCTCCTTCTTAGTGCCTCTCCCCTTTTTGTTCAGAAAGACAGTTCTTAGTTTAAAAGATAAATGTATTTGTTCTCATTGTTAATAAACATCCAGCTATGTTCAATGACAAGACGATGAATCAGTGCAGCAACATGATGAATAATCTGAGGCCACTTCTCAAATATGTGATGCTGCAGTTCACCATGGACCAAACATGAGTTCCTCATGGTTGTATTGTTCTCTGCTCTCCAGCACAGTGAAAATTAATTACAGAAGCTGATAAAGGGAACATTTTTGCAAGCTATACATGCTGTGAGCAGAGATGAATGGAAAAGGGGTTTTGGAAATACTGGAGTCCTCGTTTTGGAAAAGGGGAAAAAAGATGTTGGTTAATTCATCCCTGGTGGGATTCTGCTGCTACAGAGCTAATCACAAGACAGATTTGTCCTTAGTGTGATATTTCTGTAATAGCACTAACTTGCTTATTTAGTGGATAGAAAAGATTTTACAGCTTAGCTATTAAAGAGCTGAGAACCAGCCTGGCTGCGCTAAGGGAGAGGTGCTAATGTGATTTCTAGATCCCAGACACTGTACTCCATGAAAATATTTTAAAGTTTTGAAACGGTTTCTAGTTTTAGGTGGAAAAAAAAAAATCAACTTTTTCTTCAAAATCCTAAGATCCCCTTTCTTTCCTTTATTCATGTTTCTTTTGAACTAGACTGTAGGAGAAATTAAAATGCTTTGCTTTAATTGACAGAGAAAAATATATCTTCCATTTTGTAATAGACTCTTTCTTGTTGTTTGGAGTAATTACATTATTTTTGTCTCCAGGCTAAGACTGTTTTCCTGCCCTTGTCACTGTAGATGTACATAGGTCCCTATGGGCAGACTTAGCATCAATAGAGCCTTCTTCCTCCATGCTACTTTGATCCACACACAGGTAATGATATCTGGGGCTCACCTCCCTTACAAACTGGAGCTTCTCTCTTCTCAGAGTAGTGAAATAAATTCAGTGCAGAGTTTCATCTCTGATTTCTTTTCAGCTGTGGAAATTGTTATCCTAGCAAAATTGAAGTTAATATAATTTGTCCTTAAAAACAATTACTTTAATTATTTTTTGCTATGCTGCACTCTGCTGATGGCATATGTGGCCAGTGGGACTTATTTAAAATATGTATGCTCTTAATATCAGCTCAAAAAGAAAGATCTCAGCTGGAAAAAATTAATGTAATGTAAAGAATTGGATTATTTTTTTTTTCCCCTCTGACCTTGCTTCTATTTAGTTATCTCTGCTTTTGATGTTGAAATTTACAGATTAATAATTGTAGCTGCTTGAGCAAAGTCAGGGCATGGAACAATTACTGACTGCAAACAAATCTCTCCTGCTTTGCCTTTCCCTCGCTCCGAGTGCCGTGTCTACAGCACTGCTGTAACTGTACACACGATTACTCACTTCCCTAATAACTTGGGGAAAACTAATTACTCTTTCAGGGCCATTGGCTGCCAGAGGAGGGTAAGGAGGGCTTTCTGTTATCTGACACAGCTGAGGTCTGCAGGGTACGTGTGCATTCGTTATCGTGATGTCAGGCCCCAGGTCACGTTATCGGAGCTGTCACCGGTGGCAGCAGCAGCCCAGCCCAAGCAATGCAGAGGTCTCGTTAGGGCTGCACAGGTTTTTCAGGCTGGATTTGCAGTCTGTGCTGAATCTGACTGTCCTGGCTAACCTGCTATCCCCTCCTGAGCATGGTGCTTAGACACTAGCACGTCTCTGTGATACATCACTGTTGGGCTGGTAGTGCCGTGCAGCCACCCGTCCTTGCTGTGCTGTGCAGTGTGCTGTGACAGCACTGGTGATGCCGAGCCTGCTTCAGACTGAGGGGTGTGCTCTGACGTCATGGAGCTCTGAACTTGCCCCTGCCAGGTTAAGTTTGGCAATACTCATTGGATTCAGGAACGCTGACTGTGAGATGGTCACCGTTGCAGGTGCTGTTTGTGTTCTGGCTGAGCCACTCTTCGGGTACTGTGCAGATGCTGTTGGGGGATTGAAGCCCAGAGATTTTGCAGCTATTGAGGCTGTGTAAGAGTTACAAAGGGTAAAGTCTGTCAGACCTGTAGCAGCCAATTGCATGTGACTGTGGGCATGACTTCTTGAAGCTGCTGTTGGAGCCAGACCATGCAGGGTGTTTCCAGAGTACGTGCTGTTCTTGGAAACTAAACCTGAAATTGGCATTGCCTGCAGGGTTTTGTAGTAGAACAGCCTGTTACAGAGTAACTACCTGAAGTTTGGACTTGAAAAGGCTCTTAATCATCTCATAAATCTAATCAGTGCTGCAATTTTCTGAAAACTCAGGGTTCAGTTTGGAGCTGAAGCAAAGTTTTCTTGGAGGTCTAAATCTGCTGGAGAAAGTGGATCCTTAAGCTAGAAGCGTGATGGTCCTCACCATTGCTGACAAGTTGAAGAGCTGTTCACCGTGCTAAGCTGTTTTTGGTTTGCATCTGCAGACTTGAGAGTGATTTTTAACCCCAGAGCACTGCTCACCAGATCAAAAGCATGATTAGGGAATTGTTTCATTTCATTATATGGACCTACTGTACAGAACCTCCCTCCCTGCCCCTAAAGATGCTTGTAAACATCAAACCTCTAAATATAGGGGTCTCCTGGCTACTGAAGGCGTTTTTTTTGTAATTGCACAGGGAAATCAGTTGGTTGTCAATTTGCAGCTCAGGTCTCTGAGGCTAGTGAAGTTTGAGAGCTGATGACTTAGTGCTGAACCTAAGCAGGAGTGAAAGTCTCCAAGTAAGAGGAGTTCGGAGTCTCATGCCCGCCTCATTTCATCTCCCCCTGGATTTCCGTGACTCTGAAATGACTGATAAATTGTGGAGCTGTGAAGGTGTAGGTGCAAATAGCTGCAGTGCTCCTTGAGAACATTTCCTGTGAAGTGGTAGTGAAAAGCAGTTATATAGCTATCGCTCCTTTGTGCACACCAGCTACAATTACCACTACACCACAGATAGCTGCAGTGCTTCTATAATTAGCTGATGACATGGTGAGCACTGGTGAAATAAACTTTCCTTGGGAATACACCAGCTACTTACCCAAACACACATTGCCTTTTATAAGATACCATAAAAGGAGCTTACTCAGTCGCAGCTAGCATGATTTTTACGTGTTCTGTATGTGTTTTTTCCATTTTCTAATCTAGTGATACAGCCCAATAGCCACCTCACTAATAAAGGAGAAGCGAGTTAAATCAGTGAATTTAAAATATCCTTTAAAATTATTTTTGTCTTAAGTCATTCCAGGAGCTGGATTTTGCCATATGCCCAAGTTCCTGTTCCTACCAGCAGCCTGTTCGATCTCATCATAGATGTGGTTTTGCATCGCATCATATCCTGTCACAACATAGGACCTTTCTCTCTACCCAGTCCTATCACTGACTTCAGAGTTGCTTATTCTTACAAGTCTGAATGGCTGGAAGTCTTGGGGATGGGGACAAAGGCTGAACAGAAGTATGACCTTTCTCCTCAGCTACTGACAGCTGAGTCATTCGAAGAGATCCAACCACTTTTCTTTGCCCCTCTGTTTGCCCTGAGTTTGCCTGCAATATGGGTGCTTGGCACAGGGGCAGCACATTGTGGGTGGCTGGTGGTTTGTGAGCGTGGAAAGGTAACATCATCTCTGAGCTGATGTGCTGCATTGTGCTGTTCCCCAGGGCCTGGGAGGATTCTCCATAGTCCTGCACTATCCACCTTGCTTGCCTGAAATGAGCCCTGGGTGTGAGCAGCAGGAGCTCTGCTGGCCTGTGACTGGGTCTGAGGGCAAAAGTGAGCTTGGGCATGAGGTCTGGGTGGGAAATACCAGAAGAGCTCGTGGGGCAGTTACCACAGCTATCTGCACCCAAAACATACTTGGTATTCACTCGGATCTGCTTCAAAGGGTGTTTCTTACTGAAGAGGTGGACATGGGCAAAACATCCCGTCCTGGTCAGAGGTTCCTTGCTGGTATGTAACACAGCGTGGGGATCAAATCCCGTCTGTCAGGAGCTGCTTAGCTCTCAGGTCTGTATTGCTACCTCTGTTTCTGTAGCTTCTGCAAGACCCAGCAGAGGTAGGAACTGGGGGATGCAGAGGTGCTTGTGTTGGCAGGCTGGTAAAGCACTTGAGTAAACACTTGTTCTTTTGTATGGTCCAGGAGAATCTCTAATTTAAATGCTGGTGGCTGCAGAAAAGATGCTAATGAAGCGAACCTAGCAGCCTCATTTACCCATATGAAATCATTGCCAGTGGATAATTCATTCTCCTGGAAAATACAATAATAGTAATGTAATATACAGAACACAATACTACCCTCTAATAAGTCTGACAGGCAGATTGCAGTGCCTATTTAGACTACATTAGCCAGGCAGCAATTTCAAATGCTTTTACGTGCAGACCCTTGTTGTCCAACTCCTGCTCTTTGCTGGTTGAGCTAAACTAATTAAAGAAAAATTTACTATAGCCAAGAAACCCTAAAAAAGAGAAAATCATCCTTTCTGACCAAAATAACTGTCCCAAATGACAGTTTTCAGTTGCTTTTGCAGAAAGGAAAGTCACTTTATTTTTCTTTGGGAATGGACAGAGCAATTAAGTTTTAATAATTTTGTTCAGGATCTTGGGTTAATAAACATGGTCCTCTTTATTGCAGACTACAGGAACTCAAAAAGGCTTGGATTACCTGGCTTTTTTTTTTGCTCTTAGAACATGAGGTGGCAGCTCTGTTGGAACTAGCCATTTAGTATATGATAGATGGACTGTAGTATGTGGACACTGGCAGTTCTGATGTGGCTGAAGCTTGCAGTGCCTGAGGGCTGCCTTGGTAGACTACTTGGAGCATGTAACTTGCAGAGGACTCTCCTGCTTTGCCTTTGTGCATGCAACATGCCACCCCTCTGCTTAGGTTGATGCAAGCTCCTGGGCAGAGGACATCTGTGTCCTTGATGGCTGTGGTGAGAATAGATCCCACTTGGGGTGCTGGAGTGCTGATCAAGATTTGCTTTGCTCTGGGCCAACAAACACATAAAGGCTTTTGCAAAGAGTGTGTTTCCAGTGAAAGTAATGCATTGTTGGAGAGCTGTATCTACAGGCTGCCAAACAGTCTGAAGCCCTTATGACTGTGGGAGTTTCAGACCCTGAGAATTTTCTTTCTTTCCTCATTTCCATATGTTCCCAGGGAGCAGATGAAGGTAAGGAGCATGGGTGGGGTTAGGGTCTGCACTGATTTGCTCAGCAGATGCCCCATCCTTGCTAAACCTATTTGTGAAACAAGGGGATGGTTTTACTAGTGCCCCCACAGCCCTAGAAGAGTCTTTTCTGCATCTTGTGCTAGCCTGTGGATTGGAAGAGAACTCAAAAATCATAATCTTGTCCATTTATGTGAAGATTGCTTGTTTTTTGTTTTTTGGATATTTTGATCTCAAGAGCAGCTTGTCTTTCTGAAGCAGTGAACTTGTGCTTTTGTCTCTCTGAATCACAAACACTGTGTGTAGCTCAGACTGTCCTGGTGTATTCGCTGTTAATCTGGGTAAAACCATCACAGAGACATGGGCAGGCTCAAGCTTTCCTTTGGTTTGTATGAACTCAGGTAGCCTGTTCTGATAATCTTAATGGTGAAAATCGGTCCAAAGCAGGAAAACTTTGAACATGTTATGCACAGCCACAGTTACTATCTTAAGCAGCATGTGAAACGTAGACGCTGCAGTGTTCTGCCTGTTCCCTGTGAGTTTGAAAGATGCAAACCCGTTTGGTGTTCGAAGAAATATTGGCACAATGTGCTGTTGAATGCCAGCCCACTTCAATTACTGACAGAAAGATAAAACACATTTTGCTCTTGGCTGGCTTCCGTGCTTGCTGATGCTAATAACATCACGAGCTCAGCATCTCAGGGGTCATCTTGAACGAAGGCAGAGAGCTGAACCCCTCCAGTCCCACCTTCCTGCTGCTGTCACTGCCGCAAGGAAGCATTGCTGGGTCAGAGACCTGCATTTGCACTTCTCAAAGCAAGTGCCTGGTGACCTCAAGGGCTTCTGTGTGGTGGGAGTCATAATTCAAGGCAGGGGGGTGGTGGTTCTCCTGACTGGCAGGTTTTCCCAGGCACACCTCATCTTTTATTTTGGTCTCGTGCTGGAGTTGGTCTGGTATAGCCACTTTGTAGGATACGAGGCCAAGGGATACCTGGTCATGTAGCTGGTTTGTGTATATTTTGTCCTCTAGGAAGTTTTTGTAGTCTCTTCATCGTTTTGTAGCACCCCAGGGAGCTTCTTTGTCTCTGCCAATTAATTTGTTGTGGTTATTTCAATTTTGCTTGCAACCTGCTTGACACAAACTCTTTAAAGCTACACTCTTCACATTTGGCTGGTGGGGAGCATGAAGCTGCTCTGGATCACAAGTAACAGTAGGAGACATAACGCTTATCCACAAAAACTGCACACATGCCTATAAGCTGATGCATGGAAAACTCAAGTGCTTCCTCAGCTGCCTGCCACTATGAATGATAAAGATGATAGAAATAAAGTTTAACTTGTTCATTAGTGTGAAAATCAAACAACTGCAAAGCCAGCTTTTACTGTACCTCACCCTGTGATTTTGCTACAACTAAATGCCAGCTATTGTCCCACATGAAAAAGTGGGGCATCCCACATCCTCTGCACATCACTGTCCCCCACAGAAAAGCAATGGCTCTCTTCCAGCCCAGTTATGGCAGCTTGGGCTTGTATCACCTAATGATGGAGATTTTGGTTCTGTCTGGACACCCAAGCAAGATGGACAAGAAGCAGTGCCTATGGTGTCACCAGTGGGAAGAGTTCATTCCTGCTGAAGTATCCCAATAATTCTGAAAATATTTTGTTGTGAAATGAAAACACAAAGTAGTGTCTGAATGCTCCACTGGATCTGTCCACTGTCTCCTTTTTGTCCCCGAAAGAGGGATACTGAGTGAAGAATCAGTCATGAATTCAATGTCTGTTGCTTCTAGCTGCTCTTTAGTAGGCTGTGTGAGCCCGCAGGCAGCAGAGAACCAGGGAGGAGAGCTGCTGTGCTGTGCTCTGACTTACCTTGGAGATGCTGCTTCATCTCTGCCTGCTCACACTGGCAGGCAGGCAGGCTTTGACTCATAGATGTTAATTAACCCAAAATTGTTTTTCAGCCTCCACTGTGGGAATTTTTCTTTCTCAGCACTTAGACTTCTGTACGGAGTTGTTTTGTTTATCCCATAGGCCCCCAGAGTGGAGAATTTTAATTGTAAGCACCAAATGTCTTCCTCCCTGCCCCCCCCACATATGGCCTTTTATTAGCCTGCTGCTGTAGATCAGTAATTAGCCACACAAGTGATGTTTGCAATCATATTTTCTACCTGGGGAGGTTAGGGTAGGCACAGGATGGCAGTGATTTAGTCAGTCCATATACGAACATACTGCCAGCTGGGCTACTGCTAATGCTCCATCTCCTGGCAGCTTCCTTTAAGGGTGCTGCATAATTGCTCTGCTGGAAGCATTTTCATTAATAATGGAATTTAACTTCTTAACATGCTATTAACTAGATTTCCTTTTTCTTTGGGTTGACACTAACTCAACATGCTGTCCCATATGCCTCTTCCCGTGGGCATGCTGGAGCATGTGGGGGTTCAAGGGGCTTTTTGTGTGCACAAAAATATAACTGTGCAGAACTCAGTCCTGTCACTTGATGAAGATTCCTGGGGCCTTCAGTGAACTTTGGCAGCTGATCTGAGGCGAGGCACTTGGATCCTGCAAATCTGATTTTTGCAAAAAGACATCATGTTGTTGAATCTAAGTGTTGAAAAAGGCTACTCTGGGAAAGGGAAGATGTCCTGTACCTCAGTTTCCTCTCATGATTTTAGTCCAGCTGATAAAATAACCTCTGTTATCTTGGAAGCTTTGATACTTCACCTAGTCATAGCAATCTACGATTGTATCACCTCTGATTTACTGATGTGCAAATATTGGCAAGCTCATCTCTCACCAAGAAAAGCTGGTTTAACAAAGCTGTTCCTTGAAGACCTGAGGAATGGTGAAGCTGACCTATGAATCCAAGGGGAACTCATGTCCCTTCCTGGGAGAGCAGAGTAGGGGGTTATCCATACCTTATCTCAGCTGCTTGGTTCAGTCCCCCAAGGGAGTTGGTGTTTATCCACAAGCTAAAAGCCCTATCAGCTATGCTTATCAGAAAAGGGATTTTGACTGGTTTAAAATTGCTTAAATTTATTAAAATATTTACTTTCCCCTGGTTAGAAATCGAGGCAAGGCTTTCAAAGTGCTCTAATTTGGGCTGTAACAAGGCTCATCATATCTGGCGATGATGGAAAGAGAGTTTGACTGGAGCGTATGTTAATGCACAGAAAACAATGACACTTAAAATAAATGCCCCCAAAGTGCCATGTTTGGCAATGACTGCAGGAGAAATGTAGTTAAATGATGCAGTGTTGCCACTGTGCTTATGAGGGACAACAGGATCTTCTGGCAGGTTCAAGGATTTAATTCTGCTGAGCAGCAGCAGTTGTGTGGGCAGTGACCTGCAATCAGTGTCTTGCAGCCAGGCTGTCAAAAGTAGCCACTGATTTGAGCTGTGTAAGAGGCTTGTTGCAAATCTCCCTGCAGAAAGCTCTGAATGCAAAGCACCTCCAGCACCCGATGCAGGGACTTGAGGGTTCTGGGGACTCACTGGGTTTGAAACCTGGGCTGGAGTTTTATTATTTCCATGTTGAACCTGGTCAAGGTGCCAAGTATCTGTAGCTGGAAGGCAGATCTCATCTCTGCCTCTGCTAGAGGATACCACTTACCAAAAGGTGACCCTGCACATTTATTTGCATGTGTGCTGTGTAGCTTAAATTATTTGGATGGAAGAGCAAAGTGCCATTTGCACCAAGACACATCTTTTGCAGTAAGCTGGTGTTTATACCATGAACAGAGCTATTTAAGCATAGCAAGTATTTAGCAAGACTGCTCTCTCCTCCTTTGCTCTTATGTTTTCTGCCTGAATTTGTAACAGACTTTTTTGTCACTTGCAAGACTTTTGGAACTACCAGTATGATGCCTCTGGAACAGCACATGTTGTAAAAACTTGGGGGTTGTAGGCTTTTAGATTAATAACAGACTTCTTGCCTGTAAGCACAACCTTTGTTACACATCAACCCTTTAATCAGCTTAACGAAAGCCAACAAAGTTTTCTAGCAAGCACAGTGCTCTTTTGAAATGAAATGAGATTGAGAGTTGCCCAGACAATTCATCATGTGGGAGGCAGGCTGGAAACTTGTAAACAGGAGGCTTGTGCCTAATAGTGCTGCTTTCACTTCTAGGGGACAGACACCTGCCCTGGACATGCCATGGGGGTCTGTGCTTTGCTAGCAGCAGCTCCATCGTGGTGGGTTTTGTCATTGCATAATTGTGTGTGTGGAGTCGCAGCATGACTGAGGCACGTGTTGGGCTGGACAGGGGCAGGCAGCTCTGCCGTGGTGCTGGAGCAGCTCCAGCGTGCCCATGGGAAGTGGCATATGGGACAGCATGTTGTTGGATGCTCCCACACAAGGTGCTGTGGCTGGGCCAGGGTCCCACACTCCCAGGGAAATAAACATTGCAAACTGTGTGCTGCGGCTTAAAGTGAGCCTGCTCAGAGAGTCTGCAAGTGCTGGCATGTTCAGGCTTTTAACCAGGCTGTGCAGGGGCAAGTGTGATAGTGCTGAGACCCAGCCACCTTTCTCAAGTGAGCATATTGTCATGCTTTAGCCCCAGCTGGCAACTGAATGCCATGCAGGCCCTCTGCATGCCCCCTTGCCCTGCTCCCTCCCCTGCCCCGATGGGATGGGGGAGAGAAGTAGAAGGGTAAAAGTGAGAAAATTGAGATAAAGACAGTTGAATAGGAAAAGCAAAAGCACTACATGCAAAGCCAAACTAGGAATTCATTCCCTACTTCCCAAGGCAGGCAGGTGTTCAGCCATCCCCATGAAAGCAGGGCTCCATCACACGTGGGAGAACATTCAGATTTGTGTTATTTTTGACTCTCCTTCCTCCCCCAGGTTTATATGCTGAGCGTGATGTCATATGGTGTGAAATAGCCCTTTGGTCGGTTGGTGGCAGCTATCCCAGCTCCTTGTGTGCACCCCCAGTCTACTCATGGGATGGCATAAGGAGCAGGAAAGGCTTTGACTCTGTGTAACCACTGCTCAGCTGTAGCTAAAACATCTAACACGCAGGCTCATACTGCCTACTATGAAGAAAACTAACTCTGTCCCAGCCAAAACCAAGAGCAAAGTGTAGTGGTGTTTCTTCACTCAGACAAAGCAGGGCAGTTGCAGATGCTGTGGAAAGCTGGGTGGGAGAAATATCTGCATGGCTGTGGTGGGGAGCTCTTTTAATTAAAGGAGTTGGGGTGGAATTTTACCTGAAATGTCTACAGGTATAAACCTAGAGCTATGGAAACAGTTTGTATCATTACCCTAAAGAACTACTACGCTGTGCTTGCAAGTAGTGGAAATTGTGAATACTAAAAAATAATTTAAAAAACCCCTACCAACAACAAAAACCCCAAAAAGTTCCAACCTGCCCAGGAGAGGAACTTGTTTCCAGACCTCGGTTGAATATGTTTGCACCGTGTTTCTAGTCCCTTTATGTTCTGAGAAGGCTTATTAAACCAACACAGTGTTACCGGTGGTCTGACAGACAGGTGAGATCATCTTGGACCTGTTAACTTGGGCCAGAAGTAATGACAGTTGTGACAAACCCTTCCAGACCTGAACAAGCCTCCCAGGAGGACTCAGAGGTGCTGGTGCCAGCAATCTGTAGCCTGGAGAGCAGGCCCATGGCAGTGGTGGGCTTTCTCTAGCATAGCTGTGCAAACTCAAAGGAGACAGAGGTGCTGTTACTTGAGATGGTTTAGAAAAAGAGACTTTTTCCCACTTTTCTGAAAACAGATCTTCCTTAAACAATCTCTCAGTACTTTAAGGTGCACCTGACAACCAGCCTGGCTTTTACAGTGCACTGGGATTTAATGCTGAGTGAAGGCTTGGTTCTTTTTCAGTAGCTTTTTTCTCATTAGAAGTGTGCTTGGGAAACATGCTGTCAGTTCAGCAGGGAGAGAAATTAGTCTAATCCTTTGGGAATTTTCCCATTTTTATTCCAAGATATTGCTTTATTAATGCAACAAAGGAAAATAAGGGATTTCAGAATTTCTTCGACAAAAATGCTAATAAAATGAGCTTGTAGAAACTTTTTCTTTGAATGTAAAACTGACATGAACTAACCAAAATATTTATTCAATAGTCTTGATTATTGGTTTGTGTGGGAGGGATAACAAATATGGACCGATCTCAACACTAGAAACCTGAGCGGGAAAATCACCTTCAAGACAAAACCAATTTGTTCCACAAGTTACAGCTTCCAAACCACAAGGACTAATTAATAACAGAAACATGAATATGACTTTATAATTGCCCACCCAGTTGCCTGTCATCTGTAGGTATATCTGCTCCCAGAAAGTTGCTGTAAGCTAAAATTTCTGGTCTTCCTCCTGCTCTTTCAAGCACGTAGCTCTAAGCAGGCTTTGGTCTCAACTTACATGTTTAAAAGCTTTTGCTGTAATTTATCTTCAGTTGTATTAATTGACAAAATTCTTTGGATCTTGCTGGTGTTTCACTGCATAAGAAGGAAATTAATGTCCCTGCTGTCTCTAGGACAGCAGGACTTTGCGAGCTCGTAGTTGAACTGAGACATCCCTTGGGATTGCCTTACAGGCAGAAAAAGTCCTACGGACTGCATATTAAACTTCCTATTTTTAACTTTGTCAGGTTTAGAGAGCATAGCAAGACAACCCGATTTTCCCCTGAGGATTCAAGTAGAAATATCAGTCTGTCATTTCTGTTCAGTACTTGGGGATTATTAATTACCGCTGAGGACAATTAATCATTTTGAAGAATTTGTTTCATGAGGAGGATGGGGCAAATGCAAGATAAAAGCCTCTGGCTGACCCCACGTGAGGCCAAGCCACAGTACTGTGATGTGTTAAATATTATTTCCTGCCTTAAGCCTTGCTGATGCAGAGTGGTTTTGGTGATGCTTGGCTTCCTGATCCTGTCCTTAATGGCTGAAACCATAACTTGGTTGGGATGGAGATTTTCTGGCCAGTTTGCTCAGTAGTGGTTGCTAATTTCAGGTGACTGGAGAAAGCCCAGCCTGAGGCAAGAACCAGTAGGGCTCAAAACCATACAAAGGACTTGTTCCCGCTGCATTGTGCTGGCAGTTGAGAATGAATGGGCCTTGTGACTCCTGGCTTCTCTCTCAGGCCAGGACTAGGAAGTCATCTAGGAGGAGGTGTGAGCAGCTGAGTTTGGCTGAGTATCCTTTGCTTTAGGCATGATTGGCTCTGGACTGAAAGATCTCCTGAGTGGTTAAACCTGTCTGATACCAGCTGCTGCTCTCCTACCTGTCATCCCAGCTCATACTGGTGGCTTCATGTTCTGTGCACTACAGAGCCAGCCTCCTAATGATGTGGTTAAAAAAGCATGATATGAACTGCTTCTCCCTGAGTTCAGTTGTGTTCTCTCTGTGGTCTTGGCAGGCCTCATTGCAATGATGCTTATTCCTAATTTTATGAAAACAAAGGAACTGATTATTTACCTAAGGTTCTCAGCTATGCCATAGGTTTGCTGGAAGTAGACACCAAACCTTCAGAGACCTTGCTCCCCTTCCCCACACCACCTCCAAATGACTGTTTGATCTTGGCAAAAGCATCTTTCCACTGGTGTTACTGGTACAAGCTTGGTGTGGGTTTATGGCGATCTAATCAGTATCATCTGATGGTAGTTTTCATCCATGTTGTGAACCCATCGCAGATCTATTGAGGAAAAAAATGATGTACCTTGAGTAGGAGAAACCTCTTGCTGGTGGTACCTACCCAAAGGCCTGTCCTGCCTACGGCTGCTTCTGCACCGCAGCCTAAGGGGGGAGAGGTGTTACCATAGAACCTCAAGTCTCTCAATGAGTGTGATAACAGGACATCTGTAGGTACGTGCATGGCAATTATATGTATTGATTTCCAATAAACAGAAGTTTCTGAGCTAAGTAGAATGTATTTTGGAAACATGTCAGATCAAGTATGCTTTATAAATAAATCATAACTGGGATACGAGGTACAAGACTGTCTTACTCATAAGTTGGACTGCCTGGGGTCAAGCATTTTCTTTAGGTCATTGTAAATATGATAGAGAAGTCAGTTTTTTGTCTGTACTGTAACTTGTTTAGGAAAGTGGGGCAGACCCTACAGTGGGAAGGAGCCACCAGCAAGTTACTAGTTGTAAAGAAGGTTGTCTGATAATGTTGCCCTGATGTTTTTTCAGAGACATTTCCCTCTGAACTTAATGGTAATGCTTTTTTTTTTTCTCAGCACAAGTCCCACAGGCAGTGGTCAAATAAGCTTCTTTAGCAGTTCACTTGGTCCCTGACTAACTTGGTTTTGTCCCAGTATGGCTTCTGTTAAGGAGAATTGTCATGGAGCTGTCTGATGGTTTAAATGTTCTCCATGAGTACAGATTGTTGTGCAGCAGGATCAATTGCGATGGATATCTGGGATTTTGAGATCCAGGTGTTTGGAATTGTTTCCAGAGGAAGCACAGAGAATAAACATAGCGTGAAAACTTGTCTCCAAGCAGAAGATCTTGCAAGCACTTAAGTAGAAAATATGACCGCCTGTGTGCCCAGGCATCTGTCACGTACCATGCAGCTGGTATCTTGGTAGACCAGAGTTGTGCTTTAGCATCTGACCTGAGTTAGAGGTGAAGGGGCTCCATGAACAAGGGTAGGGTCAGGACTGAGTCTTTGCTTCATTCATGCAGCAAAAAGTTGTTGCAGCTGCTCTTGCTATAGATGATGACTTTAGCCATGGATGCTTTGCTGCTGCCCAGAGCCTACAAATACTGCGAACTGATGCAGCAACTCCTTTTTCTTTTTTCTTCTTCCTCCCCCTCCCCCAAGACTGAGGACAGATGAGCATTTACATAAGTAAAGTTTACTTCTGCGTGTGTGTAAGCCCCAGTGCTGGCTCTTACTTGAAGCTGGTAGGTTTGAGTTCTAGCCTTCTGTTAATCAAATTCCTGAGTTCCTGGTTTGTTTTTTTCCTGTCAAGCCTTCACTGAACTGAGTGGGCATTTAGCAAGAGTAAATCTGTAAGAAACCTTAATACAGAGCAGCTCTTGTTATCCTGAGAAACATCAATGTGAATTTTCCCTCAAGGTATTTCTGCTTCAAAACACAGAAACTGTTTTGACAGCAGCTGGCCTATAGGTGGGAAACTGAGTCATGTTTCGAGAGTCAGGCTGACTGAAATCCCCCTATGCCTTACCAACCTGCTATTACTAGACAAGAAGGGCTGAGGACCTTCCTGGCCAGCCAGTCTGGCTTCCTCCCACATTTTGCTGAAAACCACCTTGTATGCCATGTTCATGAACTTCAAGTGCCCTCTTAAAAGCCGTATTTCTGCTGGGACACTATTTCAGAGCCTCCCTGTGCCGATCAAACCTTTCCAATTTCTAGGTTATGTGTATTCTTGGCCATATTTATCTGTACTGGGCTCCAATGCTGTCCTATAAATACCTCAGGGAAGATGATATTCCCTCTTGCATTGGGTTTTGCTAAGTTTAAATGGGCCAAGCTGCTTTAGTCTTTGTCGCGCGCAGCTCCGTCCGTTGGCCGATCCTGCTGACCCTGCTCTGTACCTGTTCCAGATGGACTTCATCTCACTTGACTGCTGTAACGCAAGCAAGCCACCTCCTTTAAATATAGAAATCTTTCAGGTTGACAAGCTTAAAGATCAACATCTTGTCTGGCATAAGGCTGGAGTCTGCAAATTCAGCATTTGGACTTAAATAGTTTTTCATTTTTCACACATTTAAAAAAAATGCAGTGTACACACTAAACAGATGATGCTCAGCAGGGCACTGTATAAGCCGCTTTCTGTTGTGTATTGCTCTCAGTGATGGATGAAATTAGGCTTCAAGAGTCACTGGCAACCTTTCTTCTGGATGTTGTGTATCCAGATCTATGGCAGGGGATGTTTTTGGTGATTTCATTTTCAGCCCTTATGCCAGCATTTCTTAAAGTACCTCTTTAGCTCTGCCAACCTCCAGAGAGGCTGAGTAGAAGCAGAGAGGAGTATAGAAGCATTTGGATCCGAATACTTTGAAGGGTTTGTAAAGCTCGCATCCAGCTATGAGCCTGGCAAGTGCCAATTAATGGAAACTCTCACACTAGCTAAGAATTACAGTTGTTTTTGTCCATAACATCTCTGACAGCATCACAGGACCAGTGTTTGACAGGGACCTCTCAAATAGATCAATGCTTCTGTAGGAAAAGCTTCTTCCCTACCTCCAATACTTGGCTTATTCCCTAAAGGAGGAGTGTTATATTCCTCATAAAATGTGTCAGCCAGTAGCCATGGATGTTTTTATTATTATAAATAGATGATCTCTTGTGGATTTGCCTTTTCCTATCTAAGGCACCATTACAGTGGGCGTCAAAGGTTTCTGTAGCTAAATTGTGCAAGGAAAAAAATATTGTGGATTTTGGAAATGCTGGGATCCAGTTACAAGTCCAGCTTCTTTCCACTTACGAATTACATGGAAAACACAGCACTGTGCAACCCATTCAGTGAAGGCTGAGACTTTTGTATTGCAAAGTTTTCTCTGGTCTTTTAATAGTAGGAATTACATTAATTTATTAATGTCCTTAGTTCCACTTCATTACTGAACCTTAAATTAAGCTCAGATAATTGGTAGAATAAAAGATTGCCAGGAACACGGGAGCTGAATGACTTCTGATACTTTTTTTGGAATGAGTGTGGATGAGAATGAAGCAGCAGAGCAGCAGTTTTGAAGCGACTGGTTCCTGAAGCTGGTGTAAGCGTGCTGTTAATTAACATTTTTGCAGTGCTTTGAAAATGTAAATTGCATCAGGAATGTTAAGTATTATTATTATGGTAGTCTTGAAAAGTAATAGCTTAATCTATGAAATTACAAGTCTGTTCTTCACAATTACAAGTGGGACCATGATGTGGCTTCTAGAGTAGCAACCTGCAATTTGGGACACTGAGTTCAGCTCTTGAAGCTTTCTGGTGGGGTCTGTCTGAGGTCAGCTTGGGGCTGTTGGCTGCTTGATAAATGACCTGGAAGAAGGGTAAGAGAAGGTAAGGGAGATGAGGACAGAACATTCATGGAGAGCCATCAAGTTGTTCAGTGGATTATCACTGTAGGTATGTGAAGTGTTACTTGTAAAGGCAGGCATTTGGGTGCAGAGAATTGAGAGGGTGGCCTATTTCTGGGAAGCAGCAAGTCTGCAAAGGTGAAAGGCCACTGACTAGCCAGCTGAACCAGAGCTCTCGGGATTTAATGGGAGTGCTCCCTGTCCCATCCGTTGTGTGTGAGCTTATGGCTGCAGTAGGAGTGTGATCGCTTCCCCAGCAGTGATTATCCAGCCCAAGGAGCTCCTTGCTGGTAACTGAATATAGGCAAGTGCTGCCTGTGGGAGGGAAGGCACAGAAATTTTGAGAAATAGGAAGATGATTGTTTTCTCTGCAATTAGGATTGATGTGGTCTCCTGTAAAATAGCCCCAAGATATTGGGGGGAAAAGCATACCAGAGATAAGTCAGAATATAGCATGAGAATGACCAGAAAACGTGCCTCTCTCTAATGAGAGGCTTCAGGAATTTGATTAATCAAAGAGTGATTTGATCTAGCTAGTATCTAGACAGAGAAGAGCTGTTTAATGCACAGCAAGATCTGGTGGTTGGAAATGAAAGGTGGGCACATGCTGACCAGAAATAAATTGAAGTTTAACTGTGAAGCTAATTAGTCATGGTAACTGTTCCTGATACTGAGGATTATAATGAACTCTCTGTCACTAGAAATGTTAAAATCAAGATTGAATGGTTTCTCTTATGCTGACTTTTAAGAGTATTGAACTCTCCTGAGTCTGTCCATTTTCTCTGAGCTATGCTGCCCCTCACAGGGATGGAAGTGGTTTAAGGCAGGTCAGCGGGGCAGGGATGAGGAGGTTGTTCCAGGCATTAGTGTGCATGTTCCCCAGTGCACAGTGAGAAAATGAAGAAAGGGGATTTGTGTTCTTGAGGTTTCCTTCTCTTACCTGAAGTCATCTCTGCCATCAGAGTATCTGCTAAGCGAATGATGTTGCTGTTGCTGCTCTCTGGTGGGGTTCAGCAGACAGAGAACTGGTTGTGACCAGAAGAGGAAAGCATCAAAAAAAGATCTTCTGTGCACAAAACGCTTATATGAGCATACAAATTGCCCAACCCATTATTAATGGATACATCTTATGTACGTGGGGAACCTGAGCAGTCGGTTGCTCCAAATGAACAGGCATCAAAATTTGACCTATCCAAAGTCACACATTGAAGCAGGAAGCAAAAGCCAAGAATAGATTCAAGGTCCTGAACTTCCCTAACCTCTAGAACGGGAGCCAAATTTCATCTCTCACTTGTAATTATGGTCAAAGCCTGGGCTGAAAATGAGAAACACTGATTTCTGTTTCTGCTCTGCAGTAGATTTACTGTATGACCTTGAAGGAAAATGTGTCCTTCTGTGTCTCAGTTTACCTTCCCCACTAATGGAGATAATTGTACTAGTATGCAGTAAGCTTTAATGGACTTTGTTCCTGCACCAACTGAAGTTAATGGCTTTCCTTGCAAAGGGAAGGAGATCAGATGCACTGTTTTTAAGTGTCAGGATGAAAGGATGTTGTAGAAGTGAGATATTATTTAACATATGGGCCCAAATAATAGCCACAAATGCTTGAGTTGATTGCTCACATGGACAGCGAGGGATAACAATTCAGTCTTGGGAACAACAGCTGCATCAACCCTCCTTGTGCTGCTGCTGTGTGCGTACATGGTCTCACCTGGCCTGGGTGCTGCTGAAGTACTGGGAAGCTTAGGAGGGGATTTGTAAGAAATCAAAGACTCAAATCTGTCAATAATTCACTGAACCAGGTGAGTGCTGCACCGTGATGCTAATGGGTGATTGAAATAAAAAAAGTAGAGTGTGTGGAGAGGTCCTGGCTGCACAGGACTCTGCCTGGTGCCTTATTTTCCTTGTCAGGAAAACTCAGCCGATGTGTTCCACCGAGAGAGTTCTTTTTCAAGTATACAGAAATGGGACAAATACTTGCAACGGTAAAGCTGCCACTGACGCACTGTGGCTCATAATGCTGAGCTAGAAAAGTTAGCAGCCCCAGCACCGTGGAAATGAGTGCAACATCACTTACTGCTCTGCATTCCCTCCTCAGCATTGCAGTGGCCTGGCTCGGTCATCAGGAAAGAAACCTAAGCTAACGTCACAAAGCATCTGTGATGTGATTCCTGGTAACTGGTGTCACCAAGCGGAATCTTTCTGGCCAGCATAACAGTGTTTCTCTGCTCTTCTGTAGTAGATGAGGTCTGAGCACTACTATGTACCTTTTGTGCTGATTCTTTGTTTCCTAGGCCAAGGGGAAATAAATCACAGTTTGATCTGCTGACCAACCAAAACCTGTTCTAGTAAATGATCCCACAAAGACTCTTTCCACGCATTTTGCTTTGATGTTTTTCAGAACCCGATTAAATAGCCCCCACTTTGAAGTACCTATTTGGTCAGGTTTCAGTGTGTTAATGTTTCCTCAGTACCAGCACTGGGACCCCCGGAGTGAATGCTTGTTGATGGAAATCAAGTATTTACACACAGAGTGGAATTCTGGTTGCCTGGTGTAGACATGCAGCTACATCCAAACCTGCATTATCACTATGGTTTGTCAGTAACTGCAATAGGTTCCTCTGAGATTTTACCAGGTGAACAGTTGCCTGCTAAAGATAGCCTACATCCCAGAAGCTTATAACTTGGAGGAGACAAAGGGACATTTAAGTTCTGGAGTTCTCCTGTGTCACACCCTCAATGCTTTCCATTCCTAGTTGTTTCCTTGCCATTATGAAGCTTTACACATTCACATACACCTTCAATGCCTTTTTTTTTTAAATTCTAAAATGATTTTCTCATAAAAGTGCCCTTGATCTCCAGCCTGAGACTCTGATGCATATTTATAACCCTTCCTCTGTACTTTCTTGTCACTTGACTTTACCAAATCCCAGTCCTTGTCTTAGCTGACGATATAGAGCACAAGCTGCAGCCTGAGCGGTGATGAGGGCTGGAAGGACACTCTTGCTTTGAATTACTCTGCTCTGCTTTGAACTCCAGATGTGTAAGAGGGCATCACTTTGCTGCCTGCTGATGAAAACATCCAGTGGCATGGAACATGTACTTAGCCAAACCCCTCCAACTCCAAGACACCCGTTTGACTTCCACTGCACAACTAGCTGAGCTCTGCTGTAAGGTGAGGAAATTCCCAACAGAGTCCCTCTGCCCCCAGATCCTTTCCAGGTATATATCCCTACGACACCACAAAGCAGAGGTCAACTTCTAGTATCGTCCCATCTCTGTCCCCTGCTTCAGTCTGACCTCCCAAAGGACTTGCACCTTGTTGTTCAGCAACAGCCAAGAGAAACTGGGATTTGTCAGCCAGCTCCCAGTCTCTGAAGCCATGTTGGGGAAATGGGGCACCAGAAATCTTGCATCTCAGAGACCGTGTGTGTGCAAAGCTTGCATGTGTTCTCTGAGGCTCAGGCTGTGGCAGTGAGGGGCCTGACATCCTCAGAGTTGTTTTCCTCTGACATGGTCCCTCTTTTTCCTGAGAAGCATGAAGTAGGATGGCATTGCATCGCCAAGCCCTGGGGGTTGTAATTCAGCAATTCAGTGCACCATGCACCCTAATCTGAGGGACTATTAAAACAGCACAGCAAGCTGTTGGGAAGAGCTGTAAAATTGAGCGTGTGTTTTACACTCTGTCCTTGGACATGAGTCATGGAGATCTCTGTATGCTGAGAGTAATGAGCATTTGTATTCAGATGATTTCCTAAGCTCTGTTGTTGAATGCTGGGGAGGGAGAAGTGTTTACTGTTGTTTTTCCAAGCAGGAACAAAGTGCAGGGTGGTCTTTTTGAGCTGCTATCTCAAAGCTGTTTTTAGAGGTGTGTTTACTGTTTGCTTTTTCTCTGCTTGCACAGAGATGGTCAGAGCTTTCTGTGCTTTCTTCCACCCGCTGTCAGTGTGGAACAAAACATGATTCTCTGTGTGGATTTCAGTAAAAGGCCTGGTTATGGCTGGATGGGAGAGTTCCTACCTGCTGGTCTTTGTGACGGATTCTTCTGGTGTCTGCTAGACATGAAGCCTATTCATACACAGAGAAACGTTACCTGCCTTCAAGAGTGTTTGTTTAGGTGGGATTAAAGAAAGAAGTCCCTCATGATTTCTGCTGCAAAGCTGTAGGAATTGCTTTAGTCTTCATTTCTTTTTGCATTGCACTGTGACAGAGCCCCAGAAGGGCTTCTCTTCCTGCCAAGCCTTCTCAAAAGGTGCTTAAAGAGGTCTCTGAAGGTATAGTGGGCCCTCTGTGTTATAGGCTTTATCCATTGGTACAATGGATCTTTTGATGATGCTGTGACAGTTCAGGTCTGGTGCTGAACGAGATCTTCCAGTTAGTGTTATGGGTCAGCTGTTGACTGCTGGCTGAGAGCACATCTAAGGCTACCCCACTGAAGTCATCAGCTGTGTCAGTTAAACGATGACTGCATGCTTCATCAGAAGCTGCTGCTTTATGAAAGCCACAAAGCCATCATCTCTACTGGGAAGACTATTTCTGAGCTTCTTCTGTAAAGCAGGTGTGAATTTTAAAGAAGTGGGGTCATCTTTAGTTAAGTGCCCTCAGCATCAATCAGTCACCAATATTTCAGCTCCCTTCCCTGGTGCCTTTGGAGGTATCCGACATCCATCAAATAAAGCAGCCTCCAGATGGTGCCAACATATGGTCCATGTCTCGGAATAGCTGAAGTCTAAATGCTTGCCTCCTTGGGAAGCTGTGGCCCCTTGCTGAGTCTCGGCATCCAAGGGAGATGCCTGCTGCTTCAATCAATGTGTGTTCTGGGTTTTTTTTGCTTTGTCATAGTCATAATAACAAGCAAGTCTCTCTTTGGCATCCCTATCTGCAAGAACCTTTCTGTGCTTGAAATACTAAATGCCTGTCAATCCCTTTGTTTCCTCTTGTCTTTTCTCTCATCACTAGGACCCTCCTGATCTTCTCAATCCTGACAGTGCTAATTACCCTTCTCTTCCCTCCTGCTATTGCTGCCTTTTCTTCCTCCTTCTAATCTCTTATTTGTATAAATCACCAAGGGTGAAGGAAGAGTAAATATCAATAAAGCAATTCAAGGTGCTTCTGATGTTTATAAGGGCTGCCCAAGCTCCTAACTGGGGAATGGTAATTAGTGATGATCAGGTTATTGGACTGTCCCACTTCGCACCAAAGTTTGTCTCAGTCTGTCATCTCTTTGTCCTCGCTCTGCTTAGCATTGTGAAATGGCAAAGCAATTTCTGAGCCTCCCAGGATATGCTTCAAAACTTGTGGTCCCTCAAGTCTTCTATCTGCTGTTGATGCTGTAGTCCTGCTGTGCCTTGGAGTTCCACTGAGCAAGTGCTAGGAGCTGTGGGGAAAGTAGTCTTGCAGCCTTTGGTCGCCTTTTTCCTTGTCCCTCTTGAAACCCATTTGGATGATGCATTTCTGTAACTCCTGCTCTCTGTCAAAATAGCAAGTAAATTAAAAATAAGTTAAATTATTGAAGCTGGATAGGAACAAGTGCCTGCACAAAACCTTCAGATGGAAACCTTCCACCAATTCTGTAAATATATTTATAAGATAAAAATAGGGTGTTTCTTTAAAAGTGACAGGTGTGACGAAGTATGTGCCAGTGCTGCCACGTTTAGGATATGTAAGTAGCTACGACTTGTACTTATTTGCTTTGTGTACAGAAGTATTTGGCCAAGACTTACCTAAATCAAAATTCTGGTTCAAATTCCCAGTGATGAAAAGGCCCATCTCTGCAAATATAAACACCAAGGAGTTGTTGCTGCAGCAGTAGATTGCTGTCATTCAGCAAGGTTCATAAACTTTCCAAAGTTTATCTTGAGTGCTGTAACTTTGTATTGCAAATGTCAGAGGCTGAACAACTTGCCGGTGACTTCGGTGTCTGGGTCCCTAAAGGCCTTGACCTGCGCTGCTCTGCACAAGTTTGTAATTGCAGAACTGCATTCCCACACCCTGCAGACTGTGGGATTGCCATTCCAATGGTACAATCTACAGGTAGGAAATCTAGCCTTGTGTACTTCTCTGTGTAATCTATGACTCAATTGACTTAGCCTGGGGTATCCTCTCAGAGGCCATTTTTTTTTTATCTAGCTTGGTGGTAGTTCTCTGCTCTGTGTTTGAAAATCAAGGCATATGGTCTCCAGTCTGTAGCTTTGATTTAAGTTCTTGAAAGTGGAGATGAGAATAAGATTCTGCAATGCAGGGAGGAGTTGCTGGTACCATGGTTTCTGTTTTGCTTTCTGTGAACCTTCATGTTTTGTGGAGACCAAAATGAAAAGAAACAACAGCCTCACTTTCTCCAGCCCAGGCTAGTCTTGGCTGCAAAGACGTGTGGATTGACAGTCCTGGGACTTCATGTCCCACTGCTGTGACACCAAACTGACATGCAGCCTGTCTCTGTCCTGCCTCTTGGTATGAGACCTTTCTTTAATCTGCCTGTTTGGTGATGCTTGTCCTCTGCACTGCACCTGCCAGCAGGGATTCCTGGTAGTATCACTGCTTTGTTAGATTAAATCAGACATGTTGTTTGTTACCTAGGTCACCAAAGAGCCATCATGTAGCAACAGCTTCCTGGCATGACCTTACAGCTGCCCCTACCTCACCCTCTCCCTTCCCCAGAGATACACATACATGTGTGCTGCAGAGCAAGTGGCTCTGTTGTGTGCGGATGGCAGCATGTTTGTGTCTCTCATAAATTATTTAGAGGTCTTGACACTTGTGTGCAAAAGGTACAGGGCCTCATATTGTGACAGTACTTGGCTTACATTAATGATTTTAGGCTTGAAGTTAGAGAAGAGTTTCTGATGAGGGAAAGGGCAGCTTTCTAGAACAGCTTCCTACAGGAGTGGTAGCCTCATTGGGTTTTTTCAGATGGTTTTTAAGCATTTATGGTGAGCCTGTATGAAGTGATGATTCATGCTAGTGGGTGTGTGGGACAGGGCACTTGACGTTTTGGGGCCATAGCAGTTGTCTGTGGGCCTTGTTCAACGTCATGTTTGCAATGGCTTCACTTACTTTCTCTGTCTGAAATGGAGCTTCAGTAATTTGGGTTATCTGTGATTGCTTTATCCAGCTCATGTTCCTCAGGTGCAGTCAGTGGGGTGGCTCTTTGCAGAGCAGCAGGGCTAGAGCCTGGCACGGTGCTGTGCAGGTGTGGCCAGTTGGCTTTGGAGATGCTTTTGTACCTGGAAGCATCCCAATGACCTTTCTGTGAGAGGCACAAAGCTCTGTGGGTCTGCACTGATGGTTGCCTTTGTGCCGCTGATAACTGGGTCAGTTTGGCCTCAAGGAACCCCTTCTTGGCTGTGTGGGGCAGGCAGGACTGGCACGGTGGCTGCTGAAGCAGTCCAGGAAAGTGTCTGGGGTGTCTTTGCTTCTCAAATTCCGTATTTTCCCTGTATCTGAATCCTTTTTCACTTCCCCCCTGCTGCTCCATGCCTTCCCTTTCCCCCCTCTTCTGTTAGCAGCTCAGTTGCATGTCTGTAACCCACACCTCCTTGCCAGCCAGCAGAGTTGCAAAAGTAGCTCCTCTAAAATGCTCTGGTGCTCCCTCCTCAGTGAGCAGTGGGAAGTGCAGTCAGCGTGGACAGTCTGGCACCTTCCTTGCACCTCATCATACCCGTTCCAGTTCTCTATCGTTGAAGGCAGATACCTTTTGTAATTAATGATGATAATGGTCATAAGATATGTCACTTACAAGATGTGAGGTGGTAGCAGAGGGAGAGAAAAAACTTCCTAACCATATGGCTGTATCGACACTAGTTTGATGCCAAGTTTGGCTCTTGTTTGAAGTTGGGCCTCACTTTGCATGCTTATGTCTGCTGGAGGAAAAAAACCCTTTGCCATAGCATTATTTCTATGTTGTCTCTCTATATGCAAAGCATGCAGCATAAAAACCCATTTCTAGGTGCAATATTTTGTTCTGACTGCGGTACTATACTAAGACAAGTCAATTCATTCTGTTTCCACTGAGAAAAAGAAAGAAAACCTCCATGGCTGTCATGCTCCATCAGCTTTCCTAATCACTTTGAACGTGCAATTCTGAAGATGCCATCCCCATTGTCTCACAGGCCAAAAAATGTATACTGTGTTTTGAAGACCACTGATGGTGTATGGGTGCAAGGGAGTGCATTACATCTCTGGAAGGCACTCAGGAAGGTTTCAAGCTGCTTATTTCTGTGGTTATTCTCAGTGCATTTATTGGTAGGTTGATGGGTATGAATAAAAGCTTGTGGTTTTTCATTGAGGCCTTGTTGGGTCTGTTCATGAACATGATGCATTATGAAAGAGTGGCCTTTGTTATTTTAAATTCATAAGAAAATATAGGAAAGGTGCTGTTTGCACAAGCAGATACTGAAGAAGGTAATGTTCTGGAAAACCTTATGATGTGAAGCTGGGAGCTGAGGAGCAGGGGTGGTAGGAGGTGGAGGGACTTTTGGCAGTTTTTTCATGCAAGTGTGGGGTCTGGGACTGATTACCCTGTGGATGCAGTACAACCAAGAAGTGCTTTTCCACAGATGCTTGGGGTCAGTTTTCTGCTCGCCATGGGGCATACTGGACTGGCTCAGCATTTCTGGGTGTCCAGAGGTTAAACTGTAATTCCTGTTTTAAGGGATGCTGAGTCTTTTGCATGTGTTTGGGACTAAGTTTAGCTGCATGGATGTAGCTAGTGTGTATCTATCCAATTCCTCAAATTCTAGATTCAGGTACTTTTCTGCCTCACTTTCTCTAAGATCTTTATTTACAAAGCTTCATATCCTGGTTTTTACCAGTGGTAAATTATATTAAAATCAGCTAGAACAAGAAGAGACACTGAACTCCCAGCACATCTGAGATGGGTGTGCTAGGGATGCTGACCAATTTAAACCAAAAAGGGTTTAATGCATTAGAACTCATTGGGTGTGATCATTCTCAGCCTGTGGCTTCTCCACTCCGTTATGTGAAGGCATTTGCAGACTGGTGCTGAAGGCATGCTCACAGCATGAGGTTATTGTGGAGCCTGGAAGCATTGTACACTAAACTCTGTACGTGGATAGAATTGTAAAATAAGTGAATTGGATTTTTTTCCCTTATGAAGTTTTATATCTTCATTAAAAATATACCTAATATCTTCATACCCAATATCTGCAAATGGCAAATGTGTAAGTCAGAAGCTTACAGATACCATATTTTGAGGATACCCTGTTTCTTATATAGCAATTAATCTGAAATACCGTAAGAAAATCCGTATTATCTCCTTTCTGAGAATTTTCAAGTAAGGCTTTGAACAAAAATAGAGTTTTAGTGGAGTCAAGTATCAGTTCTCCAGGTAATCTGACAATCCTTTCCTGCTATGCCACATGCTCTGCAAATGCTCTTTTCCCACATGGTTTTTCAGTGTGAGAAATGTGAACTTTTTCCCCAGTCAGCTGAACTACTGAGCTACTTAAAAACCAGGGGGAAAAAAGTCAATGGCATTTTTCTAGATAATGTCATAATGAAACAAGTTGTGTGCAGAGGAAAAGTGTTCAACTGCACTTGCCCACAGGTATGGCAGAGTGCAGATGAGGAGCATGTATGCTGGACTATTGATCATTTCAGAAAGGAGATACCTCTCTAAGAAACTGTATTTCAGGCAGTGCAAACTCCCTGTCATCTTGTGTGACTGTAGAAGCCCACCAGCAACATCTACAAAGGTATGATAGGACCCAGAGGAACCAATCTGAGAAGTGGGAGGTGGTGGTGGTTGTTCACATGCAATGGAAAGGCAGGAGTAAATGGGTAAAACACCACTAAGCCTCAAGCACCCTCTACTGAGAGGTATCCCTGCCCATGGCAGGGGGGTTGGAACTTGCTTTAAGGTCCCTTCCAACCCTAACCATTCTATGATAAGCCATGTAAACACAGTTCTTTGTGCTTATGTACTGACCTCTCCCTGTGAAGGTCTGTAAGCCATGTGTGGCATTCACCAGTTCTCTTGATGCACTCATGAGGTTACCTTATGTAGCCCCCAAAGCAGGAGTGTGTGTGTGTGTCTGAACTTTAGTGATGGGAAGTACCTCTCAGGAAAGGAGGGCACTTGTGCAGCCTCAACTCCCAGCTCATCTTTGCACCACCACTCTGGTTAGTGGGCAAGAAACAAACCCTGTTTTTCCTAGGTAGCTCCCTGTGGCTTGAAAATCCAATGGACTGAAAGCTCATTGAAAACATACTGCTTTGTTTTGTTTTTCCTTGAACATAACTGAGTCTGAAACATTGTTTCAAGACTGTTCAACTCTGCAGCAGCATGAGTCAAAGCTGAATCTGCACCTGGAGCAAGGTATTAAGCTTCTATGGTAAGAGTTTTACTGAGAGAATCTTTGTTAGTACAGTGATGCAAAGGTAGAAAGACCAAAAGAATTAAGTGGGCTGGCTTCTTGCTGTGTGGTGTTTGGGGATTTTTCTGGTCCAATAACTTCCATTGTCATGGGATCTCAGAAGTTTTACAGTAGGGAACTCGTATCTTCCTAAAGAGCTTCCTGTGTAAGTCTCTAGCCCCTAAGATTTGTCTGTACCTGCTAGCCCATGTGGGCTGAATTGCTTCATTGCAGTCTTTAGCTGTATATGTCACTGTCCAGGACTGGGTCTAAGAGCTGGGGGAATGTAGCCAGTGCCCTGTGTTTTATCAGTCATTTTTTCTATACTGAGGCTTCTTCTCAACCCCCTTTTGTCTAAAATCTCATGGTCTGAGCCACCCAGGCAGGCTCCATGTGAATACGTACAATCTAAGTGCTTTTGCTTTTATTAACCTTTCATCCAGACTCCATATAGTCGTCACTTTTTCAGATCTGAAAATGAATGCCTTTGCCTTCCCATAGCACTTCTGTGTCTTCTGCCTATGCAAACTTGGGTTCAGCTCTTCTTTTTTTGCTGATTTGGTCATCTTTCCCTGCACTGCCTTATCTGTATTTGCCCACTATTGATTTTCCACTTTGACTCTGCAAGAACTAAAAGGACTTTAGGAAAAAAACAGGCTCTTAGAGTGAATGTTTCTTGAGCAAGAAGCCACAGCTAACTGTTGGGATATGATGCATATCCCAGGCAAAGGATAGTCTCATCTCTCTGTACTCCTAGAAAGCCACTATGTTCAGGCTTCAGCTACAAAATTGCCACTCACTTCGGCAACAACACACCCTTGAGCCTCTCTAGAAAGGGAATGCCTTGCCAAGAGAGGGCATCTGCAGGCAAGTAGGACTTATTAACTCACAGGCACCTTCTGGCCTCTCTCCTTGCCTTCAGGGCTCAACACAATGTCCTGCAGAAGTCAGTAACTAGCAGGAAGGCTGGAAAGCGACTCTGGACCTCCTGACTAGGTTTCTTGTTCCCTGAGCTAAACGTCTGCCAGGCTCCTTTCCATCGCTGTTGTAATTCTATGTTTGTGCAGACATGTCAGTGTGGGGAAGGTCGTTACCTTAATTGCTTTCAATCGTTACATAAAAGACTGTCAATAAAGAGCTGTAACTACTCAGAAGTTTTAATTATGGCCTGACATGATATTATTGTCCTGGCCTTGCACACCTCTGTGGGTGTATTTCTGAAGGAGGTGGCTTTTGTTGCTCCAAGCTGATGACTCCTCCCAAGAAGTTGTTCTCTCCATCAAGGTGACATTTAGGAATGACAGTGTGACACGGCACTGAAGAGAGAAGTGCTTGACAGGGAACTGTGACTTGGATGTGGTTTCCTTGTATCACCACAGTCTTTTTCCAAAGTGGATATTAATGATCCTCTTCCTGTTTTGTCATGCCCAGTAATAATCCTTTTGATCATGAAAAGAAGTTGTATGCTCCTAAGCCACTCTGTGGCAAGATATAAAAATTGGTGATGTGCAGCTTCCTTGTTGTAGGTTGGTTACTGCTCTAGGGCTCCCAGAGTCCAGGGAAACAACTGCATCAGCACCTGAACTGTGAAGAGGGTGGACGAGAGGCTGAGAACAGCACATGGAGCCTTATGCTTTGGTTCGTTGGTAGCATCTCTCTACATTCTCTTTCCCCTCACCAAGCAGAGGTCTAAATCACATCTGCTGGAGATGCAAAGTAGTACCTCCAATTCCCCTATAGTGACACCCAGTCTTTCAGGTGTTACAAGTCAGGACATTCTTCCCAGAAGTTGCATAGACCCTCTGTCTGTATTCACACAATAACTTTCATGGGGCTTCCCATGGTTTGGTATGTGGAAAGTTGAGAGGGGTTGAACCCCTCAGGCCAAGACAGAGTGGCAGGAATATTACAGATGGTGCAATGATGACAGTAGCCAGGTGAGGACTTTGAGGGCTGCCCATCGTATCCTTCACCGATTGTTCACAAAAAGAAAAGAAATTGTTTGTGGATTTTTTGCAGACTAAAGAAGAGAGTTACCTTGTGTTAGGGTACTTCATTTGGCATAGCAATAATTAAACAGGTCGTAGCTTCCCACTGATGGGACAGTGCCAGTGGCAGGAATGGTGGCAGTAGATCAATGGAGTGCAACTGTCATGTAAACGTACAGCAATGAAATGCAGCCCTCCTTTTTCAAACAGGTTCTGCAGCTTGTTTTGCCAAGTATTTATGTTTGGAGTATCAACAGCTTTCTTGTGTTATGAAACACACAAAGATCACTGTGGCAAAAGTGAAGGAAAAGAGTGATTTTTATTTCTTTTTAGTAGTAGTTGGAACTGCATGCACCAAGCAGATTTGAGGAAGGGTCTGCTTTAGCTCACTGTCTTGTCCTGGAATGTTTCCAGATGAAGGTCAGGGAGAACTTGGTTGAGTGATTTCTAATAACAGATTAATTTATATTTAACATCCAGACATACTGGGTGGGCAGTGGAGAATCTCAAATTGTCAGAGCCCCTGCTCTGACTGTCCTATCAAGGATGCTTATTTCTTCCAAAACATGCCATCCCCTTGAGGTGTCCTGACCTCAGCTACAAGAAAATTAAGACACCCTCATATATTAGATACTTTCCTGAAAAAGGGCTATAAATGGATCTTGCCCAGAGTGTGTGCTGCTTCACACTGGTAATTCATGCAGAAGATGTAATGTGGGAGTGAGCTGCTGGACTGGATTTTGATGATGCTAGAGACTTTTTATAGTGCTAAAAGAAGGTGATGCTTCTGTTGTATTTAGTGTTGGTGTCTGTTTCAGGGAGCATGTGAACAAACCTTTCTCTCTACTGTTGATGGGGCAGGACTGATAATCAAGTTCTCTCCAAGGGGAAAAGCATTTCCCTCGAACTGGAAGACTGCAAGAGCCTTTCCTTTGCTGCATTGTTGTGGAGCAATGGGAGGTAAAGGGCCGAGCCTCAGGTGTGGCACAGCACCTGGGTAGAACCAGTAGGATACTCTCATTCGAGGTGCAGTTTGCAGAAAATATATTTAATGACTTCTTTGTCCATCTGTAATAGTCACTGAAAGCAGCTGCACCGAACAGACACACCTTGACAATCCGTGGGAAGTGTCAGCTGCACTGCGCTGTTAATCTACAGGGTGAGCTGTACCTGTATGAAATAGGACAGACATGGGAGGGTTAGTTTGTTTGTCTTTTTTTAGCAATGGGCAGATGCAAAAGAACTTCTGACTTGGGGGCTTCTGAGGATTTCTTTGAACTTAGGTCTAAGTGAACGGAAATTTTCAACTCTGCAAGTGCAGCTGGATGAATAATTTGTAGCGAATAATATATCTGATGGCTTTCACTGCATTTGGGATTGACAGCAAACACATCACAATTTTAATTATTGGGAATGATTTGCTGAAATATTCAGGAGCTATTTTTGGTTCCTGCAGACTGTGCATGAAAAAGTTAGCTATTTAAAAGCCAGACTCTTTGCTCCATTCTGCCTTCCCCCCTACCAAGCTCCTGGCTGGTCTCCTTGCTCCGTAGACACTTCTCCAAACAGGACAACAACAGTCCTTGCATCCTGGCTTGAGAATTCATTGCACAGGAATTTAAAATAACATCATCATAATAATAAATTTAAGTTACTGCAAGTCTTCCTACTCTAACACTCAGCAGAAAGTGTGCAAGAGGGATCAGGGTGGGGTTCGTCCATTGGCTTCTTGAGGCACTTGTGGAGATGAGGGCTTTCCATGTAACTGGGGTGGGAATCTGCAAGGTGGGGAATGGAAACTTTTGGAGATGTGAGAAAAGCATTACAAAAATATTATGTCTCTCTCCACTCCTGTACCTTTCACAGCTTTGAGAAAGTCAAAACCTCAGGACTGGCTCCCAGCAATTGAGGCTGGGTGTTATTTGGATGTTGCATAAACAAGATTGTCAGGGTAATCCTAACTCCTAATTTAGAGAGTTACTGACATGGCTGTTTTCCTCAATCTGTTGGAAACAGCTATTTGTGCTCCTGGCCCTCTTCCTCTCCTTGCACCTCTCAGTGTGGTGTGGTACTGTACTGGTGTGCCATCCTCGTACAAAGGCTCATGCTGCCCACTGCTGCAGGGGAGAGTCGGCTTGGGAGATGCCACACTAGGAAGAAAATTAGGAAGAAACAACCTTCTTCCCAAGGAGCAGGACAGGCATAATGTGAAATATAAAGTTTCCTTTTTATCTGTAAAGAAATCAAGGCAACGTTTTGAAAAGGGAATGGATAAACTTAAACAAAAATGTGACTTTCCTGAAGAACTGAAATAGCTTCCACAAAGTAAGGAGGGAGATGCGGGTACAGATCGCGCTGGTTTGCCTGGCCTTCTGTTAGCTGCTCTATAAAATGTTTTGCTACCCTCTGGTGGCTTTCTGAGGATTCGTGCAGTCTAGTTTTCATTCCCTGTGCAATCCCCTGCCAACTCAGATGCACGGAGAAACTCAGATCTGGCCATGGAGGGTTTTATTTTCTCAGATCCCACAGCAGTGGTGTGAAAACAATGGAAAGGCAGCTTAGGTTGGGCTTTTTCCCCTCTTTAATTTATTTTTCCTTTTGTCCATGTGATGTCTCTTTTGGCATGGAGTTATAATCACAAAGGCAGTTTGGTTGGGAGGTTAAAATGAAAGAATAATAACTTTGTACCCAGGTTGGCTTTGTAGTGGGACCGTTCAGTGTTTGGGAATGACACAGGCTTTGCAACCCTGCAGAATGCAAACCCGTGTCCTCTACTTATCTGCAGAGGACACAAAGCGAGTACCAGTGAAGTCAATAATAGCAAAACTCCCATGATCTCCAGGAGCCCAGAATAGGTCCTATTCAGCCTGGTGCAGGGGCAGTGCTCAAACTTCCGTCATCCTTTCACTGTGCCTTGTCCTCCATTGTTCTGTTACTTCTTGTTTTTTCCCATTCCATCTTCCCTGCTCATTAATTGATTCTATGTTGTGGCTTCATAGCAGAGGAGCTGTAGGTAGGGATTTAAAGGGCAGTAGTTTGACAGATTTTACAAGAAACTCCTCCCAGGCATTAATTCCTGGGTTATGGGGTCAGAGAAGCTCTTGTGATCTTCCCAGACTGACCTCCTGCAGAGAGCAAGTCACAGGACTGCCCTCAATTGATTCCTGCTTGAAGTGCAGCACTGAATACAGAAAACATCCCTTCTTAGTGCAAAATTTTCCAGTGATGGAAGATTCACCTTGTTAAGTTGTTCCAGTGCTTTATCACCTTCAACATTAAATACTTCTGCTCTTTATTTTGTTTAATTTCAGCTTCCAGTCTTGGGTTTTCTTGTTACTTTGTGAGTTTGAGCAGCTGTGTGTTGCCAAAATGTGTCCTGTGTAGGGACTTGATCGAGTTTCCAAAGAGATGGAGCTCTGAGAGGCACCTTGGTTGTAAGAAACGAGAAGTTAATGTTATTGACTGAGAAGTTGTGAGGTGTGATGTGAGAACATGAACTCGTTGCACGGAAGGCAAAACAAGCAATGTGATGGCACTGCTGGGGGAGTGTGTGCTTCTGAGTGGATGTCAGCACCAGGTATTTCTAGTGTTCACATACTTAAAACATAGAGTTAGTAAGGGAGAACTTCTACAGGTTTTCAAATGAGATCTCATTGCAGAAGTCCTGCAGAGGTTGTTTCACAAGAGATTTATGCAAATATATATTTAAAAAAAGCATTTGTTTAGGTTGTGTCTCTTTTGTAAATCAGCTGTGCTGAGGTCCTTTGGGATGTAAGCTTCTACATTCAGCAGCAAGACTGTTGTTAGCTTCTCACACCGTTCCAATTCACAACATGTTTTAAAACCAGCTCCATCCATCTTGCCACTTGGCAGAGCTTGGGGTGGAGAGCAGCCAGTGCCTTTTGTGCTGGTGACCAGATTAGCCTACAAAGGCTATGAGAGAAAAGAGACCACAAGACTGGTGGAGCAGCAAGTGCAAATTAGAAGGGCACCTTCTCTGTGTGTGTGCTTCAGACGGGGGGAGGGATGCAGTAGATTTGGGTTACATCAACCACAGAATATGCTGTGACAGCAGGTGACCCAACTCTTCGTGGTTTGACCTCCTTAAGGTCAAACTTGATGATTTTAAAGGCACTCAAAACCACACAGATGATGGAAAAGCAGTCTGTGTGGAGGCATGGGACATGCTTTTAGGTTTCAAAGTCTTGCCTTTTCTTGGCAGTCATCTGAGCCCAGCATGGGATACCAGAAATCCTGAGTGCAAAGCCACTTGTAATACAGTTCCTTTCATGGTCTTGTGGGCTGCTTGTGTTATGCTCCAGGAACCGCTTTTTTCAGTCCTGCTGCAATATCCTTGCTTGTGAAGAGGGAACAGAAATGCCAGCTTCAGTGTCACTGCCAAGGTGTACTGTAAGGATTTGTTAACATACACAGCCGATGTGGGAACAGCTCTGCTCCTGGTGTTCAGCATCCCAAATCCATCTTCTGGCACTGATGCTTTCTAAATGAAAGAAATGTTTTGAGCTGATGCCAGTAGTCATGGGTATGTCTTACATGGCCTTTTGCAGTCAAATGCAAACTTGTTTGGGCTGTCTTTTGGGCTGGCTGGACTCTGGTTCAAGACTGCAGGTGGTGTAACTGCCTGGGTGTACGAGCTGATAAATCCAATCGCCCAGCGCGCCTAAGTAGAGAAGTGTAGTGCTTTGCTGACACTGGGAGACAGTTTATAGCCATCCTGCTCAGGGAAATGTCTCACCTACCAATAAACCAGAGTGTAGACCCTTCTGAGAAGAGAGCACACGCACCAGCCTTTGAAAACCCTGTACCCGCTTCTTGGGTTCAGTGACCAAGCGGGTGGGAGGGTGTGTGAAACTGAGAAGGCTCCTACTGAGGCATCTTACACTTCATTTCCAACTTCCACCTCGATCCTGTCAGACCAGAGCTAATTCTGGAGGAAGACAAGATGGGGACTGACAGCCCCAAAGTAAGGCAGTAAAGGAGATGCCAGGGATGTATGTGAGCACCTCTGCAGCAGAGACCCTGGCCTGATTCGGTCCTTCTGCCTGTGTAGTAACAGAAGATTGTTCTGCAGGGAATCAGGGGGGATTTGGGAAATTTTTATTCCTGCAAGATCAGCAAGAAAGCATTTTGTTAGTTGATGAGGGTCTGTCTGTGTCACTGGAAATTCCTGGAAGCTGTTGCGTTGTTACGCACAGACACTTCTTTTGTGCAAGGTAACCTCTTCATCAGCTGCTGGTATAAGAGGGTGTCAAAAACAGGTGTGAAAAACAGGAAAAAAGAAATGTTTGTTACTTCTCCAAAAGGAGAGAGGAAAAGAGAGGAAAAAAAGGAACAAGAGGACTCTCATTAAAACAGTCTTTCACATCAGTTTTGAAAACAAACATTGCAACAGTTGGGAAAAAACAATCCCATCTAAAAGTTTCACTGGTGGAGTTTGTCTCCTCAGTACTGAGGAAAGAAAATTGCACTCTTGAAGCTACATTCCTCCCTGCCTCCCAGGGCACTGCGCCCTCAGTCTGTGAGTGCATCCGACAACTTTCCCAAAAAGGCACTTTGGGGATGTAGCCTACATCTCTGGAAGGATCCTGGATGGAGAATATGTCTCTGCTAATGAAAACTGCAGCCAGAAATAAGAGTTCTGGAGGTTGAAAACTAGGTTACAAGCAGGCAGCAACAGAAAGCAGCTGAAGATGGAGTGGGTTAAAGAGCTCTCAAGCATTAGATGGTGGACAGTTTTGCTTCACTCCCAGCTCCTGGGTAGTGCAGTTCTGGCAGACTGACAGGGCTTCTGGGGTGAAGTGTCACAAGATACTTCAGATGGTTGGGCTTTTTTCCCCTTAGGTTTTTATTTTTAGTTGAATTCTCCCACTTAACACACGCTACAGTGACCCCTACCCCTGTGGGCAGTTAAGGGACCCCCTCAGTGCAGCTATTAAACCATGGGAAAATGTTGCCTCTAGTCTTATCAGCACACAGTATTGCTTATACCCCTTAACTGTGCAGAAAGTCTGTGCTCAACTCTGCACTACCAAAGAGGAAAACTTCTGTAAACCCTTGTGATGCTTAAGCTGTGGTCAGTGTTTGTGTAAAAAATAAGAATCAGCCAAAATCTTAATATACCTTTTCTCCCCTTTCCAAGTAAGACTGGAGTGGACGTGCTGACTAGTTGGACCTCCTACACTATAAAAATGCTGTGCTGCACCACATGCAGAAAAACACCTGGTTGGTCCTGCCTCATCCCAGCCATGAGGGCCCTTTCCCATTCTTCAAGAGCAGTTTTAGGGATCCTGACATCTGTAGTAGCATAGAAGGGCATTCAAGGCTACTGCCCTTGCAAAAATGGATGGCAGTTGTTCTACCTTCTGTAACTTCTTGTCATGTGTTGATGGAAGAGCCTTGTACTGGTCTCTGCACCGTGTTTTGTGTCTGTGTTAATTACTCTGACCCTGGGCTGAACCATCACCTGCTTGTTCAATCTCATTTAATATTTTCTGCATTTTTCTGGTGTGTGAGCTCTTACCAGGTATGTGGAATTACAAAGCCATCATGAAGGAATATGAAACATGCAATGTGGAATAAAAGGAAGTTGGAATATTAAATATAAATAGCAGGTCTGAGTGAAACACAGCTTCTGTGTGGCAGCCTGGCCAAATGACTGTGTGCCCATCTCCATCAGCCTGGTGATGTAAACACCCCTGAGAAAAACAATAGCTGTCCTTCAGAGGCATCCTGCACTAAACATCCGTCGGTAAGAATGGCACAAAAGAAGAAATCATGGGGTACCAGACACATGACCCAACAGTTTCTACAGGGTGAGAAATGAACTGGGAAAGCAAGCTGGGGAAAAGCAGAAGGAAGAAATTTTAAAATGAAATTATCCTTGTGCTGCTGTCTGCATCCCTGACAGACCAGTATAGGTTTTTCCCTATGACTTGTTCCCCAGGAATTGCTTTGTTCTAGTTTTAGCTGCTCAGACTGTCCCACAGGCTGAAGCAGACGTCAGCTCAGAGATTGTTCCTGATTATTAATTTACTTTGTCTTAATGTAGGCCCGTTACCAGTGGTGTGCAAGGAAAGCTGGTGTCTGTTCTGCCTCTCATCAAAAGCAGCTGCATGTTTTACCTGGAGACTGGTGCTGTCATGTTTTCTGTGCTAGCTGAGAAAAGTTCTTTTGGTCTGGATAAACAGGCAGAGAGGCAGCTCCAAGGGCCCCTTGCCTGAGCCTAGAGGTGCCCTTCCAAGGGTCGTGGAGGGGGTGAGCACCGGGAGGTGTCCTGGGTCTCCCTGTGAGTGGTGTGTGCACCTCTGTGTGAACAGCCTGATACACGGTGATGCTGTGTCCAGCACACATCTGTGGACTCTGGTAGGAAACCAGAGGCTTGGGTCTGGGGAGAGGCAGCTGAGGTACTGCAGCTGGGTGAAGGCCCAAGAGTCCCACTTACACATGGAAGTTATTTTGGACAATCTGTCCCCTGAGAGCATCATCCTGAGATAAATCCTTCTGCTTTTGCCCACTTCCCTCTGTGTATTTTGCTGTTGGCTATAACTATCTTGGATGCTTGTGGCCTTGCCTGCCAGCTCTTGCTGCAACCAGGTGGTTGACTTCAGGGAGCAGGGTAAGGAGTAAGGCTTTCCTCTGCCATGCTTTGCTCTCACTTGACACCACTGCTATTTCAGCGTAGCAAATAAGAATGAGGAGCCAGGTTTTTTGTATCAGACTCTTCTTCCTCCTTTGATGCTGCATACTATGCAGTCTGTCTCTGCAGAGCTGGACCAGAGTGTTTTGGATGCTGCTAAGTGGTGCTGGATTCCTTGTGGTCTCATTGTGGCCTGACACTGGGCATAAGGGAGTGAAAAATAGATGATGTGGCCATGACAATTGCTGTAACTCGTCAGGGGAAAAGGAAAGATGTTCCCCTGGGAACCTGCCTTCCCATTCCTCACACCTTCAGATGTCACATGCTGCTTCGTAGTGTACCTGGCACTGCGCTCAGGGGCTTGTGACTCTGCCATCAGGAACAGCAAAGAGCTAAACTGGTGCTTTATAGCGAGCTGCTCCTGTGAGACTTGAACTGAGACTGTCACAGGGGGAAGCAGCAGGAGCTGTGGCTTGGGCAGGAGACCCTGATTTTTCCTCACCAAACAACTTCTTTCTTCTCCCTGGCCCAGCAGCCCCAATCCAAACCCACAAGCTGGGATTGATCTACAGCATGAGAACATTGATCTGGAATTCCCTAGGTTGGAGTCATCCTCCTATATCTTTGTATGACAGCTAGGGGAGTGGTAGGTGGAGCTCCCTCATGGGAGTCAGGGTAAAATTGAAGGAATCAAAGTGGTGAAGAAAAGGCTAGTCAAACCCTAGTGCTGGGATTTGAATGTGGAGCTGCCCTTCCAAATTACGAGGTAGAGCAAAAGGATGCCTTGTGGTTCCTTATGCTGCTCCCAGGGAGATACATAATATCAAAGAAGGGTTTATATGAATCCCAGGACCATATAGTTTTGTGTTGTCTTTGTGTTGGGGGTTAAGCAAATGCCAGATGGAAGGAAATAATTTTGCAATGGTCTTGGGATGGATATGTGACCTGTGAGAGCTTGCTCAGAAGATTTTTTGCTTCAATTGACTTTCTCCCCATCATAACTACTGTTTTGCTGCTGAATAGATGGAGGCAGATTTTCGGGAATGGGAGCGATGGCTGTGGCTCCACTTGCTCATAAGCACAGTGTATCTTGCGCAGAGACAGAAGTGGTACATGGGGCTGGACTCGAGACAAATCAAGTCTGCACTTGTGGGTTTTGATTCTGCAGGGGTTTTCTTGTTGGAGGGTCACAAAGCACTGGCCAGACTTCTTAAAATTTGGTGCTGCTGTTGTGTGGCACTTGTTCGGACAATGACTGTGGTTGTCCTGATGTAAACAAGCAGAAGGCTAATGCAGGACTGGCTGGAGGTCAGTCATGTCCTGCAGCAGAGCTGATGCAGTGGCTCTGTCAATAACCTCGGTAGAAAACATGCTGTGGTGACTTTTCTTGAGTAGCTGGAGAAAGTGCATTGGCCACATGCCATTCACAAGCTAAGGTGAGAATTAGAAAAGGTGTGTTTTAGTGACTCATATATTGCTTAGCACATGCTGACAGAGCAGCAGCTTAGCTTTATCATTCCAGCTTTGAATCCCTAAAGTGCCTGTAAAAAAATTAAATAAAAAAATAGTGCCTGAAACTTATGGGCTAAATTCAGACCTCACGGAGCAGTATCAATTTATAGCAGGTCTGAATCCGGCTCTAGTGCTCTAATGCTAGTGGTAAATCTTCTGCAGCCACTTCTCTCTTGTCCAACCATTCCCATGTCCGTTCTGCTGCTGCAATTACAGCTTCAGCTTGTGCTGAAGTTGCTGTATGCTGTGCCAGGTCCATCACATGTTTCTTGTGTATGGTCCAGGTTTTGAACTTTGCTTGTAGGAGGTGGACAGCCACTGCAGTGTTTGACCTTTGAGGTAATGCCTTGTGTGTGTTTCCCTGCTGGTAAAGTAATGTCTTGCTCATTATCTGCTTGCACATGGAATTGTTTGTCTCCAATGTTTTATTTCCCTCTTGAAATTCTACCCATTGGTCATCCATCTTTTGTTATTTCCTCTTTAGTCCTGTGCTCCATAGAAATCTTCCTTAGAGCGATGCTTTATCTTTCACTTGAATACTTACCATTCCTCCCCAGTTTTTCCAGATTATGCATGTTTTGAGATGGAACATAAGTGAAATATCTTCAGCTGCTGAGGAAAGGAGGAGGAGCAGGATTTCCCACGGGCTGATGATCAGTCTAAGCCATAGCCTGGGCTGGCATTGCTCTGTTTCCAGCAGAAGCAGAGTAGGGCCATTACTGAGTATGTCACAAGTCAGCAACGATTCCTGTCTCTGGGAGCCAGCCATGTTACTTGTCACAGCGTGATTATTACAAACTCTTAGAAGATTTGGGGCCTTTCCTAAATCCCTAAGCCATTATGTAAGAATCACAGACTGGCATATTTAGATATTTTCTGCTTCTAATGGCTGCAGAGAAAAGCTAACAACATAAACCTTAGGAGAAACCTTGAGTCAAATGCAAGGCACCTCAAACATGTTACTTGAATTTGGTTTTACTCTCGCAGCAGAGGGTGGAGGAGGTGGGTCTGCCTCGTAGCTGGCAACATCTGCGCCTTGTAATACTGACATCACTGCTTGTCCTGAAACTTTGGACAGCAAAAAGAAAAACCCCTTCTCTGACCTGTGAAGCCAGTTTGTGTCATGGCTGTGGTACCGTGTCACTGTGCACATGGACAGAGCTGCACCAGCGATGTAGAAGTTGTGTCCTAATGGTGCAGGAGTTCAGTTTTTCCTTGCTCACACTAGTGTCAGCCAGACATCCCTGGGTATTCCTGAATTGCCAAATCTTGTTGGAGAAACTTATGGAGATGTTTCATTTTAATAAGGTAAAAACCTTTCCTTGACCTTTGTTTTCATAATGCTGTTGAAATACTTCAGCAAAGTTAAAATATTAAGGAAAAATAAGTGTAGTGATGGAGCATCTGCCCCAAAGCAACAGTGTTGCCTGAGAAAGAAAATCTTTTCTCTTGCATTCTGGTGACAGCTACACTGGGACAGACAGTCACAGCAAAGGAATTTCCACAGACAAAAAGTCTTCTTAACTAAGTTGACCTGGAAAAAAAGCAGCTAGCAGGAAGTCTTATCCTAAGTGGCCAGGATTTCATAAAGGTCTTGTAAATCCAGTCTTCAATTCTCTTGAAACATGAACTTTCCTTTACATATACAACCACACTATAACTACTCTGTAATATTATTATTTAATGCATAGCTTTTATAATTTTTTTGCCTTCTGAGCTAACAGGGACAAACCTGTGTGAGGGTCTGATAAAGATAATGCTGCTGTAGTGACACTTCACTGGAGGAACTGGGAGCTACAGGCTCCAGAACAGCAGCTTTGTCAGTGTGATTTGTGTTTCAAAACTGTCTTTATGTGCTCTTCAGCCACGGTGGCCAGTTAATGAGTGAGGGTCTAAACCATAATGCCCCAGTAGTGGCTTTACTGTGATTGGAGGAGCTGTGAATTAGAGCAGAAAGTGTTTCTTGTACCATCATTCCCCAGGCAGGGAGTTAGGCAACTACTTGCTTGTCTTGGTGATTCTCTGCCACATGTGTTGTATTATCATGCCAGAATAAATACGCTTCAGATCTGGACGGCAGTAAAAGGCTCTGTAAGTGTCACTGGAAGTAGGCAGTTAGGAAGGTTTGTACTTCCACAGATGCTGCTCCCAACCTCAGATGCACTTCTGAACATTAGGAGTGAGTTTGCTGGAAGGGAAGGGGAGTTGGCTCTTTCCAGAAGTGGTCTATCATACCTGCCCTCAGAAAATCTCCTTTATTAAGCCTCCCAACCTTTTCCTGTGAGATGGATGGATTAATTGTACTATTAGATGAGAAAAGCCAGTTGTTCATGTTTCATGCAGTGAACTGGGGGGAAGCCAAGAACATGTCTTGGTTGAATTTAGAAAACATACCAGTTCCAGCGTTGGCTTTGCCTTGGCAGCTGCCTGCTGAAAATAAGAGCCAAGGTGCTGTTTGATGGGCAGAGCCTGGCAACCCTGCTGGCCAGTGAGGTCATTTGCCTTTCCACCTCAAAAACCTGGCACAACTATAAACTATGGCCACCTAAGCTTGGGTCATGCTTCAAGTAAAGCTGTTGTTGCCTACCATGGATTAATTACCTCAATTACTAGGGTGCTGTGGGTCAGATCTCCCCTCCACTGATGGCATTATGGCCCTTTAATCTGCTTTCCTCTCTCCTGACCTCTGAGCCTGGAGGAATCAGCAGACAGGAGAGACTGTCTGTGTTGCTGCATGGCTTTCCCTCAACTGGTGCTGTTGAGACTCATCAGGTGTGAAACAGCAAGAAAAGCCAGCAGAGGAATCACATCTGCCATGGAGGTGTCTGTGGAAGGTGCTTTTGCCACTCTGGGGGTTTGCCCTGAAATTCAGGCACCTGCAAAAATCACAGCCCCACGCCCTGGGGTCTGGCAGTCAGGTCTGGCTATCTGGGGAAGCTCTTACAGGGGAGACCATGTCTCACAAATCTATTGGCATACCCTAAGCATCTGGGTAAAGTGATGTAGATGAAGTCACATTCTTGAATTTCTAAAATGTTTCCCTCAATGGGTGTTTCCTGTAAAGAAAAAAGGTCAGGATTTGTAAGGGGGAAAATTGCCAGTGGAGGGGGATGGGACTGTGCATTCCAGTATGTTCCTACAATGATCTTGAAGAGTGAGTGGATGGAGAGAAGACAGAGTTTGCTGAGCAGAAGAAAGTAATTTGGAATAAGAAAAACAGAAATGGAAAGGAAAGAGCTGTAGAAGAATCTCCTTATGCCAAGTGTCAGGTAAACTAATGGCAATATAAACTGAGGAGTGCAGGGTACTGCATCCATGGAGAAAACAAAACAAAGTATGTATTTACTGTCACTCATGGTAAGGGGGTGCTACTGGGGCCGTTTTCTTTTTGGATAGAAGACTTCAGAGGTGGTGTTTATCTCTGAAAGTGCTAGCTCAGCAGAGGGAAGCAAGAATTATCAGGAAAGGAAAATAGAGCAGGTAAAACCTATCATCTTGTCGTGCTAGAAATCTCTGGTGCATCCACACCTTGAGTAGCTACTGTGTGTAGCTCTAGTTAACCTGTCTCAAAAAAGATGTGATAGAACTGGGAAGGTACAGGAAATAGTGGCAAGGTCAGCAGAGCGTGCAGAGTAGCTGCTGCCCGTGGAGCTGTGGAACAGATTTGGCAATTTCAGGTGTCTTCAGAAATAAAACAATCGAGGAGGGAAATACGACAAAGGCATATAAAACCATGACTGTCATGGAGAACGTAAAATTACCATTTCACAATATAACTGCTGAAGTGAACATTAAATGGAGCTACCGAGAAGCAGTTTTAAACTAATAAAAGCTTTTCCCGGCACATGATTAACCTGTAGAACTTCTTGCCAAAAGATAGTGAGGACGCCAACAGTATTACTGGCTTCAAAAACCAATTAGAAAAATTTGTTGCGGAGAAATCCATCAAGGGTTCTTAAACACATTGCAAGACATCCTGTGGATGAGGAAATTGCAAAGCTGCAGGGCACTGGAAGCCGGTGGAAGGAGCAATGTATGGCTGCCTCTTTTTCCAGAGCATCTGTTCTAAGCTGCTGGTACTACTACCAAAATAGGTTTGGAGATGTCCGGGAAGTTCCAGCTTCTGAGAAAGCATCACTGTGCTGAAAAACATCCTGAATCACCACTTCTCACTAATTCAGATTGGAAATATTTGATGCACAAAGCCTTCTTTACATGTAATATTAGACTTCCTCGTAATATTGGAAATGCAATTACTAAGTACTTGTTGCTATAAGCTTTTTATGTGCCTGAGGATAAGCCTATTAAACGATCAAGGCTATGTGACATCTTTTCTTTTTCTCCTGAATCTGCTTTGGTGAGCTGAGGGAAGGCTGAGACTTTACCAAGTCTGTCTCTCCACCAAGAGCTGGACTAAGTGGCTTCTGTTCCCTCTTGTTCATATGATAGCACTGCTTTGTGACCACAGGAAAGCAACCAAGGAATTGATCTTTCTTCTCTGATGCACAAAATCAAGCTGTGTCTCTCTGTCTCATCTTCCACTTGCTGTCTGAAGGTGTGTGGTTTACTTTTTCAATGGTAGTTTCCAGCAGAATGGCTGGAAATGAGTGCAGTTTTGTACTGATCAGGAAGAGGCTAATCCTCTCATTAAATCACCAGGACTGACAGATGATTTCTTACTTGGACACAAATCTATTGTGTGTCCTTCAACAAACCCCTGAACTTTGTGCTGCAGCTCCCACTGGCTCTGGTGTGAGTGCTCTGTGCTTTGGTGGAGCTGGGCAGCAGAAGCTATACATAACTGGTACATCTCTGAAGCAGACCTCACTATCCCTCCTCCAAAGCAGTGCTTTGCTTCATAAAGAAAGGGGAAGAGGAAGCAGAAATACTTAGAGAGCACAGTGATGACAGTGGGGTTAAGTATTCACACCAAAAAAGGTTGTATTTTTTGGCCCATTCTAAGGTAGCTTTTGCTCAAATTTGTTTCTGCAAAGAAAGATGCAGAGAAATGGTTATTTGCCATCACCAAGGAGTATACTGCAATCACAAATAGATCCATGGAGTGAGTGTCAGAAACGAGCAAGTGCTCCTGTAGGAGTTCTGTAAGTTTACAAAGAGGGACAAGGTCTGAGATCTGCACAGCCTGAAACTAATGGGCTGTTTCTCTCCATAGTCAACTGTTTGACCAGAAAGTACAACAAGGGCAAAGACTTAAAAAACCCCCAAACAACCCAACTCACCTGCACAGGGTGTTTGTCTGAGTACCAGTTGCAATGTTCAAAGTACGACAGGTAGGCAGTATGGGTGAAAACAGGAGCAGAATGGAGCCAAGACATTGAAAGAAAATTGCCTGCTTTTGTATGAACACAAGGAAATTACCTTTCCTGACTTGTCTCTTCTTTGAGCTTTTGTAGATTTTCTTTCTTTTTTGGCTTTTGTAACTGATGAACTCATGCACATTATGCTATTTTAATACCTAGCAAAGAGCCTTGTCTGCTAAATCACCTTATTTTTCTCTGATCAGAGCACAGTGCATTCCTCTTTTTAGTAGAAGGTATTAATTTAAATTCCATAATCCCAAACATATTCTCGTTTCTGTTCTGTGCTTCAGAAGGCCAATGGCATTTTAATTTAATAAGAGAGAAACACACATGACACTGTGTTCCCTGTAACTGTCTTTTGACCTCAGTGAGTCTTTCACAGTTTTCTTTGTGTTCCAGCAGATGCAATCTCTGCTTTTGTTCAGGAACACTATCATTTCTAACACCTGCATTCTACTGATGGGCAAAAATTTAAATATCTGTAGCATTTTTCACAGTAACTTTTTGAGATATTTGCATTATTATTTAGTAGTGCAAGCCCACCAACAGAGCTGTAGCAAGATTTATGTGCTATCTAAGTCCCATTGAAATATTATTTGGGTACATGCTGTCCCTTTGCAGAAAAATAAATTTTATTTTGGTTTACCTTATTTTTGGATTAAAATGAGTTAATTCATCCAGCAATATCTAGATTTATGTCAGCAGCATTTATCTTTCCAAGTCCTGTAAGCTTTGTTTACTGGGTTAAGATTTACCTAATTGGGTACATGATATTACTGAGTATTTTGTGGCATGTAAACACTTGAGTCATATGCATCACAGTGCCTAAAGAATCATCCTTTGCCGTTGTTATGCTTTCATTTTGCTGTTTAAACTTAAACCTACTCAGTGTGAAAGAAGAACGTGTGCTTGTTGCAGTGCTCACGGCCCTTCTTTGAAATGTCAAATGTCATCAGACTGCAAAGTGATGGACCCCTGCCCAAAGAAACAGGGAATCATTGTATTAGTGGTTTTGTGGGTTATTCTGGGTAGATTTTCCAAGAACAACTGTGTTTAACAAACAGAGGTCTCAGCTATCTGTTCAATTCTCAATATTTTCCTTCTTACAAACACCTGTGTTGCGTACGATACAGTTGTCCTTGTGTGTCCAAGAGAGAATGCCTGCCTGTTCCCATGTTAGCTTAACATGTGTAACATCTAAGTGTGCCCCTTTCCTGGTACCTGGTGCTGCACTTTAGTATGGACATCTCTAAATCAGAGCCCCCTCATTTACAGCTAGCACCACGTTGGCTGCTGAGCAAAGAGGGCACCTTGACTTCGGATCTCACTGTACTGCCCTTGATCTGCCAGATCCAGAATTGTTCTCATCTCAAACATGCTGCTGATGCATTTGCAGGAAGAGGACTATTATTTTTTTATTCCATTACAGAAGTACCCAAGAACCACCAGTTGTGTTTTAGGGCTTCACTGTGCAAACTACTTCTGGCTTGTTCCAGAGGGGCTACAGGCTTGGTCACTGATTGGTATAGCAGAGAGCTGAAGGACAACCATGGGTGAAGGGGAGAGGTAACAGCTGTAGTCTTCCTGATGTGCCCTGGCACGGCACAGTAGTCCTTTGTGATTGCCACAGAGCAGGTATTGAGGAGTGTAGCTCCTCAGTGATCCTGGGTAAGTGGGAACATAGAGGAGGGGAGAAGGGCAGTTCCATGTATCTTTTTGTGGTGTCGTGATGTGTGTGCAAGGTCTTTGTGTAAAATAGCTTATGAATTGAGACATACAGAGTGATGATTTTCAGCACAAGTCACAGCAGATGACAAAAACTGAGTTTAGCATGGATCCCAGGGATTAGCTATTAATACCCTGCATCCTTTTAACAGTCCTGAACTGTATGCTACTGGCTTTGCTTCTAGCTAAGTGCTGTCTTCAGTGTATTAAGTAAGGCTGACTGGAAAAAAAGAGCTTCCATTTAATGAAACATTTATCATTTTAACAATTTTTTTCCTAGAGGAAAACTGAAACTTGCAGGGTGTTTACTGAGGGCACAAAATGCTCCAGGTGCTCTCAGAAATACTGGGTTTGCACAGATCCCCAGTAGACTCCCACACTAGAATTGCACATCCTTCACTATGCGTGGTTTATGCCCTTTGGTACTCCAATCTCTACGTATTTTATAGCTTTTGCTGATCCATCCTAATGGGGTTTGTAGTGAGCAAACCAGTGTTGCATTGTCTAGCATGCTGACTATGCCTCATTCTTTTTGTTTTGACTTCAGAGACATCCTAGCAAGCAGAAACAACAAAGTCTGTATCACTACTCTCGGCACCCCTGAGGAGTGTTGGCCAAAAGCCTGTAACATCCCAAACGGAGTCTAAAAAACTTCAATCTCAGGGGCTGGTCTGAGAACCCCACACCCTTTTGCTTCAGGAGAAGTAAGAGCTTTGAAAGGCGGTGCTGGAGTAGGTAACTCTGCTTAAGCACAAAGTAATCCAGGTAGAAATTCACCTTGAAGCAAGGTTCAGGTGTGTCCCAGAGGCATCTGCCTTTCAGTGCAGTATTAGAGTCTACTCAGGTGCAAGAGTTCATTGGAGAGGTTTTTGTCTGTACCGTTTCCTCTGAGGAGCTTTCTAGGCTCCTGTGCTCTCCAGCCTTGTGCAGGGGGTTCTGCACGGGGTGATTTCATGAGCTGAAGACAGCTGTAGGGAGAGCATTGTCTTTGAGAGACCTCCTTTAGCCTGCAACTCTGTAACCGTAATAGTTTAAAGATGTTCAGAAAAGAAACTTCAGTTTCAGGAGAGTGACCTTTGCGGGAAGCCGTTGCCTCGGGGTCTGCAAGTGTAAATAAGGAGCCGTGCTCGTTTAAAGCGTGTGCTTGTCGGAACACCCCTGCTTCCCTACTGGTGACTGGAGACAAGAGGTGTGTCTTCTTCCCGGCCACGTTGCCAGTCCCGTGGTTTCTGCCAGGCAGGGAGCCCCGGGAAGGCCGTGTTCCGTGCCCCCGCACGTGGTGCCTTCTCTCTCCGGGAATACCGAGCCTGCCCTGCTGTGGAGAGCATCCCCGGCGGGGGCCGGGCATCAGGGACGCGGGGCCGCATCCCTGCCGGGACTCGGACAACTTCGGCGCGGCGGAGCTGTGTGGGGCGGCGGGACCGGGCTGTACGCGGCAGCGGAGGGAGCTGCGGGCGCAACGACGGGAGCTTCTGTCCTCCTCCAGCGGAGCGGCGCGGCCGAGGCTGCCGGCAGCGGGGGAGCGGGGTCCCGGCGGCGGCTGCCCGCCCCGGCGGGGGCTGTGCCGGCAGGGGGCAGGGCTGGCAGCCGGCCGCTCGTGTTTCTAGGGCTTGACGTCCTTCCAGCTAGCCCGACCCCCTTCCCGGCACAGCCTGCCTTTCCCCGGCGGACAAGTCCCGAGAAGTGCCGGCGGGGTCCCCCACCCTCCCCCAGGCGCGGCGCGGGGCCGCGGCGATGGGACAAGAAGTTTGGCGGCGAGGGGGGCCGGCGCCCCGCCGCTGAGAGCCGGCCGCTCCGGGCCGGTCCCTTTTCCGAGGAGCGGGAGGGCGCCACAAAGTGAAATCCATGAGGATTCTCGGGCTTCTCCTGGAGAAAGGCTCGCATATGCTGCAGTGTCTCTGTGGAAGGCGCCTGAGATCCAGCCACAGCCCAGGTGGGGAGCGCGCGTCCTTGTCCCCGCCGCCCTCGCCTACCCGCCCGGGCGCCGCTCGGCTCGGGCTGGCCCCGTTTCCTCACCTTCCCCCCCCCACGTTCTCTTCCTCTTCCTCCGCCTCGCCTGCGCCGCGCACAGGTGGCCGGGAGGCAGCGGGCACTGTCCTCGGTGCTGATCCCACCCGGCATCCTCCGATCCCGCGTCCCTGTTAACCCGGGATCCCCCAAACCCGGGTCCCTTCCGTGCCCCAGGTTCCCCACCCGTGGCATCGTACCCAATCCAGATCCCCATCCACCTGAGGCCTCCACCTCCCCTGCGTCCCCCACCCCAGCCCCACAGAATCCCCCAGAGGTCTCTTTTCTTCACACAGGACCCATGTATCTCTCATCCTACTTGAGACTCCCAACCACATCCTCCATTGCTATCTGGTCGGGATAAGGATGACCTTCCTCTGGGTTCCTATGGCCTCATATGACTTGTAGGGGTGAGGTTGAGCCCTCTGTAAGAGCTCCTTATACCCTGTTTGCATTAGCAATGCAATGTTACAATGTTTTTCCGGTGGAGGCTATTAGATGTGTTCTTGAGTGGGGATGCTCCTAAAAGCAAAGGGAAATCCCTGGCTCCTCCTAATGGGGTCCAGGAGGCTCCCAGCCTGTTGGGGAGGGAGCATGGCGCTCAGCTGCACCAGCATGGGGAGTGCACTGGGGCGACAGTGCTGAAAGATGTGCTTGGTCTTGAGCTGTATCTGAACACGTTTTGAAGAGGGGAATAAGCACAAAAATGCTTTGATTTAGTGTGGTACTGCCTGAGTTTTAGGGTGGTCTTGTTGAAGCTTTTGAAGTGGCATCTTTGCAATGTCTTTTTTTTTCCTTGTTATTATGTGTATTTGATGAGTCTGATTTTCCCTTTCTGCAATGCTGGGTAAATGTCTGTGGAAACACCATGTTGTTAAGTTCTACGGAAGTTGCAGCACTAACTTTTGGCTTGGCTGGCTTTTAGCTCCTACTTGGCATTTGATTAGATCTGCTTATCGAACCCTGACCGCTGTGATCTTTGGGCACCGGATGCTCATAGGGGTATCTTTTAGAGTACTGCTTGCTAATGCTTTGCTGTTTCCTCATGTGAGATCTTGGATACAGAGGAGAAAAATTTCCATGTTAGCTGGTATTGTCCCTTGAAGACAACGTGTGGGGGAACACTGTTGCTGAGATAGCCTGCTAAGGAAAATATGTTAAGGGCTATAGCCAGCTGTTCATGCCTCAGCATCACCTTCCCACCAGCTTATGTATGCAAGTTGTTGTCTGTGACTAGTTCATGGAAGTGCTGGATGTCTTTGAGAGAGTAGGCTTGACTCCCTTCAAAGTATTTTCTACCCTGCTTTGGGGAAAGATATGATCACACTAAGCAGAACAAATTGTGTCTGTGCTTGGAATCATCACATACAGTCGTCTTTTTGGTAAGAAACTATATTGGAGTTTTGTTCATAGTGTCATGTGTGAATATTTGGTTTGTGTCATTTAGAAGCCTGGGGCAGTAAAGAATACGATAATCTACTGGTAAAAACGGGGTGGTGCTCAGACCCCAGGGCTTGCTAGGCTGTAACTTCAGTGAACCAGAAGCTGATGATATTGTGCTAATAGTTGCCCTGCTGAGCTGGTTTGGCTTTACTGGTAGTAAAGCCAAAGCATGCTCGATGTATGTGTGGTGACTGAATCTTTCCTTCTCTCTCCCACTCCAATGGGGCGATATTGAACATTGCATAGTCTTTGTGTTTTGTGATGTTGTGCTATAGGGAGGCAGTCCCTGGGCAGGGATAACACCAGGAGCCTGAGCACTCTAGATATGGTCTGCTGGTTTGAATCAGGCTGTTAAAACACATTCCTCCTTCTTGGCTGTGCTTGTTCCTTTTCTAGTAAGGTTGGGCTTTATGTTCTTGAAAAATGTCTAATAAAAATGAAAACTTCCACCTATAAAGGCATCACTGTGGGCCAGGCCAGCTGGAGGAGAGATCTCCTTGCTACTTCTCTGAAAGGTAAGTGTGGCTCAGGAGAGAGGTGTCTGTTTCTGCAACAGCCCTGAAGGTGTATGGCACTGTGAGGGCTTATGCCAGTCAGAGGTATAAACCAATGCAGGACCATGGAAGCATGGGCTATAGCAGTGGCAGTACAAGGTGCTGAGCTACTTACATGCCTTTGATCCTCAAGTCTGAAGAGTTATCCACATAGTAGGGGTATTATGCCAAATTGTTTGGTACTTAGTGCACTTAATTTGAATGGCAGATTGACTGAGCCCTTTGGCCTCCTACTGATGGTTTCTTTAATGCAAACTAGTTGTAAGGATGTAATCGTGTTTAAAGTCAGATTTATATTCGTGTGTTGTGCTGGCTTAGAGCCTTAGACCACTCCTTATTCTGACAGAAACTAATGCATGACACTTCAAAGAAAAACAGTGACATATCAAAGATAGTTTTAGAGTACTGTGCAGCTCTGTTGTGATATTAGTAAAGTATCACTGAGATTTTTGTTATTGCTATGCTGAAACCTCCCACCTTTTTAGTCTTAGCTAACTCTAGTTTGTTGGTTTTTTTATGCTCTGCTTTTGAGGTCTGATGGCGCTTGTTTTAGTCTGTGCAGGGCAAACTGCTTTGGTTGTTTGAGCAGCACCTTGCAAAACAGGGTTTAATTGGTCTCCAAGGCACCACAAAAGTGCAAGCAGTTCTAAGCGATACAGAGCAAGAGATTTATTCACAGCCCTTTGTGTATTTCTTTGAAAGTATTTTAGCACAGCAATGTCCTCCTGCATCATTTTCCAGGTGCTTCACTTGTTGTCTTAGTTTCAAAATTTGTAACGTGACTGATTGTATTGTATGTGCAGAGATATTTCCCTTCTGGATGGTGCAATCATAATTTTGTTAAGCGTTTTTTAGAGAATTTATTGTCAATGCTAACATCTTTTTCCCCTTTGCTTGGGAAATGTGGTTTGCCAGTCCAGATTTTTTTTTTTCTTTTGGCTTCCCAATCAACATTATGAAATAGATAGCCACTACGCTGTCGAGTTCAAGGTAAACATCAGATAACGATTGTATTGTTGATACAACTGTGAATGGAGTTGCAAAAAATCATTTCAGGTGACCTGTTCCACCACTTCAGTGCAAAAAGCCATGGACTGCATTTATTGCAGCATGGACATTTCTGCTAGTGAACGTATCAGTTTTTCCCCAGAAGGACTTTTTACTTGGCTGTATGGGTGCTTCTGTCTCATGCCTGTTTTGCCCTTGGCTCCTGAAGACACTCTCTGCTGAAACCACAGAAGTTTCTCACATCATATCAACTAGCAGCAACATTCAGCAGCAACACATTTTCAGCTTTGTTTTCTGTAGTGAAGGCCTGGTTGTGTCCAGAGACTGATCGATTCCTGAACGTACAGATAAGACTGCTTCTCAGTTTAAATCCCTATTCTGCAAATGAATGCCTTCAGTAGAAATTAAGCTCATATTGAAAGTAAACCCTGAGCTTAGCTTCACCGAGACTGTCATGCTGATAAAATTTGGAGGTGCTCCTGGAAATATGCTGATTGATGCTGGCTTTATGGCAAATTAAAATGATGTCTGGCACAGCAGGTCTTTCTCCAGGCATCACAGTACTACGTTTGATATTTGGGGCAATAGGAACAAACATTCTACCTAGACAGGATCAGCTACTGCTATTGGACTCTCTGATACCACCAATACACATCTGAGCTTTTCTTCTGAGACTATTTAGGGTATTGTCATAATGTGTCTGTTGTGTCTGCACATGTGAGACATCTCACCTGCAGACGTAAAAGGGATCACACTCATATGATAAATGGTTGCATACATTTGGTTTAGGAGCAGAATAGGCATCTTTGTTTTGGCTGAGTAGCGATCTCTGCATTTGTGTACACTTTATTTGCATAGGCTTGTTCTGGACAGTTTTCCCACTGCTGTGTAGTGAAGTAGACAGCAGGTTACAGTGTATAGCATGCACTGTACAGTCAACTTCAAATGAACAGAAACAATAGCTCTGCATACATAAGTGATAGAGAGTAAAAGTTGCAATTCCTTGTGGGGTTTAGGGAGCACCAAGAACCCCTCTGGTCTGTGGCAGCTCAGAGCGTGGTGTGGGCATCGGTGGTGAGAGATGGGAAAGGTGGCTTAATGCCACTGAACTGGAGGTGGGAGCAGGTTACATGGCTGAGAAGCACTTTCTCCTTCCTGCACCAGGTCCCTTGCCTGCTGTTTTCTGCAGAGTGCATCAGTGTCCCTGTGTATGTTTCGCTCAGGCTCCATCCTCCTGGTGTGTGTCTTTGGAAAAGTGACACTTGCTGGCCACTGGAAATTAAGTACCTGTGCTGGTCTGGGATGATGCCTGTTGTTGACACTCATATGCTAGCAGAAAGAATACCTTTGTCTGATGTAGTTTAATTCACCTGGGAAATGAATTAAGCAAAACTCTGAAAAATCTTTTTTATTTTGTAATAGGAGCACTCCTCTAGGGTATTATTCAAGAATAGCTATAGCATTTTAAATCCACACTTTCCTTTACTCTGAAGTAACCCTCTTGTGTAGACATAGGCTAAGCATGTCTCCTGGAAGCCCAGAGTGCTTGTGCATCTTTGTGGAAAAAGGAAAAAAATAAAAAAGTCTATTCTTGCTGAGCTAGAAATTATGGACCTGATAGAATTTGTATATGATGAAATTGCTTTGTTTCAGTCCTACAGAAGTTCAGAAATACAGATTACCATGAACTTAAAATTATATGCATATAACTCTTAAGTGCTTACAGCTGGTTCTGTGTAATTACACAAAGGAGTGTCTTTGATATTGTGCAGGATTTTATTGTTCAGTTTCCAGTAAAATATTTCAAGACTCTTCAAAAGCAAACATGGGGCTGGAGACTTTCTAGGCGTAAGGTGGTTTGACGGTGTGTAGTTGTCAGACAGATATCTGGCCTTATGGAGCTGGGAGCCTGGAATTGCCGGATCTTCACCCAGTCTTCTGAGTCCTGCAACTTGTCTGCGTCTTACTAGAGCATCACTGATACCAAATTGTATTTGTGAAATGCTTTACTTGTGGTGAAACAAGCTAATTCAGGCAAAATAAGCTTCATCTGAATTTTCTTAAGTGGCTGTACAAGGCGATGAACAGTGCTCTGAGAAGAGGTTGGCTGGTTTATGGTACTTCTCACCTGGAGGCTTACATGGTTTTGTAAAGGAATAAAGTTTAGCTTCTTTCACTTCCCATACTAAACCAAGGAAGAAGGAAAGGTTTGTCTCAGTTTAAGCACCATTTGCAATTGTGACCCATTATAAACTGTAAGTCTGAGTGGGAAATGTTAACCAATAATTTAATGAAAGATTTTTTCACCTTTTCCATCGGCTTCCCTGAATAACTGTACAAAAAATACTGTCTTCTGTGTTATAGGTTTTTCCAATTGAAGAGTAACAAAAGAATCCAGGTTCATAAGCAGATATTTAAAGCTGATGACTTTCAAAGCAAACACTTTCAGCTTAAGAGCTGTGTGAAGATCATTTGGTCACATCCACTCATAGACCAAGGAGTATTTCCGGAGCTAGGTCTCAGTTCAGCGAACCGTCTAAATGCACATTTAACTCTATGCATGCACCTAGTCCCATTTTAAGATCATGTGCTTGAGTACTTAACAAAATCTTCCTTTTAGATAAGTAGCTTTCAACTTTTTTTTTTTTTAACATGTATCAACCCTAAAATTCTTCCTGGTTTCCTTATCCAACATATCTTTGGTGGTAGGCTTGTTTTCTGTTTTCAGCAGTCCCCTTTGGAGGTATACACAGCCATCAGTTCCCAGTTGAAAAACCCTATTCATTAAATAAACTCAGATCCTCCTGCTTTGTTTGTGAGAACAATATACTTCTGACTTACTGAACTTTGTCTTCAAACCATTCCCCTTCTCTTCCCACAGCCCTTTCTGCCAAACTTCAAAGAGTAATGTGTTTCTTTTTTACCAAACTGATGCTAGTTGTAAACATTTTAAGGTAGGTGGTACAGATATCATCAAAAGTTCAGCAGGCTCTGAAAGCTAGATGAGATTGCTTCTGTGATGGTAGTACACAAAGCTTTCAATTGTATGAATAGATGTTTGCTTAAAAGGCCTTTAAATAGATTCTTCCCCTCGGAGGATGAGATGTGTAACGTTTAATAATAAAAATAGCATTTCTTCCCATAGCCTGAAATGGCATGGAAGGAGGTAATCATGTTTTGTATGGCAAAGCATTTTTCTAAATGGCATGTTTATGCTTTTCTAGTATTGTGGCTGCGATTGGCTGCTGGGCCTATTTGCATGCGCTAAATTGCAGTCCTAGAGATCTGTGAAAACATCCCAGCGAAGCCAATCTCAGCTGGGAGCATGGAAGCTGCTGCTAATTTTGTGACGAGCCACCCACAGGCCCACCATGAGTCATTATCATTGTTTTGTTTTCCAGAACTTGGCACTGAATGCTTCCAGGATCCAAAGTGTGGATTATCTCTGGAATTGTATTTATGCCCTCATAGCTTTGCTTGTTTCAGATAAGAGGAAAGACTATGGAAAAAAAAATCCATTCTAAAAAAGCATGAAATAATTAAATGTTTCCTTATTAGTGTCCTCTTCCAGCTTTAATGTGCTTTCACAGCCGTTTGTTCACTTGAAAACTCACTTGTGCGTAGCCCGACAATCATGCTGCTCAGTCCTAATCAACGTGCTTTGTGCTGCTGAGGGGATGGGTGGGCAACAGTAAGTACAGTGAGATGAAGCAACTTGACTGAAGCCATTGCTTGTCTCTGTCAGAGCTGAGGTGGGGAGTTGCTGCTGTTCTTGTATGTTCCCTGCTGGTTTCTCAACAAGTCTTTTTATGAAGCCACAGCTGTGCAGGGGACCAGCTGGGACTTCCCATTTGCTGTAGGTGAGCAGTCTTTCATCTGAGAAAGATCTTTTTACTAGAGCTTACATGAGCATGGGGTTGGACTAAGGAGTTGAGAGCACTAAGCAAAAAAGATGAAGAGGGACTTTTAATGAAACAGGTATAAAAATGTAGCTAGACATGCTGTGTGCTCTTTGTGGATAAAAGTACCCAACACAGTTATCCCTGCTCTGCCTTAATCTAGTGACTTTTCAGGATGGGAAGGACCCAAGGTATGTTAGGAGGGAGGGACAGGCCATAGCACACTTTCCTATGGGGCTTGTGGTGGAGCTGGACATACTTAAACAAAGCATCCAAACTGGAAAACCATAAGGATCAAAAGTGTTTGTGACACTCCCACAATGACAGTACTCAAGTGTCTCTATGATGTTGGTGCATCTACAAATGACCACTGGAAACGTATGATCTTTTAAGTTCCCTTCCAACTCCTAATGTTCTGTGATTCTGTGAAGTCTCCTGTGCTGTGAATTCCTTCTCAGGTTCTGGATTTCCTCTTTTGTCATGATGTGAAATGAAAATGAAACCAAACAAAATAATGATGATTGCACTGCTGGTGTGGCCAGGCAGCCAACATGCTGCCACTGTTTTTCTGAGTTCTTGTGACTTGGTGTTATCTTCTGTGGTTATTTTTCGCTCATGGAGACATCAGCTTTTTGTTTTTTCTATGTGGATATCCCTGTGGATAGACAATGGTTTCTGGTCTCTTGGAGGAGCATGTGGATCATGAACTTTTCTAAAGAAAATCAAGCAGCAGTCAGTGCATCTGACCCTACATGGAATCAGAGCAGTGGAATTAGAGTACAGAGTCTGACAGTCTGTGGGAACCTTCCTCTGTCCCGGTGCATGGTGCTCCCCTTGCTCCCTGCTCTGTGTGCCCAGGCCGTTTACTTACCTGCTTCTTGAGTTTGGAAACAGCCATGGGGTATTCCAGGTGGTGTACTGGTGAGGTTGGAGAGACTCTTGGGGTTGCCTTTGAAAGCCAGATTTCCCCAGGTATTTATGTTCTGTGCTAGCACGTATAATCTTTGTAAATATTTGATTGATCAGATAAATATGTATATAAATATTAATGTATAGCTCAACATCCTGTGGCTGGGCTCAGGTGTTCCTCTCCAATAACTGGGATTTACCTTTTATGGAATAAAGAAACTCAGTTGGCTTTTTCATCTCTTTCTGCATTTGTTGGAGTTTCCATGAGGAATCCTTTACTGTTCTCACCCTTAACCTGAAGAGGCAGTTCTGGGGATATAATTCATTGCTCCCATCTGCTTCCAGGTTGCTCAGCAAGTGAAATGATCTTTCCCTGCTTCCACCTTGCCTGGTAAATGCCTGACACATCTTACAACATCTTGCTGGAGAACTGTTACTGCCCTGTAGCTCATTCATAGCAACTCCACCAAGAAGGTGACATGACTTTGTTTTTTAGGGTTGTTTTTTTTGAGGTCAGGAAAGGTGAACTAGAACAATGAACTTTCTTCAGACGGTATGTCAAGGATGGTTAAGGAGCACGGTTAAGTTGGAATATGTCTTTCTCTGAGGGACAACTTTTGTGAATGAATTTCATACTTGTTTGGCATTCCTGGCAAGTGGTGGGTCTTGCCTAGAACACTCCCGTAAGAGCCCCCCTCTTGCCCAACCACAGAGTGTGCCCTTTGGGTCAATGCTTCTCCAACATGCTGGCTGCCGAGGCCAGCTCTCCCCTCCAGCGTCCCAGAGAAGGTCAGGAAACACAGTTACAATGTGATAGTCTGCTAAATATATAAATACTCAAAAAAAGGACTTTTTTTTTTGTTACTAGTGAAAGCCAAACAGCTGGAAGAAAGGTCCGGACAGGTATACTGCTTTGCAGAGTAGCCAAAGGTGCCTCTTGGGGACTGTGCTTGGGGCTGTACAGGCACATGGTGACCCTTGCACCATAGGGAGAACACCTCTACCTGATACCCACTGAGGGGAAGGGGTTTTAATAAGAATATCCTGCTTGGACAAGGCCTGAATCAGACACCAGGCCTGGGTGTGGAGAGAGAAATGCAGAGCAGCCGTGTGCTGGAAAGTCAGGTGTGGGTCTGGGTCCCATCCAGAGCAGGGAGGAAGGGCTGGGTGCTTGCCTTTGCTCAGCCTGGAGGTGTCACTTCTGTTTCTCTCCTGTCCCCCTACTCAGTCAGGTGAGCTCCAAACTCAGTGCAAGTCTCACCCTCACCAATCTTTCCCCACTACCTTGTTGGTCCCAGACTGCAGAAGGGGAGGACAGCAGAGTGCTAGGGAGGAGAGAAAAGCATCACCTCTTTATTATGGGACTGTTCATTTGGCTGGTGAAACACTGTTGTGATTAAATGTTAGAGGAAGGATATGATGGCTACTGAGCGAGCACATGTTGCCCACTAACTGCCGAATGACACTCTTCTGTTACAGCACTTTTATAATCTCTCTTTAAGCCTTGAGGCCAGGAGCCAGTGGGTCTTGCTCCTGATTTCAGCCTCACTTTATCCACAGCACTGTTGTGTTACTGAGCCAGATCTTCACAAGGTTTAATATCAATTGGAGACCATTGTATGGAAAGACAGAGAATTGTCTCTGAAAAAAGTCACCAAACGAAGACATATGAAGCAGCATCAATTAACAGAAAAATATGAGAGCAATTAAACTGGGCTAGAATAGAGTGTCCATCTAGCTCAGTATTCTTTCTCTATCCACATTAAACAGATAGAAAAAAGTAAGAAAACATCACTATGGTATGTCCCCCAAACACTCTCCTAGCTGCTAGCTATTTTCAGCTTAGGAAATTTTCTGAGTCAGACAGGGTTCAATGTACTTAAAAATTCTCAGTGGATTTCTCTTCTATATACTTGACCTGACACCCCATGAGTTCATGTACATTTTTAGCATCACCGTGTCCTGTGGAAAGGATTTCCCCAGACCTGTTGCATGAAGTCACTCCTCCTCTTCTTTCTTTTGAACTTGACTCCTGCTAGCTTGGGTCGATACTTTCCTGAGAGCCAGTACAGACCGAGCTGGTAAGGAATTCATTCTGTCCTTTCCTGCTACTTTAGATTTCAACAACCTCAAGCATACCCCCCCAAAGCTGTCTCTCTCTTAGTCTAAAGAGCCTTTGATCTTCTTGCCTTTCTCTAAACCATTCTCACTTCTAGCATTTGCTGTAACAAGAGGAGCAAGATAGTACACACAGACTATAGCTTGAACTTTGGAGAGTTGAACAGGAAATGGGAACTGACACCATCTTGTGCTTTTTTGCATTTTTTTTTTCCCCTGAAATGATTTTCTGATTCTTGTACATGGGAAGTCCTGAATTTACTAGTGGCTCAGATTTACTGTTTACTCTGATCTTTCCCCCCTCTGTGGCTGTCAGCTGCTCCCTCAGCTTTCAAACAGGCTAAACTGGAGCTGAAGGGGAAGGTGTTTGCACTGTTAAACAGCTCATCACCCTCTGCATTACACTTTCATCAAAAAGCTCAACTAGACATCCCACAGAAAACAATTTGCCATGGAGGAGAAATTAATCCTAGAGGAATCCAGGTCCCCACAATTACTGAAGTTCAGTGTATCCTTCAGAACAAGAAGTACTTTTTTGGCTGGCCTCTGTGGAAGGCCACATGCAGTTGCAGTGCCCATCCCCATGTGGCTGTGCCTGCTGACAAAAACATCTCTTCCCTTCGTTTCGTGAGGCCATAGTCAGCCACCTCACTCCTTTATTCCTTCACTTGCACCAAGAAAAACAAGGCAAGACATCTACTTGCTTTGCTTTCACTTACAATGGACCAGATGGGACCCTGTTCCCATTCATCAGGGCTCACAAGCAGTGGGGTCAGTTGAGCTGGAGAGGTGGTAGTTGTCTTGCAAGGTGCAGAAAGGAGAGCAGGCTGGTGAATAGGCTGTTAAAGGCCAAATGATGAGTTTCTCTGTGTATCAGTCCCTATGAGCCTGTGATTAATCTGGTATCTCAAGCCATGTGTGGACACAGCCTCAGTCAGCTGTTTAGCCACTCCAGGAGATGAGGATGGCCATGCTGAAAGCTGTGTGTGTGATGAAGCGTGAGGGATCACCTTGAGACATGGTTTGATCTTTTGGGTGCTCTGAACTCCATTCAGCCTGCTGAGCTGCAGTGGCAGTCAGCTGCCCACAGACCGGAGCACAAGCAGCAAAGCCGGTTCTGCGCTGATGTGAGATGATGGGGCAGGATGCTGCCCCTCCAGTGCAGATCTCTGCAGCTGACCTGGGCTTGCTCCACTGCCAAAGAGGAACCAGAATATCTGGGGTACAACTAAGATCCTTTGTAGTAGGAGCTCATGGTGAGATGAGCTGCAGCTTAAACTCCATTGATGGTCCTGACAAGATCTCTGCTGAGTGTAGGGGAAGCCAGGGAGAGTCACTGAGTCTCACATTTAGGCTGTGGGTGTCTGCATGTAACTCCACCTCCATACTTCCTTCTGCCTTCTTGCCCCATCGCAGAATATGAACTGTGAGGACTTTAGAGTACAGTTGTGCTGGTTTTGGCTGGGACAGAGTTCTTTATCTTTGTAGTAGGTAATGTACAGGGCTGTGTTGTGGATTGGTGCTGAAAAAAATATTGATAATGTAGAGATGCTTTTGTTGCTGCTGAGCAACTTCCACAGAGCCAAGGCCTTGGTTCTGCCTTAATTCTGCTGAATGAATTCCTTCTTTTGCTTTGCTTGCGTGTGTGGCTTTTGTGTTTCCTATTAAGTGTCTTTATCTCAACCCAAGAATTTTATCACTCTTCCGATTCTCTCCCCCATCCCAGCTGGGGGCAGTGAGCAAGCAGCTGCGTGGAGCTCAGTTGCCGGCTGGGGTTAAACCACAACAACAGTTGAGATTCCTCATTTGTGGTTTAAGAGGCATTTGAGACTCCCAGCCATTCAGTAGGCGCCCATTAAAAGCCCATGCATTATAAATTTGTCATGGAAAGGTATTTAAGGTTTGGTAGGAGTGCAGCTTGCCAGGGAGATGTTAGCTGACTTGAAGTGAAACAGAAGAAGACGGTAGCTTTCTAAGGGTTAAGTGTGACCTGTGAGCCAAGGCCTGCAGGGTTAGCAAGTGGCCAGCCAGCAGCTGGGATAGTGGCAGTGACGGATGCATGGATAACAAATGCTCTGTCCTCCTACCCCTCCTCAGAGAGCCTTGCTCAGTGAAGGTGTCTAACACTGAATCAGCAACAGCACTGATTTTGAAGTGCTCAGAGTTACAGCTTCTGCATACTAAATGTTAATGGAGATGTCTCAGGAGGTAGATACCGAAGGAAGCAGGGTTTTCTGTGTTGTCTGGGGCTTGCTTCTCCACTCTGCATCACCTGCAGCAGCATGCTAACGCATAGGCAAAGTGGGCTGTGACCTCAATCAGCTAGTTAATTTTAAGCCCGTGCTTAAGTGATTTGCTAAAACTGTGCTTATTCAGAGAAGGAAAGCAGGCTGTATTTTCATTGCTCAAACTAGGTGAATTACAGCATGTAAGTGATTTTAATGATGAAAGGGTAAATTACGCTTTGAAACAGCTATTTAAATTTCCATAAAGAATATTAGTAGCAGTCAGGATGTCAGATGCTGGATAGCCATGTTGATACTTCAATAACAGCCCCTTCAAAGTTACTTGAAACACTCTATTGTGCATTAACATTTTTATCTCTGTATTTTTAAGATGAGAGGAGCTCATTAAACCAAAGGCTTTTTACGGCTTGTGTCAATAGAAAACGTTCTGTTAAATGTTCAGAAGGAATTGTTTACAGAAGCATGGGAAAGACAGGGAAGAGAGATTTTTCCTTTCGTGTGCAGTATATTCTTTGTCCTTTTGCTTTTTGATGACTCAACTGTTCCGTATTTGCAACTGAAAACTGTTGATTGGAAACTCTTGCGAGAGTTACACAAATGGGGCTTGATTTTGAAAAATGCAGTCATGATTGTTTGCCTAATTTGTGTGTGCAATTAGCGTGATTGCTGCTGGAAATGGCCATCTGAGAACGTGCTTTTGGAGATCTATTTTTCTGTTCTGTTTTTTCTTTTTTCTTCTTAAGGTGCCAGCTTCTATGATGTCTAAATATTACTCCTGGGAGTTTAATTTGGTAATTTGTTTATTGATCTTTTATCTCCTACCTTTTCACTTTCCGATGTTTCTGAAAGTCTGAGGATGATTATTCCCTTCTGCTTCCTTCTCAAGTCCACTCAATGCAACATAAATCAGCTTCTTTCATCTAAGTGGTTGATCTTGTAATTTAGAGAATCAGATCCCATTGTGGCCTCTATAGATTCTTAAATGACCACAGTAATATTTAAGCAGTTTCCAAGCATGCAGAAAGGATTGTGGCTCTCATCTGTCAAGTCTCTTACTCCCTCCTGAGGACACTTGGCATGCAGGGGACATTTGTTGGTGACAAGGTGGGATTTTTTTTGTGTGCTTTGTTTTAAACGTGATGAATTAAAAAGGTAAGACAGGTGAGTCTCTGGAGTATTCTCTTCAAAGAGGCTGAGAAACCTGGTTCAGATAAGGGATTTGCAGGGCAGGTTCAATCTTTGAGCTGACTTAGAGGCTGTTCTTGTTAGGAGCACGGGACTGAGACGGCAGTTCCTCAGGGGCTTCGCTGATGTGTAAGGACATGTATTCCCATCATCTGCATACACATAGTCTCTCCCTCCTGAAGATGATGGTAGCACGTGGTGGTGACCAGAGCAGGAAACTAACCTCCTTTTTTTTTCTTCTTTTTTATTTGAAATTATTTATCTGTGTTTGAAGCGATGTGGTGCTGCACTCCTGATGTCATAGGCATCGCTGTCATGGTTCTTATTGTTCCTGAAATTTTCCCCATCCTGAGATACAACTAAGTCAAATCTAAAGATCAGGTGGCCATTGCATTTTGGGATGGACCCATAGTTGCAGAGGTGGGAGAAGCATGGCAGTGCTGTAGAAGACAAATATCCCATGGGTCATTAATCACGGGATGGAGAGCACGCTGGCTGATTGCTTATCGGCTGTGGCTTTTCATTAAGAGTAAACTCAATTTTCCCAGTATTGACAGCTGCCTGATGGACGGGCTGTGCTGTGTGGCAGGCACTGAACTGCTGAAAGCAGAGACTCAGGCATACCAGCAGTGAAGTTCCTTCTTTCCTACTGTGCTCAGTCTTTTTGTTGAGAAGAAACAGCTTCTAGGGATGAGACATTAAATATGCCAATCCTGGCCTGTCTGCTAGCTAAGAAATGGCTGGGATGTTGGTGTTCTTTAACTGGGTAAGCTGGTCCTTGTTTGTCCTTGCTCATTCCTGGCCTGGGTTGGAACTGATTTAATTACAGACTTGTATTGCCATTGCCAAAAGGAACCCCAAGCCAAACAAAACCTTTGTTTTCTTCCTGCCTAGTCCTTCTGATCCTTCTCAATGCAAAAGTGTTTATTGTGTTGTGAGAAAGAAACAAGCAGAGCACATTTTGCCAGGAGCATCAGTTTCTGCTGACCCCAGCAGTGCTCTTTGCCTTGCCCGATCCAAGCAAGGGCCCTCTCCATCAGGACAGCTTGCTCAAGCATCTTCCTTCCTCGTTCTGAGAGCTGCTCCAGCACCTTCCAAACGTGTAATTATAGACATGAAAAAATAAACTTGCTCTTATTCAGTGCCTGATGAAATGGTGACTCAGGCATTTTCATTTTGCATTGGAAATGCAAGTTCTCTCACATTCAGAGTGCTCACCAGCATGCTGTCTGAATCTTAAGAGGAGCCATGTCTGCCCACTGCAAAGGCAAAACGGCTGCACATGCAAAAGGCCTCGTGGAGGGTTGGATAAGTAACTCCATTTGACCACGTGATGAAGCAAACCAAGGTCACTTACCTGTCTCTGCACTTACCCTGCAATATTGTTATCTCAGCAAGACTGCACCTAGCAGTGGGCTGTGGGGATTTTATCATCAGACACGTACCCATTCCTGCCCTTGGTGTCAGCCTTCAGTGGGTTTTCCCAGACAGACCCCTATTGAGGATCTATATCCTGCCAGCACTATGGGAAGGCAAAGCGACTCGGTGTGTGCAGGGAAACGCCAAGGCTCTTGGCCCCTTGCTTTGCTCACTGCTTGGCTCTTGTGCCAGGAATCCCATCCCATGAGGGCTGGAGGAGTGGTAGCCAGCAAGACAGGCTCTCTGGAGTGTGAGTCCCCTTTTCCTCCTGCCCACGTGCCCTGTGCCGTGCAAAGTCAGTCCCCAGGCTGTGACAAGAGTGACAGGGTAACAGGGCAGCAGCTGTGCCTTATCTCTGCCAGGCTTTGGGAGTGAGGACTTGGAAGTCCTGGTAAGCTGGGTAGGTACAGCATGCTGTTTGATTTTGTTTTAGACTTAATTCATTAAATAGCATTTTATTGTATGTGCCTGGAACAGTCAGAGTTGCAGGGGAAGTATTTACATAGAACAGATGCTGGGCTAAGGAAAGCAGCAACAGATGTACAAATACATGTCTTTGGCCTTGCCTCTACCTGAAGGTCTCTGAGGTCTTTGCTGGAATCAATTATTTCTTATACCCCTTCTGGGCATGAAGCTTTTTTATGTTTTCATATGATTCGGGAAACAAATGCATCTATGAGGCAAAACCCAAGTCCATACCTGCTTCTCCTCTGTCTTGTGCCCGACCTGTGTCCAACCCTAGCTTCCTCCTGGAAACTTTCCACAGGAATATACATAACCAAACCTAAAGCAGTGGCTGGTCCCTCTTTCTCCAAGCATTTACACTTGTACAAAAACACAGATGTAGCTGAGTAAACAGGACACCTCATGGGAAGGACTGTAGCATCTCTGAATATGAGCCAAAATCCTTTAATCATAAAGGGATAATCCACTAAGTAATTTGAGCCCAGCAGTGTGCAGGGCATGGTGGAGGGATGCTTTCTGGCTTTGGTCCCAAAGATTCAAAAAGTTATCTAGGAATCACTTCCCTAGTGAAGGAAACAGAGGGGAGACCCAGTCAAAAAAGCCATTTGGACTTGGGTGGGTTTTTTTTCTCATGTTTTTTCCTCTTACTTAACATGACTTGCTCAGTTAAAAAAAAAATCGCTTAGTTTTTTAATCTGTTGGAGAAAACTTGCTATTTCTTGTAGAAAGAAGGATCTTTCCATGGGATAATTCCTACATCTAATTCTCCTCTGACAAAATGTTGGGTGCAGTTCTACTGATGAAAAAATCTTCTCCTAAATATTCAAGGATGTGGAAGCAGTGATGCTTTACAAATCACACTCTACCATGAAATGGCAGGTGAGCAGGTATATATTTGTGTGTGTGCTCCCACTGCCTGAAGTGCCTGGGGTGAGGTCTTACCAGCTGTAGTATTAGTAGAAATGCCTCCCTAACTCTGGCGAGGGGACATTTTGGAAGGGCAGGAGCACAGGGCATCTGTTGTAAGGTCCAGGCCATGTTAGTGGCATGCAGGTGATCTATCACTATGGCTCATGTGATGTGGAGCTGCAATAAATCTGTTGCTTTAGCTCCAGTGATCAACCACAGAGAGAAGGAGAAGGGATGGCAACTTGGGATGGTGCTATAATAGGGCAAGACCTCCCCTGACCCTGAGCATTGCTGTGGTCCTTATAGAAGAGCAACACAACAGGACTCTAAGTGCTACCTGTGAGGAATCCCACTCTTGGTTACAGATGGCATAAGCATGTACTCAGAGCAGCCAGTGTGCTGGTATCAGTTGTGCTGCAGCTCAAGCATTTTATTTTCTCTGCTGCTTTTATTATCCAGGATAAATAGATCATAGATAGATGTGCCTACCACTGGCTCAAATACCCCTCAGTTGAGTAACACTCCACCTCTGACCAACCTCCGTAGGACTTTCCAGTTATATCCTATAAGAAGCACCAGGATTCCTCTTGTCTTGGACCATAGCTAGTATTCTTCCAGTTTATGTGATCATTCCCAGAATAGAAAAAAAATTAGCAACCATCTATTTTCAGCCAAGTTTCTACCACTTGAAGGGAATGTCAGATATTTTCACCTCTTTGACAGAAAAGCATGGCAAGTTATTTTCTAAAAAATGTTCTTAACTTTGGGACTACTGTTTCTTCTGTATTGGATTTCAATTTCTACTTATTCTTGAAATTAGCCAGAGATCAATATCTGCTAGATAGTTTAGGAAACTATAACCTACTTTAGATGCATGTATGTGCCTTTTATTTTAATGATAACCCTGAGCAAGCTTGAAAATTAGTTACGGATGACAGCTATTCCTGGAGGCATTCATAGCCTCAAAATATCAGCCCATCTTTCTGTCTGGTATTTACTTGTTGGTTTTTCTCTGTACTGTAATATTCATAGAGTGAAGGAACAAGGAACTGAAAAGAGCATCTGTATGTAATTTGTGGTACCTGTTAAAGTGCTTTGTGTGCTTATCTGGATGAATCAGCTGTGCAGAATTCTGAGCCCTTTCTGAGTGTTTTGACAGTGTAGGTAACTCCATCATCAGTGTAGGGAACCAAAGTAAAACAGGGAGCAGAGATGGAGATGGGGAATATCTGCTATGAATTCCTGATGGTTGGGAAGGAGGAGCCCATCAAGCCAGTGTTGAAGAATGGCCTGTCAGAGTCGGGCTGAACTTGAACGTGTCCTGGTACATTTCCATAATGAAGCGACGGATCCCGCAGGGAGACAGGCTGATCGAACCCTGCCGAGGGCTCACCCAGCCCGCGCAGGAGCAGCCTCCGCACCTCCCGTCTGCAAACTGGGTCTGATCGGGGTGGGAGCAGCCGTGGCTTTACAGTGTTCCTTGCCATATGTTACAGTGCTCCTCGTGCTTGCCAGCCTAACCTGCGGCTGCGCGTGACACACAATCCGTGTCCAAAAGATGCGTGCTGGGCAGAGCCTGCAATCCTTTTCTGTCTGCTCTCCAAAACGCTCGCCCCACTTTCTGCCTCTCTGGTTTCCAGGGTTTTTTTGTCACCTGATGGTCACTGGTGTTTTCTAAAGGCTGGGAAGGTAAAAACCTGAGTGCTTTCTGCTTGCTGGCTGTGCTGTGGCTGCCAGCACCACACAGTTCTCCCATGGGCATTAATGCCAATGTCACCCACATTTCTACCTGGCCGGGAGGCAGCTGCTAGCAGGAGGAACTGCTTTCTGCAGAAGCAGGGAAGGGTTGGAGCTTCTCAGTGCACAGATGCTGTCCACAAACATATGCTTAATTGAGAGGCAAACTCCCTGCCTGCTTTGCAGCATGGATATCGAGGCTCCTTTCAGGCAGGTATTTGCTTTGCTGGGCACTTAACGCTTTTTAAGGGGTCGGAACGCACTGGTGGTTGTTTGTGCAGCTGTGCTTTGCGCGCCACACATCAGGTGCTGTTAGCATGCAGAGCTGCCAGCTTCATTAAGGTAATTGTGCCCAAGCCCTTTCCTTCGTTCTCCTGGTTTAATGAGGAGCCAGAGCATCCCCTTGATGCCTTCCCTTGATGCCTCCCCGTGGCTGCTCAGCCGCACAGCTTCACGGACCTGCAGGCAGGTGGGAGCTGGAGTGGGTTTGCCCTCTGCCCTTGCAGCCCCTGGCACCAGGGAAGGTGTTGCTGCTGTCACCTACAAAGCCCAATGCAGGCAAGGTGAATGGGCTTACCCTAAGAGCACCTTTTGCTGCTTAAACCAATAGTGTGGCTGCTGAAGATGCAAAGATGTGTATTGCTCCTTTTTAAACACTCACCCCTGTACGGTGCACAGGTTTGTCCCTGTGCTGTGGGGACAGGAACCCATCTTCAGCCCTTCCCTAAGCCTCGGTCTCTTGATCAGCAGCCAAATCCCCGGTGGAGCTGGCAGAGCTGCGGCAGCCCCGGAGGGATAAATGGGCCGTGCACTTTGCGGCGGGTGCGTTGGCGGTGGGGCGACAGGGACAGATTAACCCTCTTCTGCAGAAGCGGTGCAGCCATCGCAGCTGGCGGACAGCCAAGAGCCCGTTTCTCCTGGGGGGAGACAGCCTGGAAATGGGCACGTGGCTCAGGGAGCTCCAAATACCCGTGCTCAAACAGAAGTTGCTTAGTGTATCTGCCAAACCCGGCCTGTTTTCTTTCTCTCCGCTGTTCTCTCTGCACCTGTCACAGGAATGCCTTTTCCACAGGGACATGCGTTTTCTGTGCCTGGTTTGTGATGCACGTGACATCTTAAGTGAAAATGAACATTTTCCCTGCAGCGTTTTCAGGCTTCTGGGTCCCAAGAGGAGATAACAAATGGGGTTTTCAACCTGCAGCCCCAGGATCACTCACTGGGGGGCTTGGGGAACACCTGCAGAAATACACATCTGTGCCCTGTGCACTGAGCCATGTTTTTTGTGGCCAGCAGGTTTCCAGCCTTTCCATTCATTAAAGATGATCCAGGATGATAACAATTAATTATTCACTAGGAGTCATTTTGAATTTTCACTGACTGCAAGGCGGTGCCTGTGGGACCTTGGGAAAATGGGCATGGCAGCACATAACGGGCTCGGTCCATGCCAGCACACAGGGTCAGAGCCTCCTGAGAGCCTATCAGGCTGGCAGCTCCTGCCAGCCCAGTACCCTATTCCCTGAGGGGCAGGCAGGTGCATGAAAAGGCTGAAACACTGTGCCAGCCTGCCATGAGGCTTTAGGGGCAATGACAACTGAGGATGAACACTCTGGGGAGCCCAGGAGCCTACTTGGGTTACTGTGCTGTGTTGGAGAAAGCAGAGTTTTCCTGGATCCACCATGGTTTCTACCTGAGTGAGTTTTAGGCAGCCTGGTCTGTGTACTGTCTGCATTCCAGCTGCTGCGAGCGATACCAGCCTGCAAGGCTACTCTGAGCTGTGCTGGGGGTGCCTCCAGTACCCTGGCAAGCATGCAATAGCTCTCAGCACTCTGTCTGCCTGTGCCAGGCTCAACAGCATGAGAAATGTGAGTAGGGCTTGGCTTGCTCCTGACATCCCCTCTGTAAGTGGAAGGTGATGCCCCAGGTGTCAGCATTGGTAGCATTTGCATCGCCTTTGCTTTCAGTGGGGCATCCAGGGTCCTGCTCAAGGAAAAGCAGCTTCAGTTAGAAAAAACGTGGGTTCACATTGGTGTAACAGGCGTTTTTGTAATTGCTTAGCACCAAGAAAACTGGAAGAATCTTTTAACATGAAACTACGTGATGGTACCCCTAATTACTTCCCATAGCATAAAGCTAATAAGGTAGAGCAGTGGATGTGTTATTTTTGGGTATTTTGTTGCAAATAGTGTTAATGCTCTTACACCCATGCTGCAGGTACACAGGAGGGTGTTCTGGCTGTTCTTACACCTGATTCAAAGCAAAATCTACTGGAAAAATTGCTAAGAGGGTTGGCCCACTGAAGCTTTGCAGCATCCTGTGTCTACTTATTATTTGCTGTGATCAATGACACTGCAAAGGCTGTGTCCCAGGGAAGGAAATGCCTAATTGTATAAACAGGCTGTACTGGGATGGAAAATAGTACCCAAGAGAGAAGGCAGTGGTGCGTTAGAAATAATGGGCTCTATCAGTGTGATTTTGTTGGGCAAGGTAACCTCAAAGATTTATTTAAATAGGCCAGAGATATAAGTGACTGCTATGTTCTCACTTTGTAATACATTTGCCAGTTAGAGAGCAGCTAGCAGTAAAGCCACCACTTTTTACAGTGTAAGTTCATTTAAAACATGGCTCTGCAGTCCTTGTTCTGTTGTGAGCTAATGCAATACCCAGCACATTTCTCTGTGTAGGAGAAAGCAGCATTCTGGTAGGAACAACTGCATTTGTGGCTCTTCTCTCTTAATTCTCTGCAAATTTTTAATATCTCCTGAAGAATAAATACTGAAAAGACCTGTTTGCCGAGGAAAAACCCCTGAATTTGATTTGCCCCTCTGATCTATTCTCAGTTCTCATTGTGGAGTCAGGATGTAGGACCAGGAGGACTGTGGAAATTTCCTTTTCTCAGGCAAGCAGCTACCCAGTACAGCACAAACCCATTTTATTCTGGTAAAATGGAATCTAGTGCTTGACATTAATGCTGCTGTGGAAGGCTGTATGCAGCCTCTTTCCTACACTAATTTCCTACTTTATAGGACAAATTACAAATGTCGGGCTTGCATGACTGGCAGAGCAAGAACTGCTCAAGGCAAGATAAACAAATAGCTATGAATACCAGAGCGAGCGGGGACTTTCACAACTTGCTTGCAGACAAACAAGCAAGCAATCCAGCTAAGGCCAAGCTAGTTAGCTCCTGTTTTTCTTTGTAGTCTGTGCACCTACATTACCCTGCAGGTTGTGACGTCCAGAGCTGATGTGGCAGTACATCTGTGTGTGCGGTCCCTTGCTGCTGGGTGGTGTACCCAGAGGCACTCACCAGGCTTTGCTGGACGTGTATTCAGATAGCTAAAGAGCAGAATCTAAGCTTCCCAAGCTCTTGCCAGTTGTAGAGGATGACTGTGCTGAAACAGATGGTAAAGGGGCAAAAGCTTTCTCCCTTCTGAATTTGGTGTATGACATAACTGCAGGTCCAGACTTAGCTGCCGCCTGCTTCTGAGGGAGTCTTGGCTTGCAGTGACTGGGACCAGGCAGGCAGGAAGGAGTATGTAAGAAACTGTTGTATTCTACCCTTGCAGGGTAGAAAAAAAGCCCCAAAACCCATGTGGTCTCTCTGACTAGCCATAAACCAAGGCCAAGGTGTTTAGTGACACCTGCTCTAAGGCTCTGGTCAGCTTCTGACTTGGCTGCCTATGGCTTGCTCAAAGAATCCCCTTCTCCTTTGGTGGGTGATGGCAGGGTGTTGCTCTGCACTGTTTGACAGGTGAGTTGTTCCACCCTGGTGCTGGTTGCGTTTTCAGTGAGGAGTGAAGGTGACCTTGGGACATACTCCGTTTTCTGGAGTCTGTAAAGCAGAGCAAGACCTACAGAGGCAAGCAGGCATTTCCAGTGTAAGTTATAGACCTTTGTATTTAGCAGCAAGCAAATCTAGCTTAGAATTTGCACTTGGATTCTCTGGGTAGGGGGCACAAAGGTTGCATGCTGTGAACTGGGGAGAGGCAATTTAACCCAGTGCTGGGAGAACATCGATCTGGGGTTTCATGCAATCCCCAACACTTTGGAGAGAAAGAATGAGATTTGAAACATTCTAAAACTGCAACAGCAAGAAACACTTGTTTCTAACTTGTTAAAAACACTTGGAGTAAGGCACCCTGAGCGAAAGTGTAGGCAAGTGTTTGACTTGCAGAGAAAAATCTTTTCTATGGTTTTAGTTCTTTCAAGTTTGGGTTGTTTTTTTTTTTTCCCCAAACTAGTACTGTAAAATGGCACAAGCTCACCAAATATTCTGGTCAAACCACATGCAGATATCTTTTTTTTTCTTTTAAATGATGTGACCGATCATGTTGTTGAGCTGTCACCTGCAGCACCTGTACCTGCGCTTCTGTCAAAGCTGCCAAGAGCTCAACGGCTCCAGAGCTGCTTGTTAGATGAAGGGAGAAGCCCCGCTAAGAGCACTGCAAAGCTCTAACCCTTCAACAGGAGCAGGTGAGGGCCCCGGGCAGGCAGAAGAGCATTGCTGAAGAAACTCTTGCCTTAGGAAACAGATGGGTTCGCCTGGGCGAGGTCTCCTGCGGGTTGCGGTGGGTTGTCGGACCGCCGCCGAGCCGCGTGTGTGTGTGCGTGTGTCCCCGTGCCTGTGAGCACCAGGTGGCAGTGCTGCCGCAGGGAGAGCGGCTGCGGTGGCCGCGGGTCCCCGGGCTCCCGGGAAACGGCCCGGCTTCCCCGGCGGAGACCCTCAGCCCCCTCACAGAATCACGGAACGAACCTCCTGTGAAGGCGCCGAGCATCTCTCCCCTCTCAGCGCTTCCCAGGGCATCTGTATTCTCCGAGCTTGAGCCGAAACTGCTTCTTTCCAGTCTTTATCCAGCAACAAGCCCCCAGCTTGCAGGGCTTGTGCCGGACCCGTTTTACCGGGGATGTGGGGAAGGTGCCGATTTGCTGCTCTCAGCGACCCGAGGCTGCAAATTCTGCTCGGTGGGAAGCGGGGTGGGGGCAGATCGGTCGTTTCCCCCACTCCCCTTGAACACGGGCATTTAGAGAAGAGTTCCCTGGCCGCCAGCAGCCCCGCTTCCCTCCAGCTGGCAAGTCTGTGCCACTGGCAGCATCTCCTGGGGCAGCTTCGCTGCCTGCGTGAGACCCAGCTCCTTCCTGTGGAGCGAGCAGGCAGCGGAGGGGTACCTGGGCCCCACAGCTGTGCTAAGACGGTGCCCCAAAGGTGACTGCTGTCCAGCTCCTTGTATGGCTTGTGTGAGTGTCGGTGGGCAGGAGTGCCTGATTAAGCAAGGTCCGAACCCTCTTTGCCTTTACAGTCTAAGGTGGCTGGGTTTTTTTTTCTTTTCTTTTTTCCCCTCGTTTTTGGGGTGGGTTTTTTTTTTTCATTTCCTTTCCTCTTGTTTCCTTTTGTCTTTTTTCCTTCTTCTTTTCTCTTATTTCTTCTTTCTCTCTTCTTTTTCTCTCCTCTTCCTTTTCCCTTGTTTATTCTTTCTTCTTTTTTTCCCCTCTTCTTTTCCCTTCTTTACCGTTCTTTTTCTTTCGTTTTTCTCTTTTTTCCCTTTTTCTCTTTTTCTCGGGGCTCACCAAGCGACTCCTCCAGCCGGGATGCATCTCTCCGGCCCGCGGTGCGTGTGCGGCTGCGGAGCGGCAACGGCTCGTCCACCGCTGGGCGGCACTGCCGCTCCGCAGCCGCCCGCACCCCCCGCACCCCCTCCCCTTCCCGGCCTCTGATATCGGCAGCTTTTTTATATACTCTTTATATATGCCGTTTGATAACTGCTGCGGGTTTTGCAAGCGTTTGCAGACGTTAAAAATGATGGAAGGAAAGGATGGGAGAGGAGTAATTCAAAAAGCGTGTAGAGTAAGATCAAAATCCAGGGGTGCAGCTGTCTGGACCGACATAAATAGGCAGTGATTTTTATCCAAGTTTTCTGGGAAAGTTTTGGCTTAGACACAGTGGTGACCAAGATGCCCCTGAATAAAAAGCCATGTTGGATTTAGAGCCACAATGAGATCTTTCGACCGATTTTAGAAAAAAAAAAACAAGCCATAAAGTTATAACCTGAGGAGCTCCACTTTCTTCCAAAATGTTATCTAATTGCACTTAAAACTCTTCCATGGAGACAAATTCCAAGATCTTTTGCAAAAATTGGAAAGTTTGGGTTTTCCTCAAAATTAATCTTTTAAGGGTTAAATAATGTGGAAAAAACCCCCCAAGATTAATTTGAAGGAAACTAAAATAGTTCTGTTTTCCTGTTGGTTTTTTTAATTCATTGTAAGAAAAGGCGACTCAGTGCAATGCTGTGTCATTTTCAGGGTTTTTTTTTTTTATGCTACTCACATGCACACAAAAAAACCCTGAAAAATTTCTGATATTGCACGTGCTGAGAGCTTTGATCCTATAGCCCTGTGAGGCACAGTTACTCTTGCCATGCTGCCGTAGCTGGATTCCTCCGTTGTTCATGCGGGATGTAAAAGGCTCTTTCTGTGTGGGAAACAGCTCTGTGAAGGCTTGGTGCTTTCCAGGAGCTGGACAGAGGCTGTGGGACTGACCCCCATTTAGCATGCTGCAAGGAAAAGGCTTCCCTGACACCTAAAAGCAGTGTCTCTTATTAGTCAAAATGATTTTGTTGGTGCAGCCCCATGGCCTGTGGGAGTTTGGGATCAATTAGCAGGTCCCTGGTGGGTGTTGGCATACAGGGTTAGGTGTGACCCAAGCCTTGCTTGGCCCCTCCATCTTCTTCCCTGCTTCTGGGGTGCTGGGCTCGAGTATCATGGTACTGGATGTAGAGGGACTGTGGGGCTAAAAAATGAAGTCCTGGTGAGGCAAGGTGGCAGCCTTGTCATTTATAGCAGTGCCACAGAAATCCTGCCAGCTGCAAATGCACTGGAAGAGCTGGCGAGGGTGGGGAGTGTGGCTGCAGCAGTGGTGCCAAGCCTTCTCCTTATGGCCTTGCAGGGGGAGGTAAGATATGACAGGGTCACAGCTCGTGGTAGAGAGGAGCTGAGCTTTCAAGAGGGCAGCCCGTTCCTGTGTGAGTGTGGGGAAAGTGGGGGCTCCACCATTGGCACCCTTTGCCTGCATTGCTTGAAAAATCTCACCCTGAAACCCATTTGACCCCCCCAGGAATGTATCTTTGCAAACTTTCCAGTGGTAGAGGCTCACAAAAGCAGTGTCATTGCCCTCATTTTATGGATGGGAGGAATTTGAAGTGTGGGGAGGTGGGTACACACCTGTGGTCACTGTGGGGTGCTGGCAGACGTGGGAGTTGAAGTGATGCCTGTGAACTTTGTGCTTCGCTCTTGGCATTGAGGATGATCTGCAATGTTTGTGTCTCAACTGGTTCAGTGCTGTGCTTGTGAATCAGGCAGAATGACTCCTTTAAAAACAGGCAGTCTGGTTTTAGAGCTGGCATAATCATAATTCCTACGCCAGCAGGAGCGGGGAGGGGGGGAGGAGCAGATAAAAATCAGAAAATTAGAATTTATTACAATAAAAGTCAAAGTGCTAGAAGCCAAAACTGTCATTGTAATGCGAGCTCTATTTTGATAGTGTCCTATTACATCGTATAAGAGGTTGAACACGCGTTAGAATATCTTGGTTGGTAATTATCTGATTTGTGATATGTAGCTAATGTGTATTTGTTGTTCTGCCGTACATTATGCAGCAGCAATTCATTTCTAAACAACATTAGCTGGCAATATAGTAGTTCAGTGCAGAAATTACAGGCATAAACATAAGTCTTGCTTAGGCTGAGTAGTAGCTAAGTTGAGAGTCCAGCAGCCCTGGTCAGTGGAGATGTTCTGCAGTGAAGAGCTGAGGGTGCATCTCTCCCTAACTTGCTCTGCCACCAGAATGCCCCCAGCCATTCGATACTGGGCATCCCCAAAGTATCAGGTGAGCTGAAAAGACACATGAAAACACATGTGAGTACCAGCTGGACCCACACGTGGGAGCTGACAGCTTCCCGCTCCTGGAATGAGTTTGTAGAACTGGTGTCTCTGCAGACTGCACCAATCGATAGGAAAGATCTGCAGGAGTGGCTTTCAAATTAGATAAGCTTTGGAGCTGATGTCTGAATGATAGTAACAATATAAACACTTGACTGAATGCCCTCCTGTCATTGCATCCCTAACAACACTTGCATAAGACCATTTGTATTTTATGGGATCTTATTTTCTTTCATTTTATTTAATGATACCACTAAATAAAAGCACTCAAGAATTGTTGTTGCTTGCTTTAATTCATCAATTAAATGAGCAAGGCTATTAGGGTAGATATATTTTAAGATAGAACAATTAGCAAAGGTTAAAGGGAAAGTGCTCATTAAAAAAAAAAACTACTGAGTGTGCATCAAATATCTCCCCAATCTTTTAAAGGCTGAAAGCATTGGTGCTACAGAAGACAGAAAGGGTCTCTTGGCTATGCTATCACAAGCTGTGTCACACCATCTTTTCACGGTGCCCACTAGTCCTATTGGAAGTGTCTTACTCCTCTGATCGCTAGAAACCATGTCTAATTTCTAGTCTAAATTTATTCTTGGCCAGTTTCTACCCATTTGTTCTTGTGCCAGCATTGTCCTTCAGCTTATCTGTCCTCTGGCTGCTGTAATTTATGCCCTGTTTACATTTCTTTCTGCCTGGGCAATGAAGATCTATGAAACATGTCCATTCTGCTTTAGTTTGTAGCCAGTTTCACTTTCTTAATTGCTCTGGTGCCAGGGTTTCAAGCAACACAAGGGAGCATCCTTTGTTTTAAAAAGAAAAGCTTTCATTCGAGCTGTACAACATTGTGGGCAGATTTTCTGTTTGATTGTTTATGAATGCTCCATAGTTTTATCCCTCCCCACCCCAAACTGAGATGCTGAGGCAAATTTAAGCAAAGTCCATGTGAAATGCTTAAACAAATACCAAGAGAAAGAAGACTTTTCAGACCCTACGTTGTGCCGGGGGTCAGGAAAGAGAAGTGAGAGAATGGCATTAGACACTGGAGCCATCCAAGTGCAAGCAATAAGGCTGGGAGTAGCATGTAGCCTTTTCTAGAACAAATGCCTGGTGCCTGCCTCCTTGTGTCAACTGCTGGGTTGTTTTTGCAGGGAAACTTTGCAGGAGTCAGTCTGGCATGTTTAATTGGGATGAGAGCGGGTGCAGGCTGCACAGGGATCTCTTGCACACCCCATGTTCAGCACAGAGCGTTGGCAGTGCAAGGGGCTGAGGCTGGAGCTTGCAGGGGGATCCCTGGAGCATCAGTGAGATCTGGAAGTCTGGCTCATTTATGTCCATTTTGATAAACCCAGCTCACATGACAGTTGAGACTTGGTGATGAATAAACAAGGACCTGAAAGTTGTTGAAGGTAATGAAGTGTCTATGAAATATGCTCCTCCACAAGGACGTATGCTCCTTTCACTGCTACTGTCTTCAAGCTTCTTTACCTGCATCTTTAATGAGAAGGCAGACACTGCCCTGGAAGCTACAGATCTTCACACTTAATTTCCTAAGTGCTTGCATTTGTCATGAGGAAGTTGCTCTATTTTTCAGTCACTTCATTGTCAAATCAGTTTTTTCATGTGAGGGCAACTTCTTGCACCACTCATTTTACAGCAGTTGAGGAGGGCTGGAGTGGGTGTTAGAGGCAACAGTTTCTAGAAGTGTCTGCTACAGTCGACTGAAGAAATAATGTGTTTGGCATTTAGTGCTGAGAAGAGAACATGTATTATTTGCTTTCTTTAAGAAACAGAAAGATCCCAAAAGCCAAGCAAATGGGGGTCAGTTTGCAGGAGGTGTGTGAAAAGAAGTCAGGGAAGAGAGAGAGCATCCTTGGAGCCAGGTCACAACTAAGCTGCCCACGCTGGTGACGGGAAGCATAAGCCAGCCCTCCTCAAGGCTGGAACTGCCCATCATATTTTACTTAGGTTCATTTGGATGGGGAGGTTTTCCAGGAATTTGGGGCCTCTGGAGATGCTGAAGACAGAAGCATCAGCAGGACCCATCTCTGCTGGGGAGCAAGGACCTCAAGAGCTAGGTGGCTACAAATAATTTCGTTCATCCTGTTTCCTGGTGCAGAGGATCTGAAATTATCAATCATGATTTCAGCCCCTCTACTGCCCTGGCCCTCTTTCAACTCTGAAGGATGTGCTTTGGGCAGAAAATCCAAACGTGCCTTTGCTGCTAATGGATGGCTGGTCATCTCTGTGTGAAGTGCTGATGGTGTCTGTTGCCATATTGCCACCTGTACCCAGCACAAAGCCATGTTCTCCTTAATTACTGACAAAAATATCTCTTCAGAAGCCTCCCAATAATTACTCAAGTACCCACTTAAGTAGCTTTTAATTTAGGCTCCCCACCCCCACACTCATAATTTTCCAATTGCCAAGCACAGCTAGTCTTGTGTACAAGCTTCTGCCAAAAGAAAATGCAAATAACTTGCCCCCTGGTTTATACTACCTTGCATGAACTTCAGTGAGCCCATAGAATCTCAGGAGATTGTATTTTCAACAGGCTAGAGCAGGAGCATTCAATCATAATGAAAGATGAAAGCTCTTATTGTGAGCTTCCCTGCATCCAACAACACTTGGCAATGCTACAGCACCTTTTGGAGTGGGAGTGCTGCTGGCTGCCTTGCCAGTTCATCTCGTTACCAGAGGCTGCCCCTTGACCCTGCGCTGGGGTAGGAGTGTCACACAGCAGACAGGTGCCCCAGGAGTGCCCATGGGCTCCAGTAAATGCTGTGGGGCAGGTGGGAAGTATGAGCCATGGCCATCGTGCTGGGTGCCAGAGGAGGGGCAAGCTGACACTGTCCCTGGGGCAGTGGGGAGGGAGTGTGCCCAAGTTTGCAGACGCCTTTGTGCGGGTAGAGAGGGGAACTCGAGGCATCTTGTCCTGTCATCCTGAAGGACCTGGCTATGTTCAAAAGGGAAGGCTTCAGGACGTGACTTCGATTGGTAAGCAGGGTCCGTGCCTGTTTCTCCATGCCTGATGGAAGGCATTGTGCTCTCTGCTAATTTCTACTGTTTTACAGGGATAGTCTCTGGACACCAAATTCAATCAATGACTTGTCTGTAGCAGGCTCCAACAGCCATTTAACTGAATAATGTTTTTTGTGTTACGTGATGGAATAAGACCAAAGAGACACCAACTCTTTCCCTGAAGTGGGAAAAGAAACGTGCATGTGAAGTGGGAGCAAGCAAGGCCCGAGATGAAGAAAGAAATGATATTGTACAGGAATTCCTTGTCCAAAATAAGAGCACCAGAGAGGTCACGAATAAAAGAAGCAAGGAGACAGCGTTGCCTACGTCCAAAATCTATTCTTGGAAAGCCCTGGAAGAGTCTTGGAAAGTGGTTAGAACAGCTATTGCAGCTTCTGCTTTAAGCACTTCTGGAGTTCAGGAGTCTGAGTGCAGAAAAGGCCAAAACCGTAATTTGTGTCAGGGAGACACGTATGAGTGATAGAAGCTGGGAGGCTGTGATGGATGCCTGTAGAAGGAGTAGCCAAACAAACAGCAGTGGTGCTTTATTCCTTTGAAAAACGCCCCTTTATCAAAATTCTGGGAGGGAGAAGGGGAATAGGAACTTTAGAAGAGCTCTCTGTACAGGGACTTGAAGACCCAGTTTCATGCCCCTGCTCTGTCTAGTGCAGAAGCAGAGACTTGGATCTTGGTCTTGAAAGCATTGAGGCCACTGGTTGTACCACAGCAGTGTGCTTCCCTGCTCCTGTGGTGTTTCCTAGGGAGCTCTGAAAGGTCTCGTTTTCATCCCTCGTGGGAAGAAACATAACTCTGAACCCAAGATTTTCTGCAAAGTGGATTTCTGTTCATATTAGCTGTAATACTGACTGATGCCAGGTGAGTCTCAGAAGTCAGGCTGAGGGGGCTGTTTGTGCGGTTTGGTCTCCTGCTTCACTCAAATCAGGACTGCATAGAGCAAGCCTGGTAAGTCCTCTGTGACAGGCACATCAATAGGGCAAGAAGCTTCCAGATAAGTGGGATTTGCACTAGATGCTAGGAAGAGCCTTTCCCAGCTGAGGGTGGTGCAGAGCTGCATTCCTAAGGGAGTTGTGGGATTTCCACTACTTTGAGTCCCTAAGCAGGGATCAGACCAACCTTGTCAGCAATGATGAAGGTACTGCTGGCACAGTACAGGGGTGACCTCTCCAGGGTCCTCTGTGCCCTGTGTGCTGTGATATCAGCTCATCTGTTTTTGAAAGAGGTTGGCTCTTAGGGTGAAATGATAGAGAATCCATCACAACTCTTGTCATATTGTTCTCTTGATGAATACCTTTGCTATTAACAATAAGCATGAGCTTTGCATTGACTGATAGCTTCCAGATCTCGTTCTGACTTTGCTGGATTGAAAGAGCCCCTCCTTTTGAAAATGTTCATACTGGGAGGTGAGAGATTTATCAGTCAGGGCCAAGTCTCTGCTGTCATTCTCTTGGATACAGAGAATCTCAACCATTTTTCTTCTGTGGCCAGATTTGCAGCAACAGCAAACAATCAGTGGCCACAGGATGAACAGGCTAAATACAGCTGAGTGCCAAGAGTATTTTCACAGGGTGGCCCCATGCGAATCCCCTGTAGATGTGCTTATTATTGCAATAAAGAGACGTAACTGCTCGAGTCTCTCACTATGCCCGCAGTCTTCATAGACCTCAGACCCTCTTGGACCTACATTCTGATCCCTGACACTTCTGAAGTGTGGCAACCAGGCTCTGCCTTTTGTGGGACTGGTGTCTGCTAGATCAGCTGCAAATGTGACGGAGCTTTTCTGCTTCTGCGCCCTATTGCTCCACACATGCACCAAAGGGAAGCTTGGACTCTCCTATGGAGAAAGCTCCTGTTCAGCTGTATCTGTCTCATGATTCCCAATTCTCAGAGTAACTGCTTTCTGGGGTTAAAAAAAAAACAAACAGCCCAATCTTGAAGTAATATAAACTGCATGATTTCTCCCCAGAGGTTTGATCTGGCTGTGTTAAAATGAAACTTGTTTCTATGAACTCAGTTTCCACATCAGTTCAGTTTAGTCTCTTCACTAGACCTGCTGCGATCATTAATTACTACTGCATTAGTCTTTGTATCCTTGGCAAAGTTAGATTTGCTTCCAGTCCATTGATATTTTTATTGGTGTCTGGATTGCAGTAGCTGTGAGACTCCAGGGAAAGAGGACATGGGATTTCATTTTGCTGGGGAGATAGTAAAGTTGATTTATTGCTGGGGAGGGAAATAAATTACAATGCAAATAGTGAGAGGTGTGTTTGGAGGCCAGGGGTATGAGAGGGAAGTGATGTATTCACCCAGATCCTTTTTACCCAGCACTTTAGGTCAGCAGGGGATGAGGGAGTCTTCAAACCTTGTCCTAGCTATATGACAGCAGTAATCTCTTATTTACACTTAGTGTCGAGTATGCCCTTGTAATATGTGGGAGAAATAAGCAGGTTTGGTAAAATAAGATGCAGTCTGGATGTGTGTAACTTGAGGCATCCTGAGGGCAGGATTAATGTCCCAGCACTCCCGTTCTGCAGAGCTGGATGGCAGTGGGAGTACCAGGTCTGGTCAGAGTCACTGCGTTTCCTGTGAGCTCTCTGAACTGCGCAGTCTCTGCGTGGTGAGGGAGCAATGGGCTGCCCGTCTGAAGCGTTGTGCTTCTGACCTGGCAGCGTTTGAGATACAACCTGGCTCAGGATGCAAGTGCTGGGCTTCTCGTGGATTTGGAGGCTGGATGAAGGGACAAGCAAAGTTTGGGGTCAGGGAATTTTCCAAGGTTTCTTTAGGACTGGCAGATTCTACTGTGTGCAGGTAGAGAGATTTATGGGTCTAGAGGGAGTTTGTTAGTTCTCCTTGACAGTTTCTCTCCTTCCCTCCCCCTCTTGGCCTATACCACTGCGACATAATGTGCATTAAGGAGGTTGGTGTCTCCAAGCCTTGACTTGCTGGGGAGCAGACGATTCCACATCCCTGCTGGAGGAACGCGATAGGGGTTGCGTTCCCCCTCCCTTCTTTTTATCCTTCTCAATCACATAATCGGGCTGTTTTGCCTCAGCCAAGATCTAATCAGGAAGGATCTGTTTGACTTTCAGCAAAGTCAGCTTGATGGAAAGTTTAAATTGAAAGGCTTTTCCCGACATGCTTGGAAATGGTTTGGGTTTGAATCAGTGCATGTTACTACGTAAGGAGGTTTCAGAGCGTGGGCAGCTTTCCTTCCTCCCAGAGAGGGGTGAGAATCATTGGCAGCCCCTTAGACATCCTGAGCCCAGGGGTTTGGATGCCCTTTGCCTGAAACTGCACCGTGGGATCACACTCCCTTCTCCACCCAGACCACATCACTTTCAAGCAGGTGAGATGTAAAGCCAGACATGACCAGGTCATTGTCCATGGGAACTGGACACCTCTTTCATTATTTAAAGCATAGGCCAAAATTGGCTGCAAGTTGTCATTAAACAGGATTCAAGGACGTTGATGGGGATGGTTGCCTTCTCCTAGAGAGGGGAAGATTGTAGGAGTTGTCTTGTTCATGAAAGTGCTAGTACCCTGAGGTCTGAGAACTAGGTCTCTGATTCAGAGAGAAAAGGGCATGATGTGTGTGTATTCAGTCCCAGGCTCACAACTGGGGTGGTTCTGTGACAGCTGTTTCAGCCTCAAGCTCCTGCTCTGCATTGAAAGCACAAGGGATGTGGTCTTTTCCTCTTTCTTGCATGCTGTGAATGCAGATGTAACCTGGGATGAAATCTTAAGTCATAGAATGTGTTAGGTTGGAAGGGATCTTTAAAGGTCATCTAGTCTAACTCCCACACTTAGTTCTTCCAAGTCCACACTCTTGCTCCCAGTTCCTTACAGTTACTGTGGATCAGTGCCACGAGATGGGTGGCCAGGGGTAAAAAAATCCCTGAAGGAGTGAATGGAGGAACTTGCTGGGTGTTCGGAGGAGAGCAGTGAGGAAGAAGTGGGGGAAGGGAGGCAGATATTGGCAGGAGGCAAGGAGATACACTTAGGTGGGTGCTCCTCAGTCTGGAGCAGCTGGCTGTCTGTGGGTCCCTCTCTCAGGAAGACAGGGCTCAGCTCTACCTCGCACAAGGTTATCTGCAAGGAGAGTACCTATTCTTTCATTGTTCCTTGATGGGACACCCTTCAGAGGGGCCTCCTCCCTGCATTGCCTCGATGACTGAAGTGCGCTGTGGGAGCTCTCACTGGGGAGGTGTTTGCAGGCCCTTTCCCTTGGACTTCTGTAACCAGTGAAGCCACAACGGAAGTGCATCACTATGAGGACAGGAATGTTTCATGTCCTGATCCCACTGGGGAAGGCACTGGCAGAACAGATGATGAACAGGACTGTTGGGGTGGGAGCAGCTTTGCGATGAGCCAACCCATCTTGAACAAGCCCCAGGTCTTGCTCTGGCATGTCTGCAAGGAGGTCTCTCTTCATGAGTGGGAACAGTTTCAGGTGCCCCTCTGCTGCTACTCCTTTTCAGGCTGCGTTTCAGGGGGACAACCTTTGCAGCAAAGTGAGGGCAGCAGAATTGGCCCTGGGTGGTGACCCATCCTAACTTTTTCAGCAGATGCTTCCAGACCCCAGGAGACAAAGTCTGTTCAGTCATACAGGAAGCTTCTTGGAGAAAAATGCATCATGGATTTTTTCATTCCTAGACAGCCACTGTTGCCTTCGGTGAAGCAGAGCTTGCTTCTGTTCCCTGCCCCCACTGCTATAGGTGACAAGTCACTGAGGAGAAACAAAACCTGTTAAGTCCTCTCTAGAAGAGGAAAAGCATATGTATGAACATGTAAAATCTGAGTAGACGTATTTTTTTCTAGGCTCTGGTTGGTTTTGCTGTGTTGGTGCTGCTCATGGCCCAGTTTTTGCAGCAGTTGTTGCATTTGGCAACGCACGTCACTGCCTCCCTGCCACTTGCTTCAAGGCATGGGCAAGCCCCACTTCTCCCTAGGCTGGAGCTGGTGTTAAAGGCACGGGCTGGGCTGATGAATATTCCTCGTGAGGAGTTGCAAATTTTTTTTTAATTGAATCTTTGAAGCAAAAAAAAAAAAAAAGGTGAGGGGGCCCATTAAATAAATTATTTTAATATAGCAATCAGATGATGCAGCCTCTTCTGTGATTATTAAAGGGCCCAGTCAGCTCAGAGCTCAGCTGTGGGAGAAAAGCCCAGAAAGCCAGCCAGCTTTCCTACTCTGCTGCAGTTTTAGGGCTAGATCTCTCTCCCCAAACAGCATATTTTTAAGTGGCCATATGAATTCTTTACTAGGCATCCAAACGTACATAGAAACCCATGCATTGTAAACAGAATTACCCTGCACGTAAAACAAGCAAAATACTGTGAGGTCTTTTCTTTATCAGGTTATCCAGGCATGGATTTTTTTAAAAAGTCCACCCACGCAGAGACTGGGGAATGCCAAAGCTGCATGAATTTTAATTATGCTAGACATGCAACAAGGGGCTACCTTGTAAAGAATAAAGTTAATAAAACATGGATATGGGCTTAATTCTGCTTAATAAGCAGCCCTGGCAATGCACATTTTAGATGTAATTTACACAGCGTGGAAATTGGGTACAATTCTTAAGAGGTGTCTGCGTGCAGACTTCCAAACTCAACAGTGCCTTCCTATTGGAAGAGATTTGTTGCTATGCTGCTGTAAAACAGCGAATTAGGCCATTCATAATTATTGGCCAGAGATGGGTGTCTTTCTTTTCCCCATTCAACTACAGCAATACGCATGCACATTTTAAAGTGGTATTAAATTTAAATCTCTTCCCTAACTTTCATGGGTACATTTTCAGCAGCTATGCAGATAAAATGGCAAAAACCTGCATACAGTTCCATGAGTGGTTAGCTCTGTGTGTGTGGAATTAGGAGAGCAGAGACATGCCTAATGACTGAATCCGCAGAACATAGCCCATGGCTTTTGAAGGCTCTATGAAAAATAAACAGGATATTCTGTTAGCAACCCTGCGGGAATTATTGCACTTCGCTGAGGAAAGATGCCAATAACCTCCGTTTTGACCTAGATAGATCATTCTGTTTAGGAAGGTAAGGGAATGCAATTCTAGATCTCTTCTCTGTTGAAGCCACCAAAGCCCTGAAATTCAGCCAGGCCTTCATTTTAAACCTCAGCACCGAGGACAGAAGAGTTTGTTTATGAAGCGAACAAAGCCTTAGAAATGACAAGCTGTCTTGAAATGCTTATATCGGCCTCCTCCCTTAGTGAGTGCTTAATGCTCCTGTATGCTCAAGGTGAGTCTGATTGTCTCACATCCATGAGGAGTCTGACCCTCTGCCTCCTGCTGTGTGCAGGATGGGGCCTTCCCCCATCCACAAACTGCAGGAGAAGCCTTGGCGTGTCTCTCCAGCATGATTAAAACCCTGTCTGGCTTGTTCATTTTATGAATCAGTGCTGTTCTCTCCTCCCCTCTTCAAAGTGTGCACTGTGCAGCTTTCCAGACTGGGACGGGAGGTCAGGAGGGAGTCCAGGGGACAAGAGGCAAGGCAGAAAAAATGCCTTAATAATTATATATTATGTATCATATTTAGGTAAAGATGTTTTCTTTAAAAAAGGTGCCTTAAGGAAAAACGTCACACTGTCCCAGTTTGGTCAAACAATGCAACTTCCACTGGAGGCAGTGAGGGATGAATGCACCCCCTGGGTTCAGCAGAGGCTAGACTCTTACTGAATGGAGAATGCTGCACTAGCCTCAAAGAGGAATACCTGATACAGATGAAAATGGGAGATGTTTTAAGTCCTGTTTACCCAAACAGATGCTGAAGGAGAGAACTTCCACAGGCAGAAACCAAAGCACACGGAGGCTTTTCTGTTTCACTTGGCAGTCCACCTAAGGTAACACTTCGTCTGCAAGAATGACAGTGCAGGAGTATGATGAGGTTGGCATTCAGTTTCCCAGCTCATGTCAGTTCTGGGCGTGCCTGATGTTTGTGAAAGTGTGGGCTCTTCAGAAGATTTCGTGACATGGGGGTGTGATCCAGGGTGGTGCAGAGCAGGTGCACGTGGCAGTAATGTCAGCCCGAGTTCATGGCACTGTGCCCGCATTCAGAACCACACCCCTCAGACTCCTTGGCCATCTATAAATAACAACAGACCTGTGTGATAGCAAATGCAACGTTATGTTCAGTTTCACAAACTCGGTTTTCATTTCACTCCATCACTGCAGAAGTAGAGGGACCTGGGAGAAACATTTCTCTTAGAGTCACAGCAGCTTTCTTTTCAGGCCCACAAACCATCCCCAGAAATAGACTGTGATGCTTTATCACTGATTAAGATCATTTTAAAGAGCAGACCTGGTGTTCCTAGTTTACAGCTACACAAGAAAGCAAATTAGTTGCATGTCAAAAGAACTGAAAATTATCTAATGGGGGCGCGGGGGGAATAAACCTCTTTCACCAGAGATTTGAAGACTACAGGCAAAAAAGTATCTTTAAGTATCTTTATATATAAATGGAAAACCTCATTCTTGGGAAGATGTCAGATTTGCTCACATCCTTTGAAGATGAAGCTTTGGATAATTCACTGGCAGTTCAGACAGTGATTCTCTGTCCGCAAACAGCTTTCTTTAGGCCATGCCTGTACCTTGTGCTGCAACATTCTTTGATGTCAAGTGAAATAATCCGGCAGAGAAAATTAAAATATGAAGCATTTTAGTTACAGGAAAGGGAAGAAAAATCTTTATTGATTGGGAGAGTGAAATCTGCTCAAAAACGTTGGCAGCAGTTAAAAAGAGATCAACTGCCAAACATTTATATCTCCCAAATGGTTTTGAACATCTTCCTCCCCTGTTCTCTCCAGGAGAACCTGATTCCACCTCATTTTGGCATGCATAAGGATTAAGAGTGAAAATCAGGAAGTAATGCCAGAGTTTAGTTAATCTTTATGGACGTAGGTGGGTGGTTGCTTCAGTTGCCTTTTTTTTCAATAGTAGTTTAGAGCTGAAGTTCTTGCCATGAAGTAGTTAGTTACAAAGATAATTTTTCTGAAGTTGATAATTCCCAGGGGGGCACCCCCAGTTGGTTTAAAATGCCCACTTCAGATGGGTACATGCTTCACCCCTCCAACTTTGCAACTAGGTTGGTCTCCTGCTCCTGGTGCTCGCCGAGGCGTAGCCGGGGGAGCTCTCCTCACCCCAGCCGAGAACCCCTCTCCCCGCACCCTGACGGCCCTACGGTCCTCCAGGTACATCCTGCACGTAACTCGCTAGCTGTAACTAGAACCTGAAAGCTGGAGCACGCCATTCTTAGGGCAGCAACAGCAGTTACTCATCTGGATAACCACAGACGTATTCCTGCACCTTAAATTCTGTTCGGTGCAGTTTTGCGGCTGGAGGTGCGAGGGAGCCCAGCTCCTGCGGGTTGGCCCGGGCAGTGCACCTGCTGAGGGGCTGGTGCTCTGCCTGCCCACCGTTCCTGCCGCCCGGCAGTGCCCGCCACTGCAGTGGGCTCCCCAGACGAAGCACCGACAACGCCCCCTCATGCCCCGGCAGCGCGGCCCGTGGGGTGCCGGGGGCTGTCGCGCTGTCTCTGCTCGCAGAGACATCCATGGAGATGTTCGGCAGCTGAGGTTGCGCGGTCGGGAACCCACAGCAATGGCCGAGAAGGTGGCCGGGGTGGCTGCGCAACTCTCGGGCGGCTCCCTCGGAGGGGGCGGGCGGGGCTGAGGCTCCGGGGAAGCCCGGTTTCCCGCGGGGGGCGGCGGCGCGGCCCCGGGGCTGCCCGAGCGGAGGGGTAGAGCCGCCGCGGAGCTGCAGTTGCCTCCCTCTGCCTGCGCGATTATTCTCATCCGAACCTCGATCACGTAGGATTGCGTAGAGGAGGACGAGCGGGAGCAGCTGCAATTCTCCCCGAGCCCGGAGCCCAGCTCCCGCCCGACACCGACCCGCTCGGCCGCCGCGGGGCTGCGGAGCTCCCTGCCGCCTTGGCAGCAGCCCCGTGCGGCGTGGGCGTCCGAGGGGGCTTCCCCGGCCCCTCCCTCCCTCTCCTCTTTCCCTCCCCACCCCCTCCCGGCTCCCGGGCCGGACCGGAGGATGCGGACAGGCGGCGGGCGCGGCTCGGCTCCTCCTCGCCCCGCCGCCGTCGGGCGGCACCGCGGAGCATCCTGAGCCCCGCACGGAGCAGCAGCAGCAGCCGCACCCCCCCGCCCATCTCCTCCTCCTCCCTGCCTCGCATCGCTCCTCCCGCTGCCGTCTCCGCCGCGGCAGCCGGGCCCGGGGCTGCCCCGGTGCCGAGCGCTCCGCGGCCTCTCGCCGGGTCGGACGATGTGGGTTGCTGCCGTCGGGGAGAGCCGCTGCCGGGGCAGAAGCGGCGAGCGAGCTGGGGGAGCTGCGCCAGCCATGGCGTTGTGAGCCCGGGGCGCCGAGCTGCGGCGATGTGAACCCGCACCCGCGGCCGGGGCGCTTCTTTTTTTTTTTTTTTTTTTTTTCCTTTTTTTTAAAATTGAATTTTATTGTCTCCTGTCTCTTTTGCTTCTTTACTGGCCTGGTGCTTTCTCCCGTGGCTGCTTTTTCCTTCCCCTCCCGCCCTCTCTGCGAGCGGAGTGGGAAGGGGGGGAAAAGAGGAAGAGGAGGAGTGCAAACAGAAATGCAGCGCGGCTCGCCCTGAGCCCGGCCGCGGGAGCGGAGCCGCGTCCATGTGCGCGCACTGCCGCGTCGCTCCTCGGAGCCACCGCGCTGGGGCCGGGGCTGGCCGCGGCCCGGGGGGCCTCTGACTCACCCCACGGCCCCTCGCCGGAGGGTGGCCGGCTGGAGAAAGCGCCGCTGCCTGAGCCCGTGCGGAGCGGAGCGGCGCTGCGCCGCAGGGACCCGCGGATCCTCCGCGCCTCCCCTTCCCCCTTTGGACACAGCTGCCGCCGGCGGACCTTTGCAAGCGGGGCAGCCGCCTCCCGGATTTACAAGGCGCGGGGGCGCTGCCAGCCCGGCCGGGGGGTCTCTTGCCGACGGCCGCCTGCGCCGGGATTTGCGCTCCCCGGGGACAGACCCATGGGCGGCGGGGTCCGGCGGCCAGCCATGGTTGTTAGCCCGGGCGCCCTGCTCCGCCTGGCCGGCTGAGCCCTCCCCGGCGCAGGGACTCGGGGCTGCAGCGCGTTAAGCGGGGAGTGCCCGTCCCCGCGGGGCGCGGCGGCGGCTCAGCCCCAGCGCGCCCGGGCGGCGCCCCCCGGAGCGGAGCGGAGCGGCGTGGGGGGCCCATGAGCTGCGATGGCAGCGGCTATCGCCAGCTCGTTGATCCGGCAGAAGCGGCAGGCGAGGGAGTCCAACAGCGACCGAGTGTCCGCCTCCAAGCGCCGCTCCAGCCCCAGCAAGGACGGGCGCTCCCTCTGCGAGAGGCACGTCCTGGGGGTCTTCAGCAAAGTGCGCTTCTGCAGCGGCAGGAAAAGGCCGGTGAGGAGGAGACCGGGTGAGTACGGCTGTCCGGGCCGTGGGGCCCCGCTCCGCGGGGTGGGGCAGCCCCGGACCCGCCGCGCTGGTTGCTCCGGGGGGGGGCCAGCCGGCTCCGGGGCTCTCCCGGCACCCACGGGTGCTGTCTGGGGACAGGCTTGCTCCGCGCTCAACTTCTGCCTGGGTCGTGGCGGGTCTCCTGCCCACGGCTGGTAGGATGGGTGGGCACCGACCTGCCACCAGCATCCTGCCGCCAGCATCCCTCCGCCGCTGTCCGAATCGTGAATAAAGTGGGTCCTGTGTCAGGAGAGAGCCAGCGGCTCCATCCGTGCTACTTTAAGCTAGAATTGTATTTTTCCATCTTCCTGTAGGTATGCTAGTCCTCCAGCCTTTTCTGTATAGCGACAAGGAAATCAATAAATTGAGGATCAGTTAGAATTGTGGCCATTTGGTAACTAGATCCATCAAGTGTTACTTCTCAAGCAGAGTTGCATAGGGAATTTCATTAGCTCAGAAAGCTTTCCAGATGGCAGCTGCACGTCTGTTACATCCAACACTGAGCCTGCAAGGACCCAGAAATACATTTCAGGGTAGTCTTTTTCCCCCCTTTCTTTCCTTTGTGTGTGTGTGTGCTTAGTCTTGGTTCTTTGTGGAGAACTTCAGTCCTAGCATACGTGTTGCTCACATTTCCACGGTGAGGTCCCACCACCCACAGTTCCAGTTCTGAGCAGTGCTTTGTGCTCTCAGCTGTCCTTGGTAGGCGTGAGAACTCAGAACCTGGCAAGAGTACGCCCTCCGTGATTTCTCAGTGGAACAGTATTTACTTCTTCCTGCTGTAAATAACTACTCTAGTAAGAAAACAGCAGTTGGTTTGAGAAGCTGCTGTGAACATGTACTTTTCTTGGGTGTCAGTATCATGGAGCCATGCTCATTTACTTAGTTCTTAGCAGCGTACCATCAACCTGTGCAGTCCTCCTGTGTCTCCCATATACATTAATATTTTATCTGTTAATTAGCATCTTCGTGAAGCCCCTTCTCCACCTCTGAAGCCTATCAGTCATGACTCTACAGCAAGGTGTCAGACCTAGCTGAGGGCTGCTCTTCTGGTCTTTAGACTAAGGTACGTGACCTGTACTTAAGTGAGGAACAAAAAGAAATAGGGGGGAAACCTCTCAGCATAGAAGGCCACTTACCATTGTTAAGAACGGGGAAGGAACAGTTGCTCTGATGGATTGCTATCAGTGCCCCTGATTCATAGGCTGTGGGGCAAGGTCTCTATGTAGCCATCAAAATTCTTCAAGGCTTACAGTGCATGGGATTAGGCTGTGAAAAACAGACATTTTAAGAGTCTGTTTTAAAGCAGTTGCCAAAAGAGGATGCAAAACACCTGAAATACAGCACGACTTGAAATATTCAAAAGGGAAAAAGTTGCCTTTATATTTTAATTCTCCAGTTATGATGAGTGGTGGCTTGCTGTACCAGCCTATATATTGCTTATCCTGTGAGCACAGACTAAAAGATGGCTTTTACCCAAGAAGTATGGTCGTTTTGTCACTCTCTGTAGGATTAAGAGTGGGACCTGGGAGCCTCAGTGATCAAATCTTTTCCCATTCCTTTTCCTCTCCATCTGCTGTTGGATGAGGTACCTCATGGACTAAAAGGGTTGGGAAGTCTCAACCTGTTACCTAAATTTCAAGATGTTTTGTCTCACTAAACTTGTGAGTGACTTACAGCAGGGTGTGGTTGGTGAAGCTTTTTGTTGGTCCCACCGTAGTGCTCCCAGCTGCACAGATCCAATTCTGTTTCCTTTGGACTCACTAAATGCCTGTGAAGAATTGATGAATCCTAAGAATTCCCTCAACTTGGATGGACTTTCATGCTGAGGAAGGTGTTGAATAACTTACAGACCAGAGAGATTTTAGGAAGAATTTTTATTGATTTAGGAGAAGGATCGATGCTACTCAGTGCTGTAAAAATAGAGCTGTTCAGTCTTTAGAGCTGTCAGTCAATCACTCATCACCACTACCGTATTAATTTTATAAAATTAAAAAAGCAGAGGAATTAAGTTGCTTTGAAAAAAAAAAATCAGGTGTCCTTTTCTAGGCTAAGGACTGTGTCTGCTTTAGTTCCCTGTACCCATCTTTTAATCAGAGATTTATTTCACTGGTGCATCCCATTCCTGGACTGAGGTGTGCTGCTCATAAGGTAGCATGCTGATGGGTTTGCTGCTACTCAGGTTGTTTATTCAGGGAGTGTATTGTGCCCAAATAACTTATTCATTGCAGAGTCGCTCTTCTGCATAGGAAATGACATGCAAATGAATTGAAACTGGTTTAAAGAAATGTGCATACGTTGTGCAGTGACCCACAACCCCAGTGATTATGTCTACTTAATGATACACTGGCTCAGTAGTTTGCAAGTCAGTGAAAGGAACATGAGAAACATCCCTGTTCAGAAGGGGTACAATCCCATTTGGAAGAGGTACAATACTAGGGGAACTGACTTTACCTTTTTAAACATGACCTCATTTTGTGGCTATGGGGAGTAACTGTCAAAATACTTCACGTTCACAGAGCGATTTTCGTCTGTAGTACTCAAAAAGCTCCACCAAATGGGAGAGGATTCTCACCATTTTACAGAAGGCGAGACCAAGACATGGAGCAGTTACCTGACACAGAGACCTAATTCCTGATGCTCGTTCCAGCACGCCACGCTTTGGGATCCCCCCTGCCAGTGAGCTTACGATGCGGCGATGGTGGAGCTGGAGCAACTTGAACCATTACAGAAATATAACTCTGATGGTGGCTCATGTTCCCTTTGCTCTTTGTTTTGTAGAAATAACCCTGTGAGTTTGCATCAGTGAAGTGTTTTTAAATCATGACTCAAACAGCGCTGTAGCTGAAATAGTCAGTAAATATGTGTGTGAGCAGAGTTACTTTGCACTGGTTGGCACCTTGTGAAGCGGGAGTGACACTCTCCTGCGCTCTGATGGGAAGGAAGAATTTGCACCCGGTAGCAGGTCAGGTTTGCTCAGCGCTGGGCACGGGTATTTGCAGGTTTCGGCAAGCTATGGGGAGCTGGGTCCATGTGAGGACATCCTGTGTGACCAAAGCTGTGAGTTCCAGGGAAAACAGACTGCAGAAACGCCTCATCTGTCGGCTGCAACAGGCGCTGCGTTGCAAACCGAGCACTTGCTTCATCTCCCTGTTCGATAGGCAAAGGCAGCTCACACACATGCTCTGTGTTCTTTTGTTTCCCTTGCACATACTGTACTCTAAGATAGGACTTAGCAGTTTAAAATAGGCCAAGTAAGGATGCTGAGTGCTGTGGACTCGGCTGAAGATTTGGATGCATGTTCTTAATCCCATTATCATGAATTAATGCAGGTCATTGTATGCAGTTGTGCAGGTGCCAAGCAAAGTATGGGTATGTTGAACAGCACCTGTACAGTTGTATGTATCAAGTACAGCTAGAAAAGATTACATATTCTTCTCTGACCTAGTAGCTTGATGGAGGACTGAAAAGAAATTGCTGTATGCCATGGTTTGTTGGGGCAGGTTCCAAGAGGTGGATCCTTCATCAGAGAATGATTGATCCAAGAAGGGAACGCAGAAGACTAGACAAAGCAGCTCTCTCTGCATGACTTCTCTGCCAATGAATGGTTGAACCAAGGAATTGTATCCCGTCTGCAGCTTCTTCATCCCCTCTTCAGTGTTCTTTACAGCTGGAAGCCCTGGGCTGGTGGGTCCAGCTTGTTTGTGAAACCGGTGTCTGTTGCTTCACTGAATGTCTTTCTCAGGCAGAGCTCAACCCGGAGAGCTGGGGTGGAGTTGGCCTTCCATCATGCCATGGCCACTGAATGGCCTAGCTGAGGTGTTTGGGGGCTTTGCATGAAGGAAAACAGACTGGAATATCAGGCACAGCACCCTTGGGGGCTGGTGGGGACTTGGAGTGAAGCCTGCAGAAAGGGTGTTGTTACTTGTGAAAATCATATGTGAGGTCAGGCAGTGCCAGGCCCTGTGTAGCATCGTCTCCATCCCTTCAGGCATTGCTTCTGTAGATGAGTTTCCAGCTCAGCCTGTGGAGCTCAGTTTCAGACAGGTTTTTACCCCAAGAAAGAGAAAAAAATACTCTGCGTTGTTTTGGGTTTTTTCCCCCTTTTTTGCTTTCCCTGTCAGACACATATTTTGTGTTCCTCTGGGGAAAGATGCTTTTCCTTAAGGAGATCTAAAGGCTTCTTCCAAAGTGAAGGAAATGGCTCAGGTGTAGAAAAATAGGCAGTAACTTTACAACATGTTTTCCCTTTTCAGTATTTCTAATTTTGAATAATAAAAGGAGATTTGGAATTTAAACTATACATATGTAGATATTTTTGCAGCAGTGTAAGTAAAATATAAGAGCAACTTCAGTTGAAGGACACAGAAGGACTTTGTTCATTCGGAGATTCATTTAAAACATTTGAGAAGTCTGTCATCTCTGCAAGCTGTTAAATTCCCCCAGTTAAATCCTGAAGTCTTTTCTGATTTCATGCAGGGTGAAAATGATGATTGAAGCTCATGGAAAAAACCCACCTTTTTAGCTCCCAGTTCAATTTGTTGTAGTCCTTGCCTGCTTTGATGGAGCAGTTCCTTTCAGAAGAGCTGTACTATCAGCCTAACCTGTGGAATTTGGCCTCTCTGCTGCTACAGTGTCTTGATGCCAGCTACATTATCTTAGCACATAGCTGCTGTCTGCAGGAGGATTCAGGCTGGATCCCAGCACTTTTCCATAGTGTGGGTATGTGTGTCTGTGTGTGCATCCAGCCAAGGGCGATCCATCGCATTCTTCTGCCTGTTCCTCTGCAGAATTTGGTGCTGTGCCCCATCTCTAAGGAGGGGCTGGAGTGCATGGAAATGCTTGGGAATCCTGGTGTTGCCTTGACAGCAAGAGCTGCTGGAAGTACTATCTGAGACGAGGGCATGTATGCCCAGTGGTCAGCCAAACGTCAGCTCAGGTAACATCAAGGGGCAGGGGCAGAGCTGTGAGGGTGTGCGTCCTCCTTGTCTGGGGCAGTCTGTCAGCGAGGTCTGCCCTTGGTGCTGTAAGCTCCTTCTGCACCCGCTGGTGCTAATGAATGCTGAAGTAATCAGGAGGGGGGAAAGGCTCCCTCCTGCTCGTGACAGCTCAGCAGATGGGTTTCATTTTATCAAATTGATCCCTGGGGGTGGTATTGCACATGTTCGTGACTTGCAGATGTGGTGACTGTCACGGTGTGCCTGTGCTCGGTTACTGTAGGGGGGATCAGGCAGCAGCCCTGAGCTCTCGGGCTCTGAAATCTGGGGAAGAGCTGCAGACTCCTGGCTTCCTCCAGAGCATGGAAAACTTAGTGGCCAGCCTGCTTCACAACACAGCTTGTGGGAGAGCATGTCAGTCAGTAAGCCACTTCATACTAGTTCTGGACTGGTTGATACAAAAAAAACCCCTCACAAAGAAAAAAACCCCAAAACCCTGGAAGTCATCCAAGCTCCTAGAGGGATGGATATCTTCTCTCCCCATGGCCTCAGGGGTAGCTGTGCTTGTGGGAGCAGTGAGAATTATTAGCCAGCAGAGGAGGTTTGCCATTAGAGCAATACAAATGATTGATTCCTCCGTCATCAGCCAAATGGAAAAAACAGGTTCATGAGTGATTATTTTCCCTCCCTATAAAATAAAAGATCCATATAAATCAATTTATCATTGACTGGTATAACTGGTTTTTTTGGGAGAAAAAAAAGGTGCAATTTCATTTGCATGATTTTTGTATGTGTAATTTTCTTTAACTGTCAGGTATACTTCTAAATGAAATGTTTTAGAATAAAACCCTAAAAGCTCGAGTTCCAAAATTATCAAGATTCCCCTTCCCTTTCCTCTTTTTTTTTTATTTTTGCTTTGCTGCATTCAGCACAACTTTAGAATAATTCTGGTAGACCACTGCATATTTTAACAGATATCTATTCCAAAAAAATTCAGCAGCTCGACTCGGGCAGTGGAGAGCAGAGCTGCCATGGGCGCTGCAGGGATTGTAAGAATCTCACTCCTGTGAGAGACAAACACGATGATGAGTCTCACTATGTTGAGGAGCAAATGCAGACTCCCTTGAGCTTATCTTCCTTTTTTCCCCTCCCCAGATAGGCACACTGTGAACTCCCAGGTAGCACCGTGGTCAGACAGGCGTTTGTTCCACCCCTCTGCCACTCGCTCCATTTGATCCATCCCTCTGAACAGTCGTGCATATGATTTCTGGGAGTTTCCTACTCCCGCACAGTTGAAGCCAAGCTGTGATTTATTATTATTAAAATCAAAGTGAGAATTTTAACCAGCAAAATGTGTAAGAGATTGACATCCCTTTCCTGTTTGCAAGCTCTGTGGCTCGGCAGAAGGTGACCGAGGGTACAGAAGAGAGCAGGGCAGGGAAGGCAGCTCCAAAGAGCTAACCTTTAAATACACATATATTTCCATATGCTCCATGTGCTGTCACAGCATCATTGCCATGACTGCATCATTGTTGTGCCCTAATTTTGGAAGTCTCTGGTGAAGTGACCTGTACCAAAATCATGTGTACCTGGGTTGCGCACACGTGGTCCATCAGCGATTGGTACGTTATTACTCTGTGCCCCTGGTTAGTACGTGGTTTGTCTCTGTCCTCTAGCTAACCCAATATTAATACGTCCCTCTTTCTGAGCACAAAGCAAACACAAAACATCTGATGTTTTACCTTTACCCTGTTCTGACATGTAGTGGAATCCTGAAATAACGTGGCCTTTCTGGAGGCTGGATTTACTTTGCATCTCTGTTAAATGCAGTAGTAGACCCACAGACACACTTTGTGCCCCATACCCCACAAACACTGCTGGTGGGGTCTCCTGGAATTCATTAGATTTGAAAGGGGGTTGTGTTTTGAGGGAGTCAATGTAGACACTGATTTTTTGCAGCATGGAAGCAGGGCTGTGGGACTACAGCATCCTGACTGTACTGTCTCTGAAAATAGCAGCTACGACACATTTTTAAAATGGTAAACCAGAAGGCAGCTTTCTAGAGAGCTGTGGAACACGACTGTGGTATTCACTGTTCAGGCAGACCACTCTGGCTTTTCCAGCCCCCACGCTGCAGCGGAGACAAATATCTGCTGTGTTCCAAGTACTGAATTTGGGCTCTCTGGAACCCTGATGCAGCTTATGTGGCTGCAGAGAAAATTCAGCTGATGTGCCCTGTGATGCCTGTCGGATACCTCTGCTATCCCATGATCATTCTAGGATGGCTAAAGGTGACTGAGGGACAAAGCCTCAGGCTTTAGAGACAGCGTGGTGGCCTGAGCCCTTCTTGTCCCCAGGGATGAGCTGCTGGCTTGTTCCTGGCGTGGTGGGGAAGGCTGGCTCCATGCAGCAGCTCCAGGTGTTTCTGCTTTCTGTGGAGAGCCCACGTGGAGTGGGCTGGGCTGTGGGGTGAGGGTTAATGCTGGAACCAGCATCATTACTGAATGGGGCTTCATTGCTGTGTTCCTGCATCTGCTCTGTGGTTTTGGGTTTGTTCTTTTCCCCCAGTACCACGGGGAGATGACTGCATGGCTGTGCCTGGGGTCCCTCTAAAGAGATGCAGTATGGGGTTGTGCTACTCCCGGCAGAGCTGTTAAGTTTGGAGGAGTATTGAGCTCTTGTGCAGACCCCAGCTTAGGTTAGGGCAGGGAGACGTAGTTAGCAACAGCAGCTCTTCTCTCTTTTCATCAGCATGTGTATCTGTTGTGCCTGAAGTTGTATGTGGGAGTAAGGGGGGATTTTGTCCAAGGGACACCTCCTTCAGAGTCTGCCTTGCATCAGTGCCCCCTTCTCCTTCAGTGCAAGATTGAACTCTGAGATGGATGGTTCTTGGCAGTGTCATGTTCCCAAAGAGAAACGCTTAGCTGGGAACCTGTGGCTCTTCTCTGGCCAGAAGAGGTGGGTAGACATGGTGAAAGGAGGGGAATGGTTGTACTGCTACCTGTCTGTGCTCCCTGACTTTCTTTCAGTGCCTTTTCAGTACAGTTTTTTATGTTTGGAGTGCTTGACTCCATGGGCAGTAGAAAACAGGACATGTGAAAAGGCTGGTTGCCTCCAGTGGCAGGGGCTGGATTTGATGATGAAGATCCAGGGATAGATACAGGAGCTGCGAGGATGGAGAGCACAGAGCTTCTCCCCTATACTGCAGAAGCATCCGTGGAGTGCCCTGTGCAGAGCTCTTCCCTGTGATGCTCTGGCCTCACTCTCCCTCCGGCAGCACGCTCTGTTGAGGGGAGGTGTTACATCCAGTGGACAGCTACATGCTGTGAACGAGCAAAATATCCACAGAGAGGCAATAGAAATCTGTTACTGGTTCCTTTTCCCAGCTGAAAGCCGACTGCGGTCATGGTAGAGATGAAAAAACCCCTCAAAACATTCCCTTTTTTTGAAATATTTAAGCATTGTGGATTGAAATGAAGGAAGAAAAGAACCAGGTCTTGGGGTTAATAGAACATGCTCACTTAATTGATGTTTATCGAGAACAGTGTAGTTTGCAGTCCCCTCCCCGTGCTGGCTGCACAGATAGTTTCTTTACTTAGCAGTTACCACCCCGATTGCCCAAACCGACAAATAAATACATTTCCTTCATTCCCCAAAGCAAAACTGTTTGCAAGAGGTCAAGCAGCGTGAGACCGCTGCGAGTGAAGCCAGGCTGTAAAACGTCGGTTCACATCTTCCAGGAAATTGAAAAGCAGTAAAAATTAGCAAAAAGACACAGTGGTTTTGGCTTTCCAGGGACCAGCTCGGGATTGGGGAGTACATGGTGGTTGCTGAAGGATGCTCCGTGGGGACTTGGGAGCCGTTGGGCTGCTGTAGATGCAGGGATCACACATTGGCAGGCGAGGGGCTTGGACCGTCCACCTGCTCCCAGCTGGTCCTTTCCCTGACACAGCTCCTGTAACCGGATCCAGGTCTGAGCTGCTGGCTGTCTGCACCCTCCGCCCCAGTTATCGATCTGCAGCCGTTCGTGCGGGTGTCCTCTGGTAACGCTCCTGTGTGGGGATTTTCTGTAAGGGCGGCTGGAAGAGCTGGCAGAGCCTGTGTTATAACCACCAGCTCTCTGCTGGCTTTTTATAGTTTGGTTTTATGCTCTGCAGTATGGGGTCTGCCTGCTGGCTAACGCACAGCAGCCGTATTTAAAAATTTATAAACATTTGGTTTGGCTTTTATTTCATTTCCTTCTGTGCCACTCCTTCCTTCCCCGCTGCCTTACGCGTTTCTTCTACTGTTTTTCTTTCTGGTCCTTCAAAAATGCGGCTCTACTGTCCTAAAATAAATTTTAGGTTTTGGGGCTGGGGCCCAACAGTGGCTCCTGAATGGGTAGAAATGACCAGGTGAAGTTTGAGAGCTCCTGAGCCCTCAGGCGACGAGTGGCTCCTGGGCAGCTGGAGGAGTGGGAGCTGCTCAGGGACCTGTTGGAGAGACAGGTTTTCTGTTTTCAGTCCATCTGCACTGTGTCATCCCGAGCACACGCATCCCTGGGGAGGGAGTTTGCTCGTCAACAGCTCTCCCCTGAGACGGCAATGGGGTGAAACCTGCCTGTCTTGTTGGAGTCCTTAGGGCCACCTGACATCAGGAGTGAGATATTTGTAGTGAGATAGGAAACGTGAAACACCATCCTTATTTAAAGCAGGTTTTGGATGGAGCGAGGTGGGTGATGGCTTTCTCACAGCACGAGTGTTTTCATGAGGTTGAAGGAAACCTCTGGCTCAGATGGAAAATTAAAATCATTCCACAGGTAAAAAAAAAAAAAAAAGGTGTATTTTCACAAAGCAAAGGAAAAAAAAGAAAGAACTTAGAGTCACATGGTGAGTTTTGGCCATTTTTAGCGTGATCTTGCTCTTTGAAGTGTGGTGTTTCAAACCAGAGTGGCACACATACATTTTCTTTATGCATTTGAGTGTTGTGTAAGAGTTGTTGAAATTTAGTAACATTATAATTTTGGGTCAAAGAGTGCTTGTAAATGGCTATGGAAAGGCTTAAGATGCATTAATGCAATAAGCAAAAAAAATCCTCTAATACAACCTGACTGATTCAAGTTTTTAATTTTTCCACATCACAGGTTCGTTACCTATTAAATAAAGAAGTCTCACACCTTTGATCCCTTTGGAAGAATGCTGAGGGAGTGCATGGGGAAGAATAGCAAAAGGGGACATTATTGACTAATGCTGTTGAATGCCTGCAGGGTGACACCGGGACCCAAATTTTACCCCGAGTTGCCATGCAGTGATTACCCAGGGCTGTTCTGTGGGCTGGTGTTGGTAGGACCAGATACCCTCCCCAAGCCCAATAGCATCTTAAGTGATTAATTTCTGTTCAGTGCTTGTCCATAGCATGTTCTGTCTGTTTTAACAAATTTACTTTTCTAGGCATGCTGAGCGGGGTAGAATAATGATGTAGTTATTCCTGTAGAGTGTTTTGTTTGTGTGAGGGACTTCTCGGTGTTTCTGCAGTATTTCAGGCCTGTTGGATTGGTGGGGGGGAAGCGGAGAGATTTAGCATCTGAGAATAGCACAAATCACAGTGCCCTGGCAGGCGTGAGCAGCAGGGATGGCTTCTGCTCTGCTCGCGTGAGGACGATTAGTGAGCTGGTGCCCTGTGTCGGGTATTTCAAGGTGAGGGGAGCTGGGCACAGTGTCACAGAGCCCTTCAACAAATCTGGGGTGCAGAAGTGTGATAATGTCACTAAGTTGTAGTCTCCTAGAAGCAAGGGTGAAGGGACCCCCAGGGTTGACTAGTCCAACCACAGCCCTGCACTGACACCAGACATACATGCCCCAAGCAGGTGGGTTTTTAAACTGATTTTTACATCCTCACGTGGAGCAAATTCCAGGTAGAAAGAATTTCCTAATATCTAAACCAAACCTTTGTTGGAGACCAGGAAAAAATCTGCTTAATTCGCAGTGAAGAAGTTTTATGTTGCACATAGGAGTCACCAAAACAAACCAAAACACAGCCTTTCTAACTGTACCCGTGGCAAAGCGCTGGCACAAGATTTCCTGGGATTTCTGACCCATCAAACAGATTCTTAGGACATATGTGGATGATATTTGGCTCTGTAGGAGACACCCTCCATCTCTGTTTGTAGGGCAAGAGGTGCTGCAGGTGTGGGGAGAGGCTGGGACTATTTTTCCATTTCTCCCTCCTGCCAGCTCCAGATGGCAAAGTGGCAGCTCCAGGCATCATACTCCAAGCCTGCCTTCCCAGTGCTGGTGCTGGTGTGGGGAAGATGTTTCCTTGTTGTGGCCACCCTCTCAGGAGCTGGCACAGCCCATGGGGACCAGGGAGAAGCCCCTGAGAAGGAAGGGACAGACGCTCTGTTGATTCGTGGCATCATGTTTGCATCCAAATGAAATGTGCTCTGTGATTGTGGGTTCACACATAATATTTATGCTATCCTCCGTTTCACTCTGGGTGAATATGCTGTAATTTTGGCTAATTACACAATATGTCAGGAATAATTGCAGGGTGTTCCTCAAAATAAATAATATATCTTGTGTATTCTGCTATCCATTCTTATGAGCATGCTTTAACCTTCAGTAGCCAAGACATTGACTGTGCTGAGAAATGACAGCTTGGGAGCTTTAGCTACAACTTCCTTTCCATTAAACATCTCATTTTTTTTAATTCCTTTAACTAAAAAAGCTCACCCTGCAAAAATTCTGGAGCAGCCCTACATCTCTCCTTTATGCTTTGTGTTTCTGTTAGGCTTTGGTTTTCTCCTCACCAGAGCTCAAGTCAATACAGGTGTAGAAGATTGCTCTTTAAAGGAAAATGTTTTGAAATTTTGACTGCTGGTAAAACACATTGGATCAACAGAGCAATGCAAACTGTGTCCTGGGGGAGGTAAAGACAAACCCAGGAGTGTAGCTGTATGAAGAATTGATTTTTTAGTTCTCTGGTCAAATAGAAGAAGCTCGTGGGGAGGAGGGGATTCAGATCCGATGCTATATTTCAGTCTACTAAAAAAGAAACTTTGACTTTCATCTCCAGCTCTTTCAACATTTTTTTTTCATTAATTTTCCAAACAAAGTATTGTCTCAAAAAAGAAAATAAAAATTTTTGCCCTTTTCAGATCTCCTTCTCTCTCCCCCACCCACATAAATAAGATGGAGTTCGCATACAGTTTGTAGTTTCAGCTGCTCTAACTCTGAATTTTTTAACAAAATAATTTGCTAGGCAATTTCACCCAGAGGTAGTCAGCAATTCTGTGCCAAAATAACCTGTTCTCTCCACTTGCCAACCCATTACTTTCACCTGTGGTGGTCTCTGAAGACCTGTTTTGGCCCTGCAGTGCTGGAGGTGGCTGTCTCATCCTTAGGTTGTGTGCAGGGACTGCTCGGAGTGCGTAGCTCATGTATCATGTACAGTAGTTTGACATTTACCTTCTAGGAAAACCCATCTAAGACTTTGGACCTTAGGTGGCTGCCACATGGGGTCTGGTGCTCAGAGGGTGAGCAAACTGCAGGGTGATTTCTCTAACTCCTGACATCCGTAGGCTCCTAGGAAAAGGGGGGTCTGGGAGAGACACATAGTAGTGGCTCCATGATGCACCCTCTCCATTTTCAGTGCTTGATATGATTTCTTTCTGTGCCACTTACCGCAGACGTGTGGTGCTATCTGTGTCAAGCTGATTCCCTGGATGTGGGAGAGCCTGCATGAACGCCAGTGCATTGCAACCACATTCTTCCACCTACTCTACAAGTGAGAAATAGACTTCCCTGGAGGCACTCGTCTTTGCAAGAGCAAAGCAGGCGTAGTACAGACCTTTGCACATGTCTGCTCCTTGGTAGAGGGTGCAGGCGGGCAGCTGTGCTCAGTGCTGGAGGGCTAATTATTATTCCTCCTTGCAGGCATCAGCAGAGAAAGGAAATCACTTCTCTGGATGCTCTTTTTGCCTACAGGGTGCCATTCTGCTCTAGTGACTCACTGATGGTGACAGGAGGCGATTGCTTTGATGGGTGCTGTCATTGGCTTGAGCCCATCATCCCTCTGAGTTAGGGAAATGTCATTTTTGGAAGCTTGTCCTTCAAAGGCAGAGGCCATCCCTGCCAGCACAGCCTGTTATTTCATGTAATGCATCCTGCAAACACCAGTTGTCTCTGTAGTTATTAGCCCCGAGTGGAGATTTGCACTTGAGATGAGTATATAAGCGAGTGTGCCCTCTTGTCCCAGAGTCATTTTCTTCTCAAAATACAATGGCTGTAATTATGGGATGACACTAACCCTGTAATCATGTTGATCTGGAGCTGGTCATGGCCTTCATTTTACATCATCAGGAAAGGAGTTGGCATCAATGTTTGGTGCCCTCAGAGTCACAGACCTTGGCAATACATTTCTTAACATCAGTCAGTCTGTCTGTTTACATCTCTCCGTCCTATTCACAGGCTGGGTGATGTGGCTGCCTGTTAAGCTGAATGGCTCTATCTAAATGGAAGAGGTTCATGGCAGCTTTGCAGGGTGGGGCTGGATGCCCAGCTTTGCTAAGGAGCCCATCCTCATGCCTGGGCAGCTGCCCTTGCCCACCATGATGTGACCTCTGTGCAGGCAGCCTGAGGATGTGTCCAAATGCAAACACCCACCAACACTGCTCACCTCCCTCGGCTCTGTGATCTATTTGCCCTCTCCCTGCCTGGTCCTCAGGATGCTACAGTCTGTGTTGCCCAGTCCATCCAGACCAGTTTATAGGCTTCCTAAGGGACAAAGCATGTCCCTGCTCCAAACAATTTTGCTGAGTTTAACCACAGAAATTATGTAAAACATTTTGTGGGGCTGGGAAACATCCTCTTTGCCTCTGCCTGTGTGCTTTTCTGTACTCAGTGACTCCTGTGGGAGCTGAAAATGCTCAGCACTTTGCAGCAGGATTTCCTACCTCCACACTCGAGTGACACAGTTGGAATGTCCTCCAGGATCCCAGCGTGCGGCTCAGGAGGCTTCGACCTGCTCCGTGCATGACTCACTGCAGGTGCAGTCACAGACACCCGTGCACAGCGACTGCAAAAGGTTCACACTCTGCCGTGGTCACAGGAGTGACATGGGAGCTGGGCAAGGTATTCTGCTAGGGAAAACGTAGCACTTGTCTTCAAGGGCAGCAGCTCCTGGCACAGCTGCAAGTGCTGTTATTCCTGAGCCTCCCAGTTTGGGTGGATTCAGTGAATCACTGTAGTGAGTTGAGCTATTAAACTTATGCCTGCAGTGATTTAATTGGAGACAGCCACTTACTTCATCTTAACTCCAAACACCCATGAGAACTTGGCAGTTTCTGTATGGGAAAAAACCCCAACATTTCTCTCCCTCAGTTTTTCATCTTCTCTTCCTCCCCAAATTCTGTGCTGATGCCTGTCACCATAGTAATCTGCACAGGGCTCACTGATGCATTCTCATGCCAAGTTAATACAAGCCTTCATTAATACTGTACTTCCAAAGAAGGGATTTCAGTGCCCTTCTCTGTCTGTATATGTTTGCAGTACTTGGCTTATGGAGTATTGTGGAGCCCATCCTTTTCAGGAGAGGGGAACCACGGGTTCTGTGGTGGCACTTTAAATGTGGAGTTAATCTAAGTAAATTAGGAGCAGTTTATGCTGTGAGTTGAATGCTGGTTTTGGTGTGTGAAGAATTTGAGTGCTGGTTGGGTGAGTCATAAATCAACCTCCCATTATGACAGCTGCAGCCTGAATGGGGGAAAATAAGAATAATGGAATGTGTAAATTCCAGGCTAAAATGTTTAATTGCAATAAACAAATGTTTAAAGAACATTTAGGTGAAATATGCTCCATGGATGTACTACAGGTCCTGTGTTTGCAGTCACATCCTCAGCAGAACTGTTGCACGGGCACAGAAGAGAGTCAGCGGAATGCCCTGCTGTGTTTGGGAGATGCTTTCTCCCCTTGCCCCCCCAGTGTCCTTAACAGGTACCAGAGGGCGTGTTTCGGGAGCCTGCTGCTGGCATTTCTGGCAGCCTTGCTGTGCTAAGGCCAGGCAGAGGCGTTGAGTCAAAGCATCTCCTGCTGCAGGAAGAGAGCGAACAAACAGGCAAGTCTCCTCTCAAAATTATGCAGTGGGTATCTTCCTTCTACCTGGTTGCTGAGTTTAAAATGGCTGCTTGCCATCTGAGCTAGCAGAGTCCTCTGTGTGACAGCTCATTGCACGGGGAACAGTAACCCTTCAGAGTTCATGCCACAACCAGCACAGTGCCACTGGCACCCAGCACAGTACTTCTGGAGTGGATTTAAAAGCAGTTCTGCACCAGCAGCCTCAAGCAGAGGCCTGGCTGCCAACCAGAGCATCGCTGCGAGTTGCAAGAACCCTTGGAGCCAGTGGCTCAAGTCCCTGAAAGGTCACTAAGCCCTTCATCTTTCATGGGATCACTGACAAGCGGTCCCTCTGAGATCCCTACCATTAACTTGGGGAGTTCAGGTTAAGGACTTCTGTGAGTAGGGTCTTGTTGAGCCCCTTTGGGTTTCCCAGCCCAAGTAAGCGGCTGGTTTGCTGCAGCCTTGATACATCTGATACATCTGTAACGAGGGGCGTTCTGTGAGTTGCAAGAAATGAAGCTGTAGCAGACTGACTCCCACGATGGAGCCTCAGCTGGAAATCAGTGTCGTGCCCTATTCCTCTGTTCTCAAAAGCACAGGGTTTGGATTGAGCCACTTTGCAGAGCTTGAGAGAGTACAGGATTACTCACTGTGAGGTTTCTGCTGCTGCTTTGCTGATGGGAATAAGCAAGAGGTAGTAGTGCCCTCAGTGGGGCTTTGCTGAACGTAGCACCTGTGAATAAGCTCATAGCTCCTCAGCATTAGGGGAGGTACCCTGCTTGTGTGTTCACCATTTTGCAGTCAGTGGGGTGAGTTCTGTATTCATCTTAAAGAAAAGGTTATCAAAGAGCCAGGGATATTTCTGGTAAGAAATTCTTCTGCCAGTGGCCCTGCCAGAACTCTTGCTCTTTTCCTCATAGCACACAGCAGATACCTGTGGGGGTGAGGGATACAACAGTGGGGTAGCTGATTTGGGCACTGTTCCCTGGCCTTCTGCAAACATGTTCCTGGAGATCAAACAAAGTTATGTATGAGCATTCTTGCACCTATGATGCCCTTGGCCAAGCCCCAGGAGAGTGAAAAATCACCAAGGAGCTGTACAATAAGACAGGAAGCACAGCAGCTGATGATGATGAACTGGGATGACTTAAGGCTCAGCAGCAGGACAGCTGAATTGAATAATGGCAACATCACATTACCATTTAAGTAGAGACAAGGAGATTTGCAATCAGATCATGACTTAGTTAGCCTCAGCTGTGGCACAGGACTCAGAAAGTTAAAAGCAGGGCAGGTAAAGCTGATAAGTTTTGCCTGTGGAAAGGGGAACCAGCAGGCTGTTCTTCAGGGGGATGTGCAGTGAGTTGGCTGTTGGATGGCTGCTCTCAGAAGAGTTGTCAGCTGAGAACTGTGTCTTTACCTTAGAGAAAACCTCTAGTTTGGCAGATGCTGCAGACCAGGAGCAGAGCTGTGGCTTGGCTTTTGCTCCCTGCTAGTCTTATTGGTCTGTTCTGCACTGTGACTGTGCCTGTTGAGGATGCTTTGTGAACAAGATCATCTCTATCTTCTGGGAACGCTACATCAGGATGAGGAGAGGGTATGCTGTGCCCTTAATCCTGAGCAGCTGTGCATGAGCAACCAGGAGAGGCCCTTTAAAGTAAGTATCCTGAAGTATAACGGTGTTGCTTATAAAATAAGGGTAAAGCTAGTACTTCTCATGTTGCGTGGGAATCCTAATGGCATGGGGTCTGCACTGGGAATGTATCAGCACGGTGTGGAAGTCTCTTGTGTTTAGCTGGTACTTTGCAATCAAGGCAGTCATAGCTTCTTCCTTAAATGTGTTCTGAAGTACTTAACTTTGTGCTTAGGGAGACGCTAAGTTGGTGCTGAAGTCTTGTCCACATTAGTTTGGTTCTGTGTCTCCAGGGAACGCTGCTCCTGCAGCAGAAGAGTGCACAGAGAAGCCTGAGTGGAAGGAATGGGTTTATCCCAAGTGTGTTATGCTATATTGCTCCTTTTAAAAGCAAGTGGATCTCAGCCCCTAGTGCTGTACAGGAATTAAGTTAGAGAGTAGGTTTGAGTTTTATTCCTGGTGAATTTTGAGAATTACAGAAAGGAATTGTGTGTGGCAGGGCTTGTGCTTATCTGGGCTGCAGTCTTTTTAAAAAAAATGTTTTTATGGTTTATTACTTTCTCTTATTAATTGTAGCAAGGAGCAGTATCTTTGAAGGAGCTTTAGATGAATAAAGCATCAAGGCTGTGGGGTTTTATTTTAATTTCTCCCCCCAAGTGCTCCAATAAGCACTGGGAATATTGCTTGCTGTGCAGGGTTGTTCTCTTCCTTTCTTTATTTAATTGTGGAAAGTTCTCAGTCTAATTCGTTGCCTTTCTGCCTTCTGTTCTGACTTACTGGGGTGTCCTGCCATCCTTAATTGTCAAGGAGACCTGCTGGTTTTGAGGTTTTTCTACAAACTGAGGTTTTCAGCATGATTGCTGCAGCATAAGGGATAACCATGCTGGAAGACTGTGATGAAGCTTCTGTGTAGATGGAAAGAAGTGGTGTTAACATAAATGATAGGAGAAAAGCAGGAAGCCTTGTAGAAGTCATGTGTAGAGTTTTGTCTCTGGCCTAGCAGGAAAAATTCTGTCCTGTGACAATGTAGTTCCCTTTTCAGGTAATGACTCTGAGCTTTGGGGTGAAAGATAGGTAAGTCTTTGCTGGTTTTGCTTAAAATCCTGTTTGCAGGCCTGCCAGCCATGTTGTTTGCTGTGTGAATGAAAAATCCCAATATCCCACTTCATGTCCAGACGTGAGACAGGCAGTTCCCTGGTAGGAAGCAGATCTTCTGCTGGCTGTTGTCACCAGTGTAGCTGATTGTGTTCAAGCTGGTCCCTCTGCAATCAGTGGAAGGATGCAGGTGGCTTCAGGACCTATGGACCTGGCCTGGCTTCCTTGTTGATTTTTGGGGTGCAAAGGGAGGAGCCCAGTTCAGGTGTAGAGATGGCTATACTAGGTGAGATTAAATCACATGTTGCTCAGACAGCTCCCTGACTCTCCTGGGCTGTGCTCTGCATTGGAGGAGAGCTCTGTGCTGGCTGTGTGTGTCTCTACTCATGCTTTTGTCTTTAGTTCAGATTAGCACCCAAAGGTGCAGCTGCTCACCAGCACTTTTCTCCTGTAGAAAGATACTCAAAGAGATGCAGAAACCAGGGAAGAGAGACCTGTGTGTCTCAAAAGTGCTGTCTGATCCTTGGTGTCTGGAAAAGGCATTCGTTTGCTAGCACTGCCTCCTAAATGAGTCTGGGGAGCAGGGATGCTCCTGCTGAAGAGGATCTGTGTAGTGTGGAGAGACAGGAACACTGCTGCTGTCAGACTCTGTTAGGGCCAGGAGGAGTGTGGTGGGTTTCTGTATGGTGTAGAGCTCTCTGTTTCACTCCCTTTGAGTTTTACTTTGGGTGTGAGTCTCAAACTTCAGCAAAATGAGGTCAAGTCAGGAAAAAAAGCATATGCAAGGTAAGATTTTTCCTCCAGCCTGTCCCTAGGCAGACAGTGACTCTGAAAAACCTGGGATTAGCAAGATGGCATTAGTTAAAGCTGGGATCAGACCTGACCATGTATTTGTCAGATCAGTAGTAAAAAGGGACGCTGGGACTTTACCTGTGTTTTACTATGGTGACACCCAGCCACCTGGTGCAACAGCGTATACCTGTAAAGCATGGATGTAGGATGTCAGGGGATCTTAGGTGATGTTTGGCTAAACTCTAAAACTAATATGAAGCTACTAATGATGAGCAGATTTGGCCTATATTTGCCTTAATGGGCTTGTTGTGGTTTTGCTCCAGCTGGCAACTAGGGACTACACAGCTGTTTGCTCACTCCTCCTCCCACCAAGGGGATGGGTAGGAGAATGGGAGAAAAAACCTGGGGGTTGAGTTGAAGCCTGTTTAATACAGTAGTAATACAAGTGATGCACAAATGCTCACCACATGTGAAAAGAGAAAACCAACCACTCAATGCTCAGTCTGTTTGAGCTGTGATCCCACCTCCCTTCCTCAGTTATAGCTGGAGTGTGGTGGTGTGTGGTAGGGAGAATCCCTCTGGTCAGTCTGGGCCAGCTGTCCTGGCTCTGCTCTCTCAGCTTCTTGTGTACCTGGCAGGGTGTGGGAAGCTGAGAAGTCCTGACTTAGTGTAGACACTATGAGTACCTAGCAACAAGTAAAAACATCAGTGTGTTATCAACAGTATTCTCACACCAAATCTGAAATACTATACTAGCTACTACAAAGAAAGTTAACTCTGTCTCTGCCAAAACCAGGACAAGGCTATTTAGTAAAATTTTCATGTCCTTCTAAAATAATTTGTATGATCAAAGTATAGTTGGCACCCTGAAGAAAAAGAGGGCCTTCTTTTCTCTTACAGAAAAGAAGAAAAGGGAGAAGGTCAGGGTTTCTTTTTAATCTCCGTTCCTCTTATCCTTGAGGAGCTTTAAGACAAGATCTCCCTTCCTCCCCACCACACAGAAAGCCTCAGGCTGCAGGAGACTCTTCTGAATCTCTCCTGCTGGGACCTCTTCCATTTTGTGCAAAGTGCTTAAACATTAAAATTTGACCGGAGAGTAAAAATGAACCTGAGACTCATTGAGGGACTCAAACATAGGTCTCGTATCAGAGAGGGCCTCTTAGTGCCTGTACTATTGTGATATTGGTGTGGTCACCTGTGCCTGAAAATCCAGCATTTCATTTCCTCCAGCTTTGGTGTGTTTGTTAGAAAAACAAGTTTAGTAAAACTTCTGTATTTAATTTTGGTAAGAAGAAAGCAAAAGCTTTAGCTCAATCGAAGTCTTGATGTGCCATACTGGCTTGACTTGATGCTAGCTCTTACAGATGGCCAGTACAATTGTCTTACTGGCTGTCCAGGAGTCGTCTTGCTGGGAGAAAGTCTGCCTGCAGTCTGTAACATGTTGGTTGCTATGAAATCACGTTTTTAAGACAGAGTAGAAACCAGCTAGCTGATATGGATTTATTCAGTGGCTTTGGTAACTATGAAATAGTACCCAAGCCTCCCCTGGCTGGTGGAGGGGTTGCTGCTGCTGAAATCTTTGCACCTGCAGCCTCTCAGCATCCGAGGTTCCCTGCTTGGGGGGTGGGGGGGCTGCCTGTGCAGATGTGCAGGCTGAGAGTGCTGTCCTCAGATGGAAGTTGTACAGCACGGTGCAAAACCGTTCGAGACGGGGGCTCCTAATGGAAACACTTAACACGCAACGTGACTGGAGTTACATAACGACCATGGCTTATTAAACAGCCTCACTAGAGGCATGGGAGATGGGAGGCTGATGAGATTTCAATATGCTACACTGGATTTTTCCCTGCCTATTGAGCCAGCAATAACTAGGTGTTATTTATTTACTTTTGGTGGGTAGTCACATAAAACTGCAAACTCCCATCACGCAGGGAAGATCTTTGCCATCCAGTAGCGTGTCTGTCTGTGTGCAGCCAGGGAGCTTGCTCTCCAGCAGCACTGCCTGTGACAAACTGAGACTCGCATGATTAGAATCGCATTTATTTTTGACCACTTAATTGGAGCTTGATCAGATGGATGGCAGGGTGACAGGCAGTCATACTGCAGACCTCTGTCATGTGGAATTGAAACTGTTCCTGCTTTTTTGGGGGTTTCCTTTTCCTCTTCGGCACAGGTATAAAACGTTGCAGAGGCAACGGGGAAGCCCCAAGCCAGTCCATGGCTGGCTTATGATGTATGGGACATGGGAGGGACCCTGCTAGAGTCAGTGATTCTTATCTACCGGCGTATGTGGCACATGCCTTGGGAGGGAGAAACATGCAGGGTTTTAAGAGGCGTTCTAAGGTGCCCGTAAATGCTTCAGAGGTCATTTTTGGGGGTGTTTTGCATCTGTTCTTTTCAGGATTTTGCTCCCGAGCCCCACACAGTTGGACTCATGCAGCCTGATTCAGCACTTGGTTTCTTTTGGTTTTACATCACCATAATATCAGTGTTTGAAATAGATTATTTTCTGTTGGCATAAAACGGGAGCCGCCCGGCAGCGAAGCAGCCATACAGAACACAAGGTAGTTTGCTTTGCAGGCAGAGTAAGAAACAATAAGCAAATTCTTTGCAACGCTGCTAGCAAATGCTCTTCTGAGCAAGTGGCATGTTCAGAATACAGAAGCTGCCTAAAGACTTTGATTTGGTAGGTAACTTTCAGTGAAGCGACGTTCCATAAATCCGTTACTTCTGCTGCACCAGCTATGCATTGCATTTTGCCTCCTCATCTAAACTCATTTTATTTGCCTCTACGTCTATATATGTATTAATATTTTACAACCATGCTTGAAAGGAATTACAGAAAGCTGTCTTACCTGCCAAGCACTTCTGCATTTACTCAGGGCTTAATGGGGGTCAAGCAAATTGGGTCTCTTGCTACTTGGTATATCTAATAATAATAATTATTTTTTTTGCAGAACCCCAGCTGAAAGGAATTGTGACAAGGTTATTCAGCCAGCAGGAATACTTCCTGCAGATGCACCCAGATGGTACAATTGATGGGACCAAGGACGAAAACAGTGACTACAGTAAGAAAAATTAGCCTGTTTTGCAACCCAATTACAATCAAATACATCACCTAGCAGGTCTCACTTGTGCAGCTTTATTTTTGAAAAGATCAAATTAGGGAGAAGCCAGCTGTTCTCTGCACATTTTTTTCTGTCTATCCTTCCCCTTTAAATCTTGCCTGTATAATTTCATATGTTTCCTCTCCGATCGTCTTCCCTCCTGCCCCGATTCTGTAACTGCCATCTGGGTGGGGTGGAGAATAAAACCCATGATTTGAATTGCTGCCAGAGAGAAAGGAGATTATATTTATACACATGCCACGTGGGTAAAGGATACGGGGAATTCTCTCTCCAAGGAGAAGAGGGGGGGGGAAAAATGCTTTCACTATTTTATCCAGAAAAAAAATTAGCAAGCATCAGGAATTTCCAAGCTGGAGAAAACCAGCTCTCCACTAAGGTTCTATGCAAAGGCTGGAGTATCGAATGACCTTTCCAAAGGAGTTCATCTTCTAAAACCCTGTTCAAAGGGGTTGGGCTCATGCTGTTCAACAGAGGACTGTGAAGTGCAGCAGAGCTGTGCAGGCTTAAAAATGATGCTTGTGTGCAGGAGCCATATTGGTTTAAATAAATGCAAAGCAGGAGCCAGTTGTCTTTTTGCCACAGTAGTAGTTTGTCAATGCCAAAGCTCCTCAAAAGGTGCCGAATATTTTCTGTAGCATCTTTTCATAGGTGCTCCTGAGTGGGCTGTAATAAGCTCAAATCCATGGTGCCTCAAACTGCATCAGCAGACTAGGACTCAAGTCTTGATTTGTCATCCTATGTTGGTTTGAAGCTCCCTATGCCACTGCTGAAGGAACATCTTATGTGGCCTGTCCAGCATGGAAGGTGTCTACCCAGTCACTACTGGAGATGAACAGAGGTTTATCTGTGTGGTAGGATTGAGGAAAGCAAACTTCATGTACTTTGAAAGGAGGAACCTAGATCCTAGCTGGATCAAAGGTATCATTCCTTCAGGAATACAGGGCTTGGGCTGCAGGTGAGGACTGTCTGCAGTGGTGCAGCATGCATAGCAGAACACTGACATGGTCCTGTGAAGGTGCACTTGGACAAGGGTGCAGGGTGGCTGCAGCCCCACACCCATGGTGAAACCTGAAATGACCCAAGAGGCTGCATTCACCAGAAACTTTACTTGTTGCAGATTCAGGTGTCAGATTTTAGTCCCCTTTTTCATATGCTGGTGTTGAACAAATGAAATACCACAGATGGCAATGACACAGGACAGTCTGTGGACTTCCACACATACTTTTACTCCAAGAGACTGCATGGGTCTAGCCTACAAGAAGTGATTTTCCCAGATACCAAGTTCTGAGCTGGGTTCAGTGGGCTTTAGTGGGTGAGTAATGACCCAGTCTTGGGTCGTATTAGCTGCTCTTTCTTAAAGAAGACAAAGGGTGTTCTCAATCTGCTGAAAATCCCACTGGAGGCCTATTTGTCAACGACATGGGAAGAGCTGCTAGAGATGACAGGGATTCATTACCCTCATCTATCAGTGAGGACCGAACAACAAAGTAATGGGCTTAAATGGAAGCAGGGATGAATTTAGGTAAACAGCAGAGGAGAATAAAATGTAAGAGCTGTTCTGCAGTATTTCAAGCTGGCAGGGAAATTCAGGGAGGCTGATGGTGGCTGCACTGTGGTGGGTGTAGAGTCCTGAGTCTCCATGACAGGGATTGGGCCCCGTTTGCTCAAACAGCTCTTACATATCCCATTAGAAACATTAAGAGATCAGTTTGGTGCTTAGTACTTTTGAGCCACTTCCACATGGTTGTCTTAATTGGAAATAGATGGACTGAAGGGCACTTCTAGAGTGTAAAAATTTCTCTGGTGAGATGGCAGCCTTGCCTTGGCAGCTTGGTGGGATGGGAGGCTTCTAGCTGAAGTGTGCCAAGCCACTTGCTGAAAGTCATGGACTATGTTGGAAACTTTTAAGTGAGGTTTCTGTGAGATTGAAACAAAAAAATTCCCTATCCTCTGATCTCAGGGGATATCAAAAGAGGAAAATATCCAGTGTGGTAATATTTGGCTCCTGAAAATGAAATGAATAATGTGCTTTATTCAGTTCTGTTTAACTTTTTTGCCACATGTTCTCCCTTATATATCTTCAGTTTGAGTCAACACTTTATATTATATGAGGCTTCCAGTTATAGCTTCAAAATAAAATCACATTCTTCACTTTGGAAATGCCATAATAAAGCATGCTGACTATATTTTTTTCCTGGTCTGTTCCTCCAAACATCTCAAATTTTGACCAGGAATAAAAGTCAAGCCTCATTGTCTCAGTGAACAGCTTACAGATTTACTTCATTGTTATTTTCTGTTTTAAAATACTTTTCCAGAAGATTCCTGAGCAGCCAGTCAGAGGTCTGTGTGCAGGATTTCTATCCAATGGCAAAACTCATCAAAGACTAGATAAATTATGTTTTCCTATCCCTGGAGAGGGCTTGGATAGTTCACATCCACTGGCAGGGAAGGGCAATCTTGATGGCCACAGCAGGATCCTTTCCACTCTGGATGACCATTTATTCTCCACGCAGAAGCCATATTAGCACAGTTAAATATATGGTGAACACTGTGTTCCATACATCGCCTTGTGTTCTGTAGCCATCCACTGATTGTTCAAATTAGCATTATGAAAGGAAGCTTAATTTTCATGGAATACATTAGGTTGGTTTACACTGGCAAAATAAACCTTTAAAATGAGACACGACATGTCCCTCAGATACGTCTGATGCAATTAAAAGTTCTAATAAAAATCCAGTTATTTATATAAGAGGAACTGCTAATATTTAAGCAATTTTTAAATTAATTATCTGGTGCCCATTTTATGTGAGTTCTTGAGAGGCTGATGGCATTTATTTTCCACCTCCTCTCACTTAAAGAAAAAGGGGAAAAAAAAAAAAAGCCCAGAAGCCAAGTTCTAATGGCATTTGAATGGGCAGCCAGCCAGCATCCTGCCAAACCACGCCTGGGACATCTGTTCCTTATCCCATGCAGTGAAAGGCACACCATCTTGATGCAAGCGAGGAGACAGGTTCTCTGCCTACTTGCACTGGGGTATATGAAGGATTCTATTTTAACTGGAGCGCGGTTCCTTGGTGTACGAGGCCCTTGGTTGTGGTCTTAATAATGTTATGTATGAACCTGAATTTGGGGCAGCGTCTTTAAACTCCAGTGATCTCAAATGGGCTTTTGGAACTGACTGTTGCTGCCAGTGCTTGCATCACTGTTGCCCTTTCTTGTACCGAACAGGGTTCTGCCCCTTCTTACTGAGCGCAACTGGTCTGTCTTTGCCAGTGTGATCTTGCTCAAAAGCCTCAGCAACTGGGTGGCTGAGGGCAGGCCAGCTGTTTTGAATGGGTAGAAACAGCCCAGGTATTGCTTAGGACTCTCCAGCCAGAAACACAGGAAGATTAAGACAGGGGAAACCTCTGGCAGTCTCCAGTCCAACGTGGTACTTGGAGCTGGGTTATCTTCAGCTGCACAGAGTCTTGTCTAATTGTTTCAAGTGTCTCCAGGAATGAAATATTCCATAGCTTCGTGACAGTTCTGGTGCCAGTGCTGCACTGTTCTCATTGTAGAGAGTTTTCTTTATATCTAGTCACAATTTCTTTCTGAGGCTTTTGTCTAGTGCCTCTTGTCCTTTCATTGTGATCCTCTGCAAAGAGTCTGTCTCCAGTTTTTCCTTTTTTCAGCTGAGCAAACCAAATTCCTTTAGTTTCTACTCTCATGCATGTTGCATTGCAGCCTCTTGATCATCTTAGCAGCCTTCCTCACGCTGCCTCAGGATCTTAAAGCTCCCTATCTCCTGGTATACCATGGCTGCTGCTGCCTATTGCACCCTCCATTAGTTCTTTCTTATTCATGTGCCACACAGATGTCATGCTCCAGAACAAATCACCCAGTAGAAATGATGGCTCCTCTGGCTTAACTACCACTTAAATCAGCTAAGCATATGGACCACATCTTATATATGGCACATCTTGTTTTGCTCTTCCCTTTCTGTAAATAAGTTAGCCCCCACCCCATAGCTGAGTACGCCTTCAGATTTTAAAAACGCTATGCAGTAGAGTCCCAAGGAGCCTGAGGGCTGGCAGAGGTCTTGCTGCTCGAACACAGAGCACAGCAGGGTTGTTCCTGTGCTCCCTTAGCATGTATAGGTGGAAAGAGAGATTCAGAGACACGTGGGTATTTACAAGTGGAACTTATTATCACCTTCTGCCTGATGAATGCTTTGAATGGTCTGTCACAAGTTTTCTATGCAAGACAAATTGGCTGTTGGGAATGAATGATGATGCCCATTTTGTTTCATTATTAACAGTGAGATGCTCCATTTTTCAGTGGGGGGGGGGGATATTAGGGAAGGGGAATTGCTTATAAATAGACTTGTTAATTGCAGAGGGTGTTAGACCTTGATGGTAGTCAGAAAGTGATAGAAATATAAGCTTGCTTTGGTTAGTGAGCATTTCAGTGGTAGAACTGTGCTCTAATGCAGCTCTTTAATAAGGAGTAGCTATGCTGGGCTGTGTTTGTCTCATCGGACTAGCACTGTCCCTGACTCCAGTTCTTCACAGACTGGTACCCAGGCTGGCATTACCTGATACATGCTCACCGCTCTTTGGGACATGGAGCTGATGTTGATCTGGACTCAATTCCCTCCTGTCGTACCAGGATTAACACTAGCCTGGTGCTATGGCATTTTGAATGGGCAATTTCAGCAAAAGCTTCTTTATCCCTCAGGGCTGGTGTTAAATTAGCAGTAGTTTACTTCCCAGGGAAAGAAGGGTTGGGAGATGGCACAGTGAAAAGGATGACAGTTTCTCCTACAACTGTTACATGAAGACCCTTTTGTGCTGTGCTTGCTCCAATGTGATGTGTCAGGCGTGAAACTTTGTAAATGATCTATAAAATGAAACAGCGAAAGGATGATGTCCTTAACGGTCAGCTGGAAGATAGGAATGCTTTGCTCTGTGCTCTGTCACTCAGTCTTTCCTCTGCACTCTGACGATTAATGGGTCCCTGGGCTAATTTGAACACCCCAAAGCTTTGAGAAGTTTGAAGCAGGCTTTTGAATAGTCAGGGGCATTAAAAAGCAATGAGAAAATGAATGTGGAAGGGGAAACCTAATCTCATGACTAGGGAGTCAGAAAAAAATCTTGTTTCTGGGCAGTTGTGTGGGAAAAGACCTTGACTGAAGTATTTCTGTTGTGTCTGCATCTATGTTTCTGCCTGACCCTATGTTCATGTCTCTATCCTGAGCTTCCTGGAACAAGGTCTTAAGTTAGCTCTTTGCAAGCTGAATCACAAGGGGTCCTACAACATCTGGACACTCTTGTCCTATAAATTTCAGTGAAAATAGTCATGCCAATGCCTCAGTGCAGTCTATCAACAGTGGCAGTCCTCTCCTTGTTTGAGCCCATTCTGTCAGAAATGTAGCAAAATCCTGATAATATATTTATGTATATGCTGATGGGAAAGGTTCTTCAGTGAGAATCAGGCTGTGCTTGGGATCAAACAATACATTAATTGTGAGGAAGCAATTGCAATGATTTAAGTAAGATTGCAGTAGAATTGAGCATTGAAAGGTCTTGTCCACTTCCACCCTATACAGTTCTGCTTCTGAATGAGCATCAGTGCTCTGGTCTGGGGGTGGAGCAGTATCTCTTCCTCTTAACAGCAGGGATCCCAGGGGCAGACACACAGTCAAGTTAATTTTCATCCTTCTGGCCATGGTTGCTCTCTGTATACTCTTTTAGCACATGGCAAATGTGACTACTCTCAAATCTGTTTCAGGATCAACAGAACTGAATTGTGTTGTTGCGTTTGCCACGGGCAAAGACGTGTATGTGTGCAGTTACTGCAGCTCAGCTGGCCTGTGGAAAGCTGTTGAGATGTGCTAGCTCGAGTGCACGTCTGAGCCCTTGGCATTGTGCAGGCAGTGATCAGACAGACTGATGGGTGTGTTAAGGCTTCTGGGACACAGCCAAATTCAGTACTTTTTAAAATTTACTTTCAACATTGGCCTCATGGCTGCAGACCTTTCCTGTAGCCTGAAGCAGGACTTTTGATTCTAGCTCAGTATCTTTTGTTAAGAGTCAGGACTGGGATGGGCTGGCCCTGGGGCAAAAAGCAGCTGTGGCCACGCAGGGTCATGTCTCCATAACCTTTGCTTTTCTTTTCCTTCTGCAGCCCTTTTCAATCTAATTCCTGTGGGTCTTCGCGTGGTGGCAATCCAAGGGGTGAAGGCAGGTCTGTACGTTGCCATGAACGCTGAGGGATATCTCTACAGCTCAGTAAGTACTTTGCGCTGTTGGGTTCCTGGAGTGGTTTGGTTTTGAGGGTGGAGAGGGAAGAGACTGTGTTGGGACTTACAGCTTTTTCTGAAAACGGTCACGTATCATCAGACCTTTAAAAGCAGGAACGGGGGGAGCTGCTGCAGCGCCATGCAATATTCACTTTAAAGTGTCTCTGCAGAGATTCGTGGCAGTATTTCCTGACCTGTGAAGATACACTTTCTGTTCCTTTGAGTAGTTACTTAATGTAGGTCACGTTGTAGAGGAGGTTGTGTGGTTGGCTGGTTATATTCTGGTTCTGTATTTGTGAAATGCTATGGACTGAATGGAATTACTTCTGAATTGTGCCTGGATAACTGATCATAGGTGGTGCCTCAGTGGTCCTTGTTCTGCTTTTGACTGCAGTGTAAATACACAGACATACTCTGACTTCATTAAAATGGTTCTGGACTATTCTGTTGGCAGCGTGTTTCAGCAGGGCAGAATTTTCCTGTATTTGTGTGGTCTCTTCAATGCACATAAAAGATAAGTGAGGCATTTTTTACTGACTAATTCCCCTATAACTTTCTTAGATGGCATGAAAGGGCATGAGGTTATTCATAAGATTCTCATTTGAAGTAAGTAATTGATTTTCACAGTGAATAATTGATTCAGTGATTTATTAAATATGGCAGCCCTTTGCCAGAATTTTTTACGCTTCAAATAACTTTCCTGTAGTTCTACATAGTAAAAAGTGATAGTTAATAATACACTCCTCATTTCTGTAGTTATGATATCTTTAAAGTGTATAACCGAGATTCTAATCTCATCTGCCTTGGTGTAAAGTTACAGTGCAGTGGTTCTGCACTTGTCTGGGCATTTACTTTGCTTTAAAAGTGTACATGAGGATGGAGATAGGACAGCAGTTTGAGCTCTTGCTCTCGCACAGTTTTTCCTAACTCTTACCATCTGCCTTTGTTCCTGGTCAGTTTTAAAGTGCTTGCTTGTGTGGTTGTGATTTTTTTCCCCCTTTCCCTTGGGAGGTAACAAGGTTCTGTCTCCTCAGCAGCTCAGGGTAGAAAATGGCAAGTGGATGTGTTAGTATGCCTGGCGAGATAGGTCTCAAAACTGGCTGCTTGTCAAGAAGAGACAGAGAGATCAATCTGGATCTCTGTGGATGCCAGACGCTTCCTGTTCTTTCATAGCCCAGTAAACATAAATGACTGCTTCTAAATAAATTACATTGGTTTACTAACAATGAAAACTTCCTCTTTTTGTAAAGCTGTTGGAATCCTAAAGGTAGTACAGACCATGGTGTGGTGTTGCATTATTGTGTGTGCTTCTCTCCAGGTGCACCATCACAGGGTCAGGACTGATCTTTTGCTCTTTGCATGTGTAGTGCTGGGCATAAAGGGTTCTGTCCTGGTGACTAAGCTCCTTGTACCACTGTTGCTCTGTAAATGGGGACTGGAGGAAAGCAGTTTGTCAGCTACATCCAGCCTGGAGGAGGGCTCTTTAGAGCAATGAGGATTCAGCATTTTCTGTGAGGGAGGGAAGGGCATGGGGCTCAGGGCAAAAGTAGAAATGGAGAGTTGGAAACATAATGTTTGACAGCTGAGAAATGAGAGAGGATGCAAAGCAAAAGTATCTCTTCCTGGAAGTAGTGAAATGGTACAAATAGCAATAGGGACATACCAAGAGATGGTGGGCATCAGGAGGACCATGTGTCCAGGAAACACATCTGCTAGTCCTATGTCCTAAAAGGCACCAGAACATACATGAGGGTGATTTAATGGAGCCTGCTTATTCACAGAGAAGTAGGCCTGCCTTAAGTAGGAAGGTTCATCAGGGAAGTCACTATGATGGCTGGTGGTTACGAGTGGGCCTCACTACATGCCATGGCTTGATGACATTCAGCCCTGTCTGAGTTAATAAGAGTTAAGTTGTTCATTTCAGCGACATGATCCTAGGTTTCTGCTTGCAGTGAGTGAATGCCACTGTCCTGTTTCATTGTGCTTTGGAGGAGACCCCAAGGCAAAAAATAAGACAACGTGTGGATGAAACATGCTAGAAGCAGCCAGTGTGGGTCAAACTGCTTGTAGCATCAGAGAAGGGATGAGACCAGGTTGCTGTTAAGAGAACCAGACGTGACTGAGAGGAGCTCAGCCTGTTGAAGCACTTTAATTTGGATGCTGCAGCTTTCATTGTGGGGCCAGGATCCCACTGCAAGCCAACATTTGGCATGGCTCTGTCGGTCTCAAAGGCTGTTCCAGGGAATTGCTTTGGCAGGACTGGGCGGTCTGTTCCTCTCTGGGGCAAGCAGGGCTGCCTGCACCTGATTGCTGCCCACACCAAAGGACCTGTCTCTGTTCCTTTACTTAGCAGACCCTAAACTACAGCTTGGCTCAGTCTTGGGCCAGGTTCCTTCGGTGTTGTGCATGTACCTGGGTTGTTTGGTTTTTTTTCACTAGCCTTTTCTGAGGGATTTCTTTTTAAAAAAATGGGTCAATATTCCCTACAGATACTGTTCACTCACATGGATCCATTGATAAATGATTTTTTTTTTCTGCTGCTTGGCTGCCTCCCCTGCTGTCTGTCTGAGGCCTGTCCCTGCTAGGATTTCTTATAACACCCTCAAACCCAGAACTGCTTTTAGATAATATGTGACTGTCCAGGGAAATGCTTGATGGGTTGGGTTGGGTTTCTTTTCCCCCCCTCTTGAGCCCAGACTGTGGCTGTAACTGAACATATCACCACTATGGGTTTGTTTTGTTTTTGTTTGGTGGGGTTGTTTTTCATGATATTTAATCTCTGTGCGTCAGCTGAGACCTTGGCTGACATCCTCTGCCCTGGATAAAACCAGAGGCTATTATCAGCCTGGTCTCTGAGATGGCTTGTGCCAGCTCCTCCTGAATTTGGGCCAATGGGCTCTTGAATGAATGGGTTTAGAATAACCAGCCCTTGGAAAAAGTATTCCTCGTGCTGATCCCAAAAGCAGGCATGAGTGGGGTACTCTAAAGCCAAACCTGGCAAAAAGCTCTTTGCAAGATCCTCCTATGTGCTCGGCTACATTGGTAGCTTAAGCAGTGAGTTTCCTTATTTCTTCTGTTCAGTTAGGGATGGATAAGCGATGGTTAGGTCCCTTATATGGACAGTTAGGTCCTCAGATGGGTAAGGGACAATGGGGTTAGGTTGCTGGGTTGAAGCCAGCCATAGATCCCTAGCCAATGCATTTGATGCCACAATCTTTGTTTGGGCAGCAGCTGTTTATGACTTTTGTGCGTTGTTTACTTACACTTGAGACGGGATTATATTCCCCCACTTCTCCACGCAGACTGGTTTATTGCTACTTCTGCTAGGGAATTCGGTGCTTTTAGTAGGAAAGAAAATCAGGTCTTGGTCTGAGGCACCTGGCCTCACAGACAGTAGGGTACAAAACACTATCTTCATAGCAAACTTGCAGAGTCATTGGTGTGCTCCCATTTGAGATTTCTTGTAATGTAGAGCAGCTCTAAATTCCCTGATGATGCCTGAAGGTTTTTATCAGCACCTGTTCTGGGGAGTGACCCGACTCTCTTGAGAATCCACTGTTAACATCTTATGCCAAAGTAAAAATATGCAGAATGAATGAAGGGCAGTGGGTATTACTTGTACTGTCTTAACGCTTGGGAAGCCGAGACTGAGGGCTGGTTGTTGCAGAGGAGAGGAAAACATAGAATAAAGAGGTACGTCCTGCTCCAGTGAGTTTACAGCCTAATCGTAACAGGAAAGACACAGAACATGCTCTCCTGTCTGGGTCTGGAGTTAATAGTTCTACCACCAAATTAATTCCTACTCCCATATAACCTTTCTCTGAAGTTTCTCTCCTGGCTGCCCAGCGCTCTGCATTATCCCTGCTGCAGCCCCTCACAGGAGCATGGGGAAGGGAGTGCCTGTGAAGTGGTTTGCCTGAGAGGCAGATGCTCATAATGGGGCTGTAGAGCCTGTGCAGGCCCACCCAATCACTCCAAGAACACTGAAACTACAGCTCTCTGTACGATGGTATGTATAATTCAGTGGTGTTACAGCTGGGATTGGTTTTGCCCCAAGTGCATAACACTTCTCTTCTAAACGTACTGCTCTCAGATATTCCTTGTTGTTTAACTCAGAGCTCTAATTCTTTTTGAAATGTCAAATTGTGATACATAATTTATTGGAAAGGCTGAGGAAAACCCTAGCAGAGGTACAGAATAGGGGAGAAAAAAATGGGTCGCTGACGAGAGCTCAGTATGCTTTTACAGTACAAACCTGTGAGTTTGAAATGCTGAAATTAGAGCTCGAATCACTTCAAAGGTTCTTGCTAATAAGGGAATGATTATGCACAATAAGAAAAAACCTAAACAGCATTGAAAAAACCCAAGTCACGTTAAGAGCTCAGTGTGTCTTTGCATTTTCTTTTTCTCTTTTTTTTTCCTGCTCTATCATTTTGCATAATAAACACGTCTTGCATAATAATAAACAAGCATCTGGGGGAGTATGTATATTAACTGTAGTTTTTAATCTGCTTGCGATGCTATAACTATTTTGCTGCAACTCCTCTAGGGTTGCTGCACTCTTATTTACATCATTTCAAGGTCAGGGGCTGGAATTGATAATGCTGCATTCTCTCCCCTTATAGGCTCGGGCTGTTAAACCTGCCCCTGCCAATGCCACTCCTTTAATTCCTGTTTAACCTCCACTGGTGCTAGTTGATGTAGTCAGAAGCACAGGTAGGCAGGTATCCTGAACTTTTCTCCAGTTTGCAAATTTTGCAAGCAAGCAGGCTTGCTGGGGGGATTCCCTAGTTTACATGCCTCATTAGGGAGCCAGGTCAGTGGAGAGAGAGAAATGTCTCAAAGGCAAAGCACAGCAGGAGCCCAATGTAATGTGCTTTTAATTTCCCTCCAGAGTATCTACTCTTCACTGGCTGCTTAAAAGGGGCTCTCTGAATGAAGGCATTAACGGGGTGATGTAAAACTCCTCCTGTCCCCTGGTTTATTCATAAATGTGGAGGGAGCAAAATGAATTCTCAGGGAAGCAGCTGTGCTGAGGGGAGCCAGCCCCTGGAGCAGATTCCTGCCTTGCATGGAATGTTCTTAAAATACAGCTCTGGGCAGGGACCTGGGCATGCCACCCCTGTAGCATGGAAACTTACAGCTGTCTGTAGCAAAGCGGTCCTTCTGTCCTCAGTGAGGTACTGCTGCCCACCTTGCTCTGCTTGGCTCTCGGGAGATCAGCAGCAGCCCAGCTCTCTTTTCATGCCAGCAAAGCGAGCTCCCACCTCCTGTGTGTCACCGGTGCAAATTGGGCAGGACCAGTGCTGGCCCACATCAACTCAGGGGTTATTCAGAATGTTGTAGGAGCTAGAAATGGGTATGACCTCATTTGACATGAATGCCTGGACTGGTGGTCAGATGAGGAGAGCTGGGACAGTGCAATACTGTGGCTCTCTTTTTGAGGAGGTTTCCCGTTTGGCATCCTGTTGAGGGACTGCTATTTCCTGAAATTTCCTAGCACAGCACCACGCTGAGGCTCCCATGGGGAGGGAACTGCTATCTGCCTTGTATCAACATCTGGAATGAGTTGGGTCAGACTTAGCTTTTTGCCTATTCTGGCAGGAGATGGTTCAGAGGACAAAATCAGTAACAGCAGGACCAAATCCTGTTTTTCTACCTCACTATTCCTTGTCTTACATGATTGTGGTGCAAATTACAAAAAGTATACTTCAGTAAGGAGTGCTTTCTCTCAGCCTTGGCTGTGCTGGATATTTAGGAATGTTCTATGTTCCACCTGGCGTCAGGCTGGAGGAGCAGGAATCACACATGTGAGGAGTGGTCTGGTGTTGGAATACATTATCTTTGCTGAAATTTCATTTTGGAAGAAAACTGGGGAAAATGCTCCAGTGGTGCTGACTAATCTCATTTTGATGCTTCCCCAAGGAAACGTTACAGGGTCCCATATTGAAAGAACTTGAGTGGCTTCTATTGCATTACTGCTCCTAATAAAGTAAGGACAAAATGTATGGATTTTGGTTGAGTATTTTCATACAACGTGATTTTCTTGAAGTGTGGAAAGGGGAGGAGGTAAAACACTGGCAGAGGAGGGGTTGCCCTAAATTGTAAGGAAGGCAAGAGTACAAATTGCTGAGATGAATCAGTTGTAGCTGTCATCTTGTGCACAGCATTCCTTCTGCTGGTTGCCTTGAGATCAAATGTACAGGCCTGATCTTAGATAAGCAGGTAGACAAAGTCTTTGGGTAAGGTATTAAGCAGCAGTAGAGCTGGACCATCTTTCCCCTGTGCCTCATGTGTGATCAGTTAACCACTGTAGGGGAAATGATGAGGGGCTAAAGCAGAGTAGTCAATGGCAATACAATGCTTGAGTTGGATTCTGTAAGGAAACACCAGGAAATATCTAGATTGAGGTTGGGGTGGTGTGTAGGGAAGCCCCCAGTTAGCAGAGATGACGTGCAAGTGGAGCACTCATCCCAGCAAACACGAACCAAAAGCTGACTGTCATGATGTCTCTCTGGAGAGGCAGTCACAGCTCAAGTCTCTTTCACTGCGTTCTCTTTGCATCCTGTTGGCTGGGGTTGCAGGAGTCAATATCTGAGCTCCTCTCCTGTCCCTGGGCTAATATTTAGCTTTTCCTCAGACTCTCCAGCCTGCTTTCCTTATTTTTAATGCCACTTGTCCTGTGTCTTGTTTTGTGTAAGGGAAACCTAGAGAAAACTCCAGGACATGAAGGATGACAGTGGGACTATTATTACCATTTTATTTTTTAGTAGAGGGAAGACAAATATTTGGATTCCTGGGTCCAGGACTCTGATATGAAAAGAAATGAGGGAAGTTTTGAGCAAGGTTGTGCTTGGCTGAGGTCAGGTGTGTGTTAACGAAGTGATTTGATCTGTGTTCTGATAACACCAAACTCAAATATAGAAAGGATAAAACTAGTGAATGGTGCTCCTTTGCCAAGCAGTGACTAATGGCTCTGGAGGCGAAAGCAGAAGTTACGACAGTCATAGAAGAAACCCAAGAAAAAAAACCCTTCCTGACTGTGTGCATGTAATTATGACTGGGAGCCAAGTGACAGAAAACTTTAAATGGGGAATATTGTTGAACTGTGATGCAGTTTTCCAGGGTAAAGCAAGAGGGGTTCAAAGTACCTGGGCTCCTGCAAGCCAGACTGGCTGAATCAGTGAGGAATGTAGTGTACTGCAGTGGAGAGGCCTGGATGGGATCTTGACCCATCCCTGCTCTGCTCTAAAAGGGTAGCATCCTGGCTAAGCATTTGCAAAGCAAAAAATATTTCTGAAGCCTCTGGATGATGGGAACTGAGTTCAGTTCCCACAGTTTTTATTACTGTGGGTCCCAAGACAGAGAACTGGCTTCTGGTACCTGTAGTTACATGGCACAGTGTCTCACAGGAGTAAACATGCTCAGCAGGAGCTGTGAACCTGTCCTCAAATGTGCTCATACTAGATCTGGTTCAGCGAAGAGCTGAAACTGCACCTCGATGCTTTCCTGAATCTGTGTTTCCCCTGGATCTTCTCTGCCACAGGGACATGGGCCGTGGGGATTACCAGCTACTCTCAGTTGCCTCTTCTGGCATCTTTTCTGAAGGAGCCACTCCTTACTGCAAGGAAAACTCCAAGTCTACCGAACTTACCCTGCTGTGAATTCACCTGTGAAACTGAGAGCAGGGTGAAGGGATCTGTTTGTACTACCGGCAGCCAGTCACTGCTGTGATGCGTTGCGTGCTGACAGCGCGCTCAGCTCTGCAGAGCGCGTGGGATGGCTGGCGGGCTTGTGCCAAGGAGCCTGCAATCTGCGTGAGCAGGGAGGAGCCGGGGGGCACCTTGCCAGTAGTATTGTCCCAAGGCGTCCTGGCAGCAGGGCAGGCAGGACATAGCTTTGGACCTGGTCCAGGGCTTCCTGAACCATGCCTGGTCTTTCTGTCTGGCCTCATGGTGCACCAGAGGCCCTGCAAGGCCTGTCTTCTGTATGTGCTGGCTGAGGCTGAGTCCAGATCTGGCCTTGTGACAGAGTGTGAGAGCGTAACCGAAAAGCAGTGTGCATTGAAGTCAGAGCCCGTGCATCCTTCCTCACTCACTGTGTCTGCCCACACAGGGGCTGACTTTGTTTTAAAAATATGCCTGGCCCTCCTGGAAGGCTGGAAACGTCAGCCCTGAGAGGCAGTGGCTGAGTGTTTTGGATCTGCTGGTTGCTTATTACTCGGTTATTTAATATTATCCAACCTGTAAATTTTGAATGAGTACTTGCTGTAAGACCTTTCTTAATTTTTTTTTTTTTTTTCTGGAACAGTACAGGGGGCTCTAGGATGGGGCAAGTTCTTTAGGTGTCCTCAACAGAACAATGCCACAATGGTGTCTTCACTGCAGTAAAAGCTTTAACCTGGACCCTCTGCAGAGCAGGTTGGTTTAACAAACATCTGAAACCCTCTGTGGAGTGGGTTGTTTTACTCATTAACAATTACTTGGGCTTAAATGAGCACACAAAACTTGCTCAGGGGCTACAGCAGGCTCTAGGGCTCGTAGCTCTACCTCATAGCAGCCAACATCACCCCTGTCTTCATCCCACCTTGGAAGTCATCACTGTGTGGTGTTAGAGCTTGGGCACCACATGTGCTTATGGCATCAGTGATTCTGCTTGGCCCTTGTGCCTGGGACCCCTTTAAAGGAGAAGTGGGTGGATGACCAATGTGCCCACAGCTAATGGCCACCTGCTGTAAAAGATGGTGCAGGGGGGAAGGGAGCATAGGATACAGTCACAGATTCAGGATTATTAGAAAATGGGAGATTGAGAATTGTGGTAACAAAGTCACGGCCTCTCCTGCATCATCAATAGGTGGAGAAAGTCCTTGCTTTGCTGGAGGCTGAGCCAAGATGAGGTGGTTCACAGCAGAGTTTGGGCTTGTGGCCTGTTCCTTATTTTCCAGGTTTCAATGAAACTATATCTGCTGCACCAGCAATCATCTGTTAGACATCTTATAGCACTAGATAACCAATTATTTGTGGTTGGAATGGTACCCTGTAGTCCCTGTAACCTGCCTACAGCTAGGTTATGTGCTTGATCTTTTGTGACCAATTTCACTTGTGGTTTTTCTGTTCTTCAGTTACACCTTCAGATGACTTCTGCTCATTGCTTTGTTCCTGTCATCCTTTTTCCTCTTCCTCAACCACTTTTTATTAGTGTCATATTAGTGTGTCTTAGACATACCCAGACCAAAAAATTTATCTTGGTGGGTGGATACTGCATAGACTGTGCCTTCCCTTACACTATTTGATTAAAAAGGGCACCTTGTTTCCTACAGATTGCATCCCTTGTTGTGTGGAGGTGGCTACTTTTCTGTGAAAAGCCTGACAAGCCCCAAAACTTTTACATGATATTAAATTAACTGTCCTTCTCTGAAATCAATAAATCCCTTGTGTGCGCACACAAATTGCAGATTAATTTGGTGACTTGACATCTCAGCCATCAAGAAGAGAGTAAAGAAACTAGGATAGTGTCCTGCTGTCTCTGGTGTAGCAGTGATATCCAAGGTGTAGAGGATGTCAAGCTTTGGGAGCAATGGTAGTCCTTCATGCAGCTCTTTTCTGTTAGTTAACCAAATCCCAGAAAGTTACAAGTATTTTAATACTCACAATGCGTTCTCTAAGCCCCTAAATACATACCTAGGCACCCACCCCATGCTAAAAGCTTTCTGAAATATGAACGCCCTCTTGACAAATAAGACACATCGTGATGGTGGTAAGCCTTCCTGTCTGTTCACCACTTTCCTCCGGGGAAGACTGAAGGATTGACTTCTCTTTATAAGAAGCTTCCCTGGTCAGCTCCTCTGCAGGCTGCACATCAAATGCATTATTGATAACAGCACTTGGGAGTTGCATGCACACATTAGATTCCTGAATGCCATCCGGAGCACTGCGGAGAAGTTCCTGCAGCTGGGCAGAGATTGCTTTCCTCTGAAGTCTCTCTAATAGAAATCCGCGTGAATCTCTTGCACAGCCCTTTCTCTTCCACCACTAAATCACTGTAAGCATGGAATAGAAGAGAGGAAAATAGAACCTCAGGGATTTTGATCAAAGCCCTCAGGTGAGGAGGCACCAAGAAAGATAATAGCCAACTCTCTAGGCACGTGTAAAGTGAGATGAGTAAGATTTAGCCTAATTCTGACACACTCACAAGTGCATTGCCTGTGCTGGGCTTTTGCTTGCCCCAGCAGGAATCTCTCCAAAGCAAGCAAAGGTCAAAGGCAGTTGTTTGTATCCCTGATGCAGTACTGAAAGCCCATGCACTCGTGACAGTCATGGTGTGCTTTTTGAAGTGACTTGTTTTCCACTCCTGGTGGGTTGAGGATTCGCTGTCATCCATGTTGCTCTAAGTTGGTTCATGTGCACTGGAGAGAGGTGTCCCCATTCATCCCAATGCTGGACAACTACTGCTAGCAGAGCTGAGGCAGCTAATGAGTTTTGGACCGTGCTCAGTACACTATGAGCTGTTGTTTAGGGTTGGAAAATTAAAAAAACAGTAATGTCTCATGTCTGGTAGATAGAGTGCTGTTAAAATGTGGTTTTACCTAAAGCTGTGTCCCATGATTGGCCTTCAGGGATGTGCTGCTCTGGGGGTGTCTGGGTCACCTGGATCATTGACAGTGGGAGGAATTAACTTAGCTGGGACTGCAGAAGCCAATGGTGTGGGCCTTGGAAAGAATAAGTTATCTCTTACCTATGAGTTGCTCCTGGGCTTTCCCACGCAATCAGATAATTTTCCACTCATGCTGGGAAGTTTCATCACATACTTGAGGAAGCTGAGCATAGAGGAGTGATGTGACATGCCCAAGGTCATGTGTGGAGACTGGATTGATTAGGCCTTCTGTTCTTCCCGATCCTAATTCTTTGCCTTAATCACAAGCTTTCTTTTGTATCACTGTGATTATTCAGGGAACTGGTGCATCAGCAGCACGACTTGTTTGTGTAGTATCTTGTATCAGAGCAAATCAGTTTGCTTTGAAAGCTGTGCACTGTGTAGGCAGGGCTTGCTTCCCCCTCTCTGTCTTCCCATTTTGCTGCTTTCTGGCTCCTCAGCATTTATGTCCCTAGCAATCTTCATTGAGGATAATGGGAGCAGGCAAAAGAACCACAGGAGAGTCATACTCTGCCAGCCATCTTCCCTTGCACATCTTAATACCATATGTCAAGTCCAGTTGCTCAGGGCTCCACAGATATCTCTTTTTCAGCCACCCAAGGAGCTGGGGCTTTTTACAGTGTTGGCTTCACAAGATGGCAGGTGGAGAATTGGAAACAGCTCCTGGGAAGCTCAGGAGTGCGGCAGTGCTTTGGAAAGAAGCATTTGTAATGTGCTGATGCCTTCAGGAGCTGGACAGCCAGGTCTTGCAGGAAAACGAGTTGCAGTAATAAAATCAGGCATGGACTTTCAGACAGTTTAAAACCCAGCTTTGGGCACTTAGTATATCTCCTTGCTGTCACTGAGATGAACATAAGGGTGGTTGTTGTGGGTCCGTTTAACTTGGTGTCCAGCTGTGCAGGTGACACTCAGAGTGACAGCTAGTAGAAACCAGTAACAGAGGCAGCAGCTTAACAAGCTGTCTGACCACTGAGAAAACATCTCCCGTAGGCTGTGCAGAAATATCTGTTTTTTTCAGAGCTTGGTTGGGTACCAGAAACCATCAGGGTGGATTGCTGGGCAGTCTGTCCAGCATTGGTGGTGCTTCAGTAGTGCTTTCTAAGCCCTGGTATGGTGCCATGTTCTGTGTCTTCCTCTCTCCAGGGCACCTTGTGCCATCCAGGCATGACCAAAGACTTAATGAGAGCTGTGGGCCAACCTGTGTGCCAGCAGTTTTGTTTGGAGGTGGACTCTGTGTGTGTCTCAACAGAAAATGTTCCATACGTTTTTTTAGAGGTGGAAGTATGACCATAAAACATCCCACCACAAGGCAATAGCTGTAGGCATGGTACAATTTCTGTGCTATTGAGCAATATTTCAGTTTCTGGTTTCTCTGGCACTAGGATATATCTAGAGCAAAGCAGTTGATGTAGTCAGAAAACTGAGATGAGAGTATTTACCCCAGCATACTTGATACTGTAGTCTGCTCAGTCATTTGGGTAATATCCAGTTACTGTATGTGTGCTCATACTACTACACATATTGAAAACCTGTTCTATTCTGAGGCATTGGAATATGAATTTTCAATAGATTTTCTCTGTTAATAGTGTTTTAGGATTTTAGTGAATAAATGGTAATCTCTTTGGAAACTGGCAATCCTCATGTCTAGCTGTGAAGTCATAGCAAGACCTGTATTCCCACCAGAAAGCTCAAAGTGGTTTCCAGAAAAAGGAGAGAATTATCCCCTTTCTTACACAAGAAAACAGGTGTAGAAAAGGGAAGAGTCACACTTCTCTTTGGTTTGTAATTCCTTAGTTGCAAAAGCAAGCTAAGGACCCAGTCTTCCATAGCCTCAGTTTCTTGTGTGACACTGGCTAATTCCAAGAAGTTTTGCAAATTTTTCTGCTCCTCCAGGGCAGTGTTGGCCACTGGATTCCAAGTATGAGTATCTCAAACTTTTAATGTTGTACCAACCTCTGTTTTTGCAGAGATCTGAAAGATGACTTATTAAAATATTTTAATTACAGTTTCTTGCATCTCCAGGAGCTTCTTGCAAAGAAGTTCTTTGTGAAAGTTTATTATTCAAATTTGGAGCAATGGAAAGAAATCAATTTCCTCTTTTAAAACTACCATTTTTTTCACCTACTCTATTTGCTTATCACTTTCTGCCTTGCCAGGATTATTCTAATCAGATCTCACATATAAAAAATAATAACATAAAAATAATTCTCCTCTTTCAAGTATTTGGGAGGCTTAAGTCAATTAAGACATTGATCAGATTCTGCTCCTTGTTGTAGCTGTGAATACAATGGAGGGTACCTGGTGTGGCTGGGGAAAGAATTGTGTCTGATGTGTGTCTTTTATCTTGGGAGAGAGGCCAGAAAGGAGGTTGAAACCAGCATTGTCCCTGGGGTTTTGCCGTTAAAAATGTGTTTGTGGGTACCAGCTGGGATGTGGACCTGCAAGGTGTGTGTATAGCCTAAACCAACGGGAGCAAATGGCAAGGGGAGACTTGCGTGGCTGCAGGTTGTGCTGCAGGTTGCTGATCCAGCAACCAGATTGGCCAGGCTGGTGCTCTGCCACCACCTCCTTCACTGGGCTGTTTCAGAGAGGAACCAAATGTCCGAATTGCTCGAGTGGTTTTGCAAATCTGTCCTCAGCCTAATGCACCAAAATAACAGCCTGCAGCAAGGCCAGCACAGCTTCTCTGCATACAGCTTATTTCTGATTTGGCAGCTGTTTGAGAACCTTATTTGCTGTACATGTCAAGACTGATAGCGCTCCTATGGGGGCTATGACCTTGACCAGCCTTTCATTCTTCCTCTGTAAGCTCATTACAAGCTCCTAAATTGTCATTGGGTTTTGCCATGAGCTACAATGAAAGTGTCTTTCTGCTAACACTTGCCACAAGAAGGTAGATTCACCTTTCAGCATGAGGTCTGGGCTTGTGGACACAGTGGAGAAAGGCTGCTCTGATACCAATTCTGACTCCCTGTATTGCAATGGAAGTGTTTCTATTAAGTTTGACAGAAAATAACTCCATATTCCATAGGTGGGATCTTGATAGTGGCTGAAAGATGACTGTGGATGTGTGTTTGTACTGAGCCAGGAAAAAGACAATACATAGGCTTCTGATGGCAGTAGGTATTTTGGATGTCCCAGGCACTTGAAACTTGTCTTTAGTAATAATACAGGCCTGCAGGGTTAAGTGTCCCTCTTTGCAGACAAAAGGCAATTCTTGTATTTAGGATGCTAGCAGGGCAGTTTGTAGGGCTTAGCAGCCCGCTCTGCCACAGTGCCTTGCTTTGACCTCAGGATTCGCTTCAGTTGGCTAAACCTAGACATTCAGCTCTGTCTTCAATGTGCTGGCATATCCTGCATGACCTCCAGAAGACCGTGGATCTCCCATAGGTCCTGTGTCCCTCCGACCAGCCATGCACATGTCTTGCATGCCCCAGGACAACTCAGATGACACTAGAAACTTAAGTTTAGGTAACTAGATCAAGCCCTTAATTTCTCAGCCTCAGCTCCTCATCTATATGGTAGAGATAAGATTTCTTTCCTACTCCCACAGAGACAGTGTGGAGATAAGTGCATTGGTGATTGACAGGTACTCGGGTGCTATGTTGAGGGCACTGTGTAAGAGCTTGAATAGATAAGAGAGTGACTGTATGACAGCATGAGGGTTTTTTGCTTTGTTTCTTACCTCAAAAGATTTTCTCCTTCACGTGTCCTTTTCCTATCAGGTTGTTAGTGCTGTGAAAGAGAGATGAGCTCACGTGAGCCTCTCACACCCAAAGCCTTCCCAGGTTGACATTGCTCCACATCTAGCTCTCTTTCTCTCGAATCCAGGCATCCTGGCCCCATTTGACCTATTTGCCTATTTGTCAACATGGGTTGGCCCATGTTACTCAACCAAAGAAGTGTGCATATACCTCAGCAGCAGTTAGAGGCAGCTTCCGTGTGGGATGTCTCTATTATTCGTTAAAAAAAATGAACCAACCAAGCAAAAAAGAACCCACAACAAAAGGAGCTTCTTGGTTTTTCAGGTCTGCCAAGTTGGAATGGTGCAGGGAAGTAGGGAAATCACTGTTTGACTTCAAAATGGAATAAATTGGCCTGGCACCACCTGAGAGAATAAACCCATAACCTAGCTATCTTATTTTTCAGCTAAATCACAGTTCTGGCACCTAGTTACTTCATTGCCAGTGGTGCTGTAAATACTTGGAGCTCCCTGTGGTTTCAGCGGGATTTCAAAGTAATCACCATCCCCGCAGTTCTTTTCCTTTTTATTTACAGACTTCAAAAGCTCTGTTTTATGCTCATTATTTAGGACTCTGTTTCCTGACATCCATTTGGAGACTGTCCGAAAGAAATTTTCTATAACCAAGAGATCTTTTCAAAATTTTCTCTAAGGGAACCGAATACTGGAGTCTGTGGGACATAAGAGACCGAACTATCAGAGTTTCTTTAGATAGTCACAGCTATAGAACCCATTGGAATCTAGGGCAGGGTATTAGGTCATCTCCTTTCTTAGGTCTCCCCTGAAAAACTAAAACCATTGTTCTCTGTCGAAGAGGACTCCCATGTGCACTGGCAGAGGTGGGTGTATTGAGGGCAGCAAGAGGAAGCTGCGGGGACCTCCATGCTCTGCGACACAAGCTTCAGCCATGCAGCTGAGGGGTGTGAGAAGAAACTTGAGTAACCACATACATTTTTCCAGAGACTCTGTGAGAAAGCCTGCAGCATGCCGTTTTTAGGTCATTATGTCCTTTTATTTATCTTCACTTTTGAAGTGTCCCCTTTATGCCTGTAGTCATCAGTCATATGTTCAAATACTCGGGTATAATCTGCTCACAGTCGTGTCCCTTCATATTGTAAAATTCTTTATGGTTAACGTTTTCTCTGTTCCTCTGAACAATATATTGATGTAATTATCAGCAGCGTACTTCCCCTTCTGCAGCTGTTGAACCTCGAAGCATTGAAACCTCCATAAAGTGAGCAAAAGCCAACAGAAGCTTTCTGAGTGTATTTGCAAGTCAGTGGTGTTGTACAGATTCTCCATTCCCTTTTACCAAAAATGTGATTAACAGAAGGCCATGCATGATGGCCATTGTTCCAAGTCCTCTCATACATTGTTAGTGCTTGGAGTCAGGAACCCTTCATGTCTACCTAATTCTTACTGAATGTTTCTCTGGCTGGTTCAATGGCCTTATACAGTAACTAAGACATTGAAGATACAAGCACATCCTGAATTCAATAGGAAAGCTCTTGTGTCTCCAGTTACTCTTCTGCTCAAGTACTTGGCTGAACTGAGGAAGTATTTTCCCCCAGAAGATCCTGGGGGACTAGCTTTTGATCTAGACCTCAGGGCACCTCTTGTGCCCTACAAAACTTGGCAGCATCCATCTGGTGAAAATATCCCTCTCTGCATCTTTTTAACTCATCTCTCTGTAGGAGCCATCTGTCTGTCTAATCTTCCCGAGCACTAACGGATGGCTGTGCTTAAGAGTTTGACCATCCAAATAGAGTCCCCTAATGATGAAGCCAACGGTGCAAAGATTGCTAGTGCATGGTGAGCTCTGTGCAGCCTTCCTACAGCTGCTCGCTTGCTTTCTTTCACCACTCAAATCTGCAGTGTAATTTTTAAAATTAACATCCCAGTTGCCCCTAATCTTGTGATTATAATGCAAATATTGACCATTTTTCCGTTGAAAAATTTGGGGAGGAAGGAAGGAGGAATGCCTCGGTAGAACTACATTGTCAGCTCTACAAAGCTAAATCCACATTCAGTAGGACAAAGATGAATTTACATACTCAGAATGGGTAATTGCGTAGGGAAGAACACAGTGTGCATGCTAGGTAGGTAAATTGCAATGCTCTGAGGCTGTCGGAACGATAAATGTTGAGGGGACAAACCAGATTTACGTATTTGAAAAATTGTGCTTACATATAATTCTTGTTCATTTAGATAAATCAGCTGATGTATTAGCTTAATACACAGCAGAGACAATAGTCTGACTCTTCAAATATATATAGTCAGAGAAAAATAAAGATTTAGAAACAATTCTTTCAGTAAATGGGGGGATTATCCACAAATCCAATAAATATCTGCAGTTTTTATTTCCCTTGTTACAGTATTTTCTAGCTGGAAAGCATTCAAAATGATGCTATTTCCTGATTAGGTACCTTTTTAGAATTCCCTATCAGCCATTTTCCTCTTTTTTTTTTTTTTCAGCCGTTTCTGGTTTCTAGGTAATAAAAGCCATTGAATAGTTTTTGTGTGTGTGACTGTGGTGTCAGCAGAAAATAACTGTCTGGGCCGCAAAGGAGAATTTATTTAACCTAGTCTTTAGATTACAGTGAAGAAATGAGAAGGAGAAATGTGTTCTGGGACGTTTTCAGCCTTCAACAATTCAATAGCTATGCCTTTTTCAACCTCACCTGGCTGAAACATATGCTCATACAGAAGTTCAGCTATTCAATTGTGTTTGTGATATTTTTTTTTTTTTAAGATCTTCATTGCCCAGAACAATGACATCTCAGTAACTTCATCAGTCCCTTTTCTGCTTAGGACATCCCATTGCCTTTGTTGTTGGAATACCTGCAGATTTCTTTGAGAAAGTGTGACTGAACCAGCCAGTTTGACTTTTCTGTGGAAAGCAAGCTGTGAGCCCTCTATCAAACTTGGTTGAATCATTTTTACCTGGAGCAATATTTTAATGAAGCGACTAGGCTGTGATTGGAGGGGTTACATCCATCCTTTGAGGAGGATGGTGTCTGCTGAGTGACTGCTTGTATTCCCACAGCAGTTTGGAAGGTGCCTGCAACGTTCCATGTGATGTGACAGAGCAGAGCAAATAGGAGACCAATTAGATGTAGGCACAGAGTGGGGCAAAGCAGGTCTGAGAGTTAGTGAAAGTGTCGTAGATGTTTGTGTGCAGGAGAGAGGAGGAGAAAGGCTCAAGCCTTGAGGTGAGTCGCTGGAAACACAGCACCACTGAGAGTTTCAGATGAAGATGAGCCTCATTCTCTGAGTATCCCTGTTAACGTCTTCCAGGAAAATATTGGCAAGTTTAAAACAGGAAAAAGAATAATATTCTCCACATCATATGTGATGGCTGTTAAAGATGCCACAGGTTGCCAGGCCATGTTCCTACACTCTTCATTAGTACCTCCAGTACCAATCCCACCAGCAACAAACCACCCATCTAGGTGGACCTGCAGCAGAAGAGAATGTGTGTTTAAGAAGGTCTAGGACCAAAGGGGTAGAAAAGGATACCCTGAACGAATCTCTTTTGTTCTGTAACCTCCAAGTACCCCTCAAAACCAGTGATGGGGTATCAGCAAAGCTATCTAAGGACTCATGACTGGGCCCATTTGAAAGCAGGACAGCAGTTAAAGGAACTTCATGCAAGTCCACTAATGGCACATGGGTTGTCTGCAAGACCTGAGCATTTACTTAGAATCATGATAAAAATTTGTCAGACTCCTGCCTTAACATGTTTCACACAGGCTTTTCTCTCAACAGCATGTATGCCAAGGGCATTAGCCCACAGGCCTTACAAACAGCGGGGTAAACTTTTTTGGCAGCTTGATTTTTCCAGCTGGACCCAGGGCTGGAAGCAATGAGCACAAACTGAAATACAGGAGGTTCTGTCTGAACATCAGGAAACATTTTTTTACCGAGGGGGGTGACTGAGCACAGGAACAGGTTGCCCAGTGAGGTTGTGGCGTCTCCCTTCTTGGAAGGATTGCCTCCATCATTTTATTTCTGGCTTCCCTAGTAAGCTTTGTGCTCTTTACGGATGTCTCTGGAGATGGTTTGTAGGATTCAACTGAAGTAGCTTCCTAGCTATGGAATCTAATCAAGGACCACAGAGTACAATAGAGTTATGGAAGGTCTTTAGAAGGCTTTAAAGTGCAAATGCAAAACTCAGTGAAACAAGTGCAGCAGCAGAGCAACCTGGTGCATTAAGCAGAAAGGTTCAGAGCCATCTGCAAAGACCACTAAAACTTACAGGGAAGGCAGAAATCAGAGAAAGAGGTAATAATCAGTCTTCAATGTCTCAGAAGCATACGGGCATCTTTCCACATTATGCTACACAAATGTCTTTTGTATTGCAGAATCAGCCTTTAGGTGATTAAAAAAAAAGAGGGAGGCACAGCAGTTTTAATAGAGAGCTCAGATATAGACTGAAGCTCTTAACTTGCTTAAAGTCCTCATTTTGAAGGAGCAATCTGGTTACCATTAAAAAAAAATCTCCCTTCCCAAAAAATTTTGCATATTGGCATTAATAGTTTCCTTTTTCTGCTCCATTACATGTCTTTTTTTTCTAAGAGGTGAGAAAAAAGTGACAGGAAGGACACTTTGATAGGAATGGTAGCGAAGACTTGGGTAAGGGAAGGTGGGTGGTAGAGGAGATTCGTTATGTGATACAAAACCTATCACTTCCGTGTCCAGATTCTTCTCTGTCCAGCCCAATACCACCCTAATAAATCTCCACCTCTTGGCTAGTGTCTGCATCCAGGCCATATCATTAGTCACTGGTGACAATTACTGTTAGTCCTCACTGCCAGTATAGAAATTCAGTCTGAGCAGCCTGGCTGGGCGAGAAACCAGTCTCTGTGTGCTGAGAAACGTTTGCTGCAGCGATGTGTGGTCTAGGAGTTGGTACCTCTGACTGTTGCCCAATGCTATATCCATGCTGTGCTTCCATGTCTTGGACAACATTTGCTGGTCTTGTGTTACCAAGTGTGTCACTTCCCATAGTGACATTCCAGAAGCTCAGAGATCCTGCAATCATCAGTAATAAGAATGTTGCCACTTAATTTGCACCGCTGATTCAGAACAAGGAGATAACCTTCCCAATGATCTGCCTTTAAAGGGAGCTCATTTGTTACTGTTACTCAGGGAGAATCTTGTTGAGTTTGGAAACTGCAGTGTTAATTAAAAGGTCTCCAGAAACCATCTGTGAGTTTCTATTACAGCTTGAGATTTGTTCCCACTGATTCCTGCAGTGGGGGGAGAGCAGGGGTTACATACTGATGGCTTGTAATTCCATCCCCATTTGTGTATTGATCGTTGTGGGCACGTTCACAGTACGAGTTATTAAGGTCAGTAGTGCCATCTCACTGTTCTCCCTCTATGGCATTTTCCCCCAGTGACCCAAGTTGTCCCTGTAAGGATGTTTTCTGCTGTTACGTATCTGACATTTCTGCAACTGTGCGTTTATTCAGCAAAATTCCTCCAGACATGCTGTCATGGATTGTTCCAAGCCACAATCCAACAGGACAGAAGGTGCCTGAGTTAACTTCAGCAGTGAAATTATACAGCAGAAGGCATTATTAAAAGTGGATCTTTAGTCCAATAAATCCTCTCTTATGAGTCAGAGATTGGAAGGAAATCAGAGAAGGGCAACAGAAACAGTTCCAGAGCTGAGGGTTGGGTTGGAAGGGATGTGTTAAGGGAGGGAAAGGCATCAGTGCTCGATAAAGGAGAAAACTGAGGATGTAATGTGCTGTACTAAGAAATAGGAAGGAATGTTTTCAGGAAACCAGCAACGAATGTAAAATATTTTAGACTTCTATAGGAAGTTCTAGTTCAGAGATTTTAGCTCTGCAAAATGGAGGTTTCCAAGCATGTAGTGAATATGGATGCAGGTATGTGATTTAAATCAGTCTTTGCCCTGCCAGGGATGTGTCCTTTGATTTAGCCCATAACCAAGAGTGGGAAGGGCAGGGGTTACTAGTACCCTCCCTTTTGGTACTTACCTGTATGCAAGAGACGTTTTTGTTCCAACAGAAGAAAAATCCCTCTCATTTGCAAAGGATAACAAGTAATTTGGGAGCTGAAGAAAGCTTTTCTTTTCCAATGAGTGTGTGTTAATTAACTGTCTGTCTCACAAATGAAGTATTAGTAGAAGGTGCTTAAGTAAAATGCCCTGAAGCTGCCACTTTGCTTCTTAACCATCTTCTCTGGGAAAAGATGTTGGGATCTGCTGTGAAACCCAGTCACAGAACTGAGGAGATCCTGCAGCAGTCCTGCAAGAAAGATGCTGGCAGGGTTTCTATCCTAGCTCTGTTAGATCTCTTGGCAGCTTTTCATTTCAGTGACGACAGTATTCTTTTAACCCACCTTTTCTACCTGTTGGGTTTCTTGGAAGCATCTTCTCTGGTTTGTGCTGCATATATTCTAGGATGCTGGATTTTGGATTCATTGTGTATGTCTAGTCTAGGTACATCTGATCTTAAAAACTACTAGTTAAAGGAGTTTTTAGGCTCTTGGCTCTGAGGGTATGCTGATGTTTTCCCAGTTCATTAGGGGAACAGCACATGCCACCATCCTGACTTCAGACTGTTGGGCTCCAGCATGGTGGGTATGTGGCTGTTTTCCTTTTGCTCTCTTTGTTGCTGAAGGTGGTGAGCATTTCCTTGTGCCCGCTCTGGGCACTGGCTCTCTGGTCTCCATTTTTGACTTAGCATTAGGTATTTTTTTACTCTTCTTGGTTATTGCCTTTTACTTATCTCCCATGCCACTTCTTGTGAGAGCATCGTGGTGATGAAGGCAATGGGGACTGCCCTGTGAGCACCCCCTGCTTCCCTCAAGGGGACAGGGCATCTCTGTGCCACGCAGGAAACCAGAAAAAGGCAGCAGAGTTGCAGGCAAGGATTTGTCCCAGCTTGTCAGCTACCCATCAGAACAGACATCAGCAGCGTGTTTCAGTCAATGCTTCAGCACCTCCTTTCTTCATCTCCCTGGGAAGGCAGAAAGGACAACCCCAGCTCCATTTTCACCAGGGAAAGGTGAGAATTACTCACTGCAGCTCTGGGCGAGTTTGTATTGGCATGATTGAAGCAGGCTGGTAATAACAGCAGGGAGTCCGAATTGCTCTGCATAGGGTGACAGCACCATGGAGTGAGTGTCCTTGCCCTGAGCCTCAGGGATTTCTGGCTTGGGGTGGGAACCTCTCCATCTGCTCTAGACAGGATGTTTGGTCCCAGTGTTAGCAGCTGAGGGCTCTGGTAATACTACTCCATACAGAACTTTGCTAGGGTGCAATGGCTTGCACAATTTAATTATTTTAATTGGACTATAAGAGGGAAAATAATTCCTCCTTTCAGCAGGAATAAGCAGGATATGGAATGTCAGAATTTTTTAAAATGAGCTCTGCTGAAGGCAGAGGTGCAGAGATATGTAGTCAGCGTGCTTTAACGAGATTTGGCTGTAATTTTGTGATGAAATTATTCTAGGTTAAACTCAATCACAAAGGAATGTGTTTCATTGTATTAAGGCATATTTGAGACTCAAAAATCTCATTCACAGTATTGGTGAGATAAAAACTATCAGAAATTATGTCCTTTTGAGAGATTTTTAATTCTCCAAATAGATGTTGGAGAACAAATACCACTCCTAATGCTGGGACCAGATACACCAGGATGTGATAATTCATGGATTTCTTTTTCAAATAGTTATTAAACTGAGAAAAAGCAATGCAGATTTGCAAAATATTGATGTTATTATAGAAGACTTAGACATAGAAAGCGACCTTCAGCTGAGAGATCATGGGTTGTTTCAATTCAAATTAAACGGAAGGCTAAACATTCAACTGTAACTAAGATTTATTATTTCATAAAAGTGAAAGAAACTAATTATAGAGGCAAACTAGGCTGCAGAGCTCCAGACTTGAATGCAAAAGTGGCTTGGATTTCTTTTTTTTCCGCTGTGAAAGAGGAAAAGAACCTATAAAATTAATATACCAGACAAAGGGAAAATCTGGTAGGGAAAAACTTAGTCTAACAGATTAAAAAAAAAAACACACACAAAAAACCCAGCACCCTGAAAGATGAAAAAGGGGATATTTGAAGCAGGCAAGAAGTCCACAAAAACACAAAACGTGATGCAGTGAAGCATAAAGGACAAATGAGAATTACAAATGCTGAGAGGATGAGGAGGAATTAGACCACTAAAATAAAAAAGGAAAACATAAGGGGAAAATAAAAGGAAACAAATAGTAAAACACTGTTTAACCAGTAAAACCAAAGCAAGAAAGAAGTGACCTCATTTGCAGTGAGGAACCAGCAGGGATTGAAGGTGATTTAAAGGGATCCCTAAATAAGTGAGCAGAAGACAATGCTCCTTCATTTGCCTAGCAGGGAGGGTGCTGCTGGGGAGGATGGAGAAAGTGACTAGAAAGAATGAAGCAACTGTATCTAAGGATGAAATAGTGCCCCAGACTGCTGAAGGGTCCAACATACCAACGTGCAAGTCTGCTGACATACAGTTTTGTGAAGGCCATGTGGAAATGTGCTTTATGCTGGGGTGTGCAGGAATTTTATTTAAAAATCAGCAAAATAAACATCATGGGGTCATCCTTTTGATTTAAGCATTATTCAAAGAGGAAAGAATTCTTTAAAATGGTGGAGATGAGAGAAAATGTAACTTGCATTTAATAAAGGTAGATTGTGCAGGTCACTCTGTTGCTGGTCTTTGTAAAATAACTGGCTTTATAGATTAGTGGAATGCAGTAAATCTGAGTTACAGGTATTTCTGTAGAGTGTTTGCTGTCATGTCACATGTGTTACTAGTCCAGTTGGGAAAGGCAAGATTAGCTGAAGAGAGGATTGCAGAGTGTGTGAGCATCCCTGTAGTGGAGATGACAACAGGTTGTGCTCTAAGGATGACTCTGGCCTGGCTGCAAAGCTGCTGAATCTTAGTGAGGGAAGTGCATGGTGAGACCAAATCTGAGAGGTGCTGTCACTGCAGTGGGCAGCTGGAATAATCCATGGGGAGAACTGGACAGTTCTAGGGCACTGGAGTTACAGAAACAGCCATTCAACCAAAGGTTGCTGTGTTCTTGGACCAGATTTTCTAATAACCGCTTAATAACTGTGCTCTGAGTTACTAAGTTTGCTGGAAACAGCAGCTTAAACCTCAGCTGTATTATGTACATCAGGCAGTTGTGAACTGTTAGGGAAATGCAACTCAGAAAGTGCCAGGTGACCGTGCAACTTGTAATAGGCACAGACTACCCACAGTCGCTCAGGACATACTGATAATGCTAAAGGAATCATTGCAGAGACCCTGTCTAACTTGCACATGCATGTCTGATTAATTGTATTTAAAAAGATTGGGCAGACCAAGTTCAGAGAAGGTCTTTTCATATGATCTGCATTCAACTGATTTGTTTAGTCCCCAGCAAAACGGAAGATGAGAATACATTATAATTACTATATAAATTAACACCAGGGGGTAAATACCAGCAATGTTTATGCTGAAGGCCAAAGCTGGCACAAGAACAAATGGTCACTGCCTGGCAGTGAATCCAACCCAGTAACTCATCTAAAAGTGAAACTTGATAGACCTATGAAAGGGATGATGAGATATTGCCAGGAACAAGGAGAGTACTTTCTTTCTAGTAATCTTCCTCTGTGCTGGAACAGCAATTTTTTATAGCAAAAGGTCCAATTATGGTGAAATTGTTTTTTTAAATGGAAGTAATTTATAAATGACACGGAGGACAAATTATAAATGGCAAAAGCCCTGTAAATATTCCCTTGAAAATTGCAAAATGCCTATAAATGCACCTGTGCAGGGTGCTCTCTGTGAACTGGAACATGTGAAAGGAAGGGAGTTATAAAACATGGGTTATGGTGGTACCAAAGGCCGTTGCAATGTAAGCCTCTGTAAATGATTGAAGTTGATTTCGTGTTGTTAAACTGAGGGACTTTTCCTCACCACCCTTTGCTGAGAGATGCAGATGTTTATGATGTTTTCATCTCACTTGTGGCTCAGTGATTAATATTCTGCAAGTTGCTGAGCTTATGGATACCAGCGATTTCCTGCTCTACTTAATGTACTTAAGTCAGACTGGTTTGTTTTTCTTCCTCTTGCTAATATCCACCTGGTGAGTTAATTGTGTAGGAAAGCAGCCAGTGAAGACAGAAAATGCAGAAAACATGACATCAAGCTCAGCTGGGAGTATTCGGCAGTTCAGACCTACGTGCATTAGAGAAGGGAGCATGTAAGAAGCTGCAAGTCTGCAGTGGCAGAGGAAGCTGTTTCTGGTGGTGTTCCCTCAGTGCAGTTCTGAATTGTGAGCAGGAGTGATGGGTTCTGTCCTGAGCTGTCCTGATCTGACTGCAGGAAAAGGCAAACCATGTGCACGTTGTGGTCTTCCTCTCCCTGTGAGGGCTGGGTGTCATTCTTGAAAGTGAACAGATAGTAATTTATAAAATTTGTCCCTCTCTTCCTCAATATCTGTTGCCATTCTGCTAACTGATGGGAACTCAGGCGATGTTCTTTGGTTTCCAAGACTAGATTAAAACCAAAATGCTGGAGGAGAAGTATGTGACAGTGTTTGCTTATTCTTGGGTAAGAATTATCAGGGTATGGCTGGACCCTCATCATTGTGACTTTTGTCTCCAAGCAGATCATGTGTAACAGCAGCATTTGGGAGTGCTGGGCCCAGTACTTTGGTTGCACATTTCCACTTTGTATAAATAAATATCCAGTGGTTCAGGGTTCTGAACAAAAGCCTTAGTACTTGTGACAGAGAGGTTTAACAACGAGGCAGAATCCTGTACTGAGACTGGACTGTATTGGTGTCTTCTGGGGAGACTGTTCTCCCATTCACAGAAGCATTGGTGGTTGAACTAAGAGAGACAGTGGTCTTTCCCTCCAGCCCATCCCTGCTTTCTTCCAGGTCTGGTTTTCTTCATCCTGGCAGTCTCTGTACTAATTCCTCCTTCATTTTATCTTCTGAAATTGGGTAATCTCAGTAGGTCCCTTTATCAATCCCTGCCCAGTCAGTCCCAGTTTACCTCTTACCTTCCTCCTTTTCCCACATTTCCCTTTGTGTCTCAGCTTGCTGGACCAACTTCGCCTCATTTGTATTCAAATTGGCCAACTCCTCCATTTTGTCAGGATCCAGCAGAGAAGATAGATGAAAAGAAATCTCTCTGCTGTCAATTCAGAGCAGTCCTGGCACATCCTGTAACCATCCAGAGTCGAAATTGCCAGGAATTTGTTCACTGGAATGCATTCAGTTTGGACAGAATCAGTAGGAAATAACAGCTCTTGAACTATAGCACATCTCCCCTGTACTCATGTGTGAACTGCTCATTTTCACAGATCATCAGCTTAGCTAAAGCTTGGGTGAATATTCTTTACTCTGAAGGATGAAGATGAGGGATGTTTCTGCAAACTTCACCAGAATTAACGTATATTTTTCTTACTTCCCCCCCCCCCACCCTGAAATGTGTGAGCTGTCACAGCTGAAAGTTTCCAGGTGAATTCATCTTGAAATAGTTGAAATTATCAATCAAAGAGTTAAAACTTGGCAAAGTAATAAGCGTTTGAAAACGGGGGGTTATCATGGGAGTTGTCAGACAACTGTAATAATAGTTTCACCTACAACAGCAGAATTTGGTAATGCAATGTAATTCTGAGGCATCAGCACTGCACGGATGAACACCATTAGATAAATGGGACCTAAGAGAGTGCAGAACACTAGTACCTTGGCACTTAATAAGGCTGTGGTTCTACTTTTATATCCGTAAGGGTTCTACGAGCACAGTAACGAAGTGGAAAACAACTTGTTACTCCTAGGATGCAAATGTAGCAGAGCCCATGCTGAGGGCAGTCAGTCCCCAGTGCTGTGCCACCCCTTAGCCTCCTTGTCTGGCTCATGTTTCCACCTCACAGCTCAGGTTTGAGTGAGATTTGTGGCAGTGCCAAACTGATGGATCACCATTCCATTTTCTGAAGTGCCCTCACTGACAGCATGGATTGTGCCAACGAATCTAACCGCTGAAGTCCAGGATAGCAACTCCAGGCCATTTATCAATTCAATTTGAGGCTTACAAGGTAGAATTTCTAACTTCTCCCAGTGTCAATATCAAGACTACAAGATACCCATCCCCAGCAGGTTTCCTCCTTGTGTACCTCTCTCCTCTGCTCAAGTGTAATGAACAGATTAATCCTGGAGCCTGTGTGTCAGTTTAGCCTATCATTACTGAATAGACAGAAGAGAAAAAGCATGGGACAAAGGGATCATATGCCTCCTGGTCATGCTCACCCTCTCGCTCATTTTCTTGACAATTTGTTTTGTTGCCCTTGGTCTGTCCTGTTGCAGGTAACATTCACTCAATATGAATTCGGTTTCTGCATTCCAACACAGCGCATCTAAAAATGCAAAAGTAGAAAAGTGAGGGGGGCTGTAGCAGAAGAAAAGGTCTTTGCAAATTTCCACCAGCTGGGGAGTTGTCCGGGGCTGTTGGGAGGTTGTTTGAGACTCTTCTGCAGATCTGTCAAGTCCAGTTTCTGCTTATAAGCTACACTGAAAAAGACCTGCTCTGTGGGCTACTCAGTGCCATGTAACAATAGACTATGAAAACTCTTTTTGCTGTATGGCTAACGGCTAAGAGTCAGGATGAGACCAGATGCAGGGTACTTCCTTTTCAGATAGCTGTCAGAGACCTTGGCTCTGGCCAGCTCCCGTATTTTCCAAAACGTTCTGCGAGGAGGAGATTCCATGAGTCATCCTGGTCATGGTGATGAGCTGAGCCCACACAGAAGTGTTGGAAGTGCTTTGCTGTGACAGTAGGTTATGACTTTCTTCTTGCCGCAGGGAACCAGTGTTGCAGTGGGATAATGTTAGTGGGAAACGCACAGTTGTTTCCACTCACTCTCCTGCTTAAATGGGCTGCAGTTTGGTTCAGGGAGTTCAGTCCAGGCTCTTCTTCATCTGGTCTCCTCTTTAGAAACATCACTGCCTAGACAACTAGAGAGCTTCTGCATATGTCTGGTAGTTTGGGAAGGGAGGCAGTTGTCATGGTTATGGATGCTGCGGGAGAACCAAAATAGATGTATAGAAAGACGGTGATAGAAGCTGGCGCAGATCCTGTCTTTTCTGTACATGAGCTGACAGGATGTAGCATGGAGGAACCACCTGTGTCCTGGCTCCCTCCTGCTCCCTCAAAGACAGGGCGAGCCACGTGGTTGGCCTTGACAGCTGCAGGCGGCAAAGGAAGCCGAGCTGTCTGAAAAAGGAGAAGTCATTGCAGTGAAAGTTTCTGGGGAGAAAATAGACAAGTGAAGATGTTAATTTGTTAGAAATAAAACACATTTCTTGAGGTTTATATTGCAGGAAGTGAAAAATGTCAGCGTCTGAGAGTGTAAAACTTTCTCATTCCTTCAGTTATTTCTCTTCCCGCTCTTGGAGGGAAATACCAAGACATAATGCTGTCTTTCATCTTCTCAAACAGGTTGCCAAATGCTGTTTGTTTTTAACAGTATCATTTTTACTGTTTCTCATAATCATGAAACACTTCCTTGGGCTTTTCTATACAAATGCATCAAAGCTCCAGGTGTGGGGAGTTCCACTGAAGGCACAGCAAGCTGCTCCTCAGTGGGTGGCTGCTTCAGGTGGCCAGCTGAGTGTAGAGGGGAAGCAGAGCACCTCTGAGGCTCCTGCTGCAAAGGTCCACCCAGCCCCTGGAGAAGCCAGCCCAGCCTGCACATCACTTTGTGAATCATGTGTAAACCACTGCAAGCTGTGAATCTCAGTCACAAGCCCCTGAGAATTAATGGGCAGAGCAGTTCATCTCTGCAGCAGGCATGTAGATAAGCAGCTCAGTTCATCTTCTCCTCCAGGTTTGCAGTTGTACCTGTAGGGCAAAGGAAGTCAGAAGACGGCAAGCAAAGGCACTGGGAGGAGGTGGTGGGGAACTTCAGTCGAGGATGGTGTAGGGTTTTGGACAGAGCCTTGGTTGAACTCTGTACCCAGGACCTCACTGGATCCCCAACAACAAGAATTTTGATGGAATTCTGGCTGTAGGCATCAGGTCCTGCTGTATCATGCCTCACTCCAGTACTTTTCCTCTGTCTGCTACAAAGCATAGAACTACCTGGACATTTGCTTGTAACAGCACTGGAGAAAGGATTAAAGCAGAAGGGTTGTGCTGAATGCTTTCTAACCCAGTTCTCCCTTTTGAAAGCCTCTTATAGTAGGGTTTTAAATTGGTTTAGGGACAGAGCCTGAATGTGATAAGATGTTAGTTAACATGATGGGATAATCAAGTCACTTTGATTTCTCCCCAGGCAAACCTCTCTGCAGTCTATTAAAATGAAATATGATGCCACTGCCATTTCCCTCAGCTGTAGTCAAGGAGATATTTGTTTTAATTCAGCACGAGATTGCCCCACAGGCTCTGATTTCTACTATCCATATTGACGTTTGTAATTTATTGCCCTTTTACAATACACACTAAAAGGATGTTGTATTTGCCAGGCTGGCTTTTGAGAACTTCATCTCTGAATCAGTCTGTATAGGATACACTGAAATTGTTCTCTGTCTGTCGTTAATGTAGTGTGTCATACAGTATTAACACAGGCTCCGTTCGTTTTTCAGACAGCCGTGGGTTCAGTAAGGAACACAAATAGAATACAGCATATTCACAGAATGTAGTCATAATATCCTGGATGTGATTAAAACAGAGGGGCCCCTCTTGTCCCAGCTTGTGTTAAATGGTCAGCATGTTTCTGATTAGCTGGTGCTTTGCCTTCAAATATAAATGACTTGAGGAGGTAGGTTGAACCAGCTCATAGATGATGGTACGTGTTACTGTCATGTTTCATCCAGCAGGGATGCATTTCATTAAGAGGTGTATAATTTATGAGGTATGTTGGGATGAAAGATGCTGCAAAATTGCAAAACCCTGTTTTAAACTCCCAGTTTAAGCAAGCCCATGAGAACTGTAACTCTCTGAAGGTTACAGGCATGGATGCCACGTGAAGCTGTGCTCAGGTCAGAGTAGGTGATGCAGGCACCTGCTTCCACTCTTTCATCTAATACATTTTCTAGTTAGCAGACCTGAGTTTCATAGACCTAGACTTTTTCAAAGGGAGAATGACAAATTGACAAGATGTTATATTTTTCAATTAGATGAATTGAAACAAAAAATTCATTTTGGCATTGATATGTCATAACATTGATTTGATTGAAAATGTCCTTTCTGCTGTGACTGGTTCCACTTCAATTTCTCCCCTTCCTGATTTGTTTTTTTGACTGGTTAATACATCAGTATCTTGTCTTGTGCTGAATCAAGAACATTCCAGACATTCAGAGAAAAAGAAACTTTTCCTAGCAAGTCTGGTGATTCACTCCCACTGTGACATTCAGCCTGTGATGTGAGGATCTGCAGCCCCCCATGTTGTGTTATATTCTGGTGGTTATGTATTTCACTGCTTTGTTTCTTCTGGAGAGCAAAACAGTGGTAAAATGTGGCCCCACCACATGATGGTACCAAAGTATTATTGCGACTAAATATCCTGCAGGGTTTTCTGGTTTTTAAGGTGAAAGAAGAAAGGTAAAAGTAAAATTGCTGGATGCAAAAAGAGCTGTTGAACTAATTCAGATGAGATTCCTTTGGGACATCGCTGAGGATTTATAGTTGGATCTCGCTGTAGCTCAGTTTGTTTAAGATACTTTAGTGGAGAATCAGAGATGCCTAAAACCCCTTCATCTTTCCTATCTATCTCTTACTCTTGCCCGTTTCAAAGGCTTGGCTTATTAGAAAAATACAATAAAAGACTAATTGCAAAGAATGGGGGATTTTAATGACTTCATTTACATATAAAGAATTAGTGGCAGAAAGAATTAGCTGAATGCTTTTTCTGGGTTTTCATGTCAAGGAAATGTAAGTTTGAGCAGTGCAGTTTGGAATACTCTGGGATTACATTCCTCTCCTTTCCCTAGCAGCTCGTCCTCATTCATTTCAAGACACTTTTTCTCCCATGAAATTTCAAGCATGAAGGGAACTTTTAATGTTTTCTTTATACTTTTGGTGAAAAGCCTGCCATTTTTGACTGCAGATCTGTTTGTCACATGGTGTCAGGAGGGGATAGTGCTTGTGTACTGAGAGCCTGAGGAAACACTGACAAGCCTGAGGAACAAGGTTGTCTTCCCTAGATATGTCCGTTGCCAGTGCCTACAGATGCAGGTAGACACATTCTGAAGTCTGGCCTCAATAAAACTGTTGCAGTTCATCTTTCATCACCTTGTCACCAGTACTTGGCTCCATTTTCCAAACAAAGCACCAGTGGAGTGTCCCACCAGTTTGCGAAGTTATGCATTATTTTAAATTGTCTTTTTCTTGCGGAAGCTGAATAGACTTTTCTACCTCATCAGCATGGTGCTTTGTTCCCATCCAAGTGGCAGACTGAAGTGCTGTCCCAGCTGCAGGACACTTGCCATGTCCTGATGTGGTGGGCCAATGCCACCCCAGTGGTATATCTTACTGAACCTGGAGAGCAGACAGCTCCCTTCCCTGCCTTGGTGCAGGACAAACCACAGTTTGGATCTGGCGTGTCTTTGTACCACATGTAAGACACCATACATACTAATATCACTACCTAAATACAGTAGTTTCCTGTCATTTCCATAGAGGTCTCAGGAGGCTTTTTACTGTTCCTGGAAGGCCGCTGTAGTCCCCACACTTCATTCCAGTGATTGAGCCTCTGGGACATGATGTGCATTTTCTCCTTGCTTTGCGATCTTGGCAGCCCCTCTGGTTGCTCCATTCCTTCTTATCCACTGCTGGTTAAGAATCCCAGTTCTCCATTAAAACTGCTTTCCTGTTTAAAATACAAGATTAAAAGGAAGTCATAAAGAGCTTCAAACTCCCACTTGGTCAGATACAGTGGAAATGGGAGTTGTTTTATGTAAAACATAAAAGTGCATGGACAAAATGGAAGAGGAAAAAAGCCTCAGTGACCTCAAATAAGTAACAGAAGTCACTTTGGATGATCACTGATTTAACTTTCTTCCTGAGGCTTGATACAGCCACTGGATTTAGAGTCTCCCTGTTTGACGAGATGTTCAGAGCAGAGTGGGTGGATCAGACTGTTAAGAACTTTTGGCTGAAGGAGTGCGAGGAGCTTGTTTCAGTTTAGGTGATAAATGGAAAAAAATCTTGCCAAGTACCCCAAATGGACATAGTATGGACTCACAACATCTCTCCTCTTGCTGTCTCTTCTCATACTCCACTTGTCCTTCATATGACCTCTGTCCCCCGGCGTGCTTGTGGGGTGACCTCCCATGGGACTACTGTATTTTTGACACAGTGCTGCAAGTTTGAAGAGCCCTCCAGCTTCTCCCTAAAACTTGAGCTTCACCTGTGCTTCTGAGAGTTGGGAATTCAGATTTCACTGGGACGCCCTTCCCTGCTTCACAAAACTCAAGAAGCATCTTGCATACATTCATCTGTATTCATTTCATGCTTATGGTTTTGAAATATCTGGGGGGATGAAAGCTGGGATTCTGGAAAATGCTAAGACTTTTTTAAGTTGCCACTCCATCATGGTGGGTTGTTAACCTAGTCTAAACAGAGAGAAATGTTGTGGTTCTGCAGAGATGCTTCTATACAGAGCTTTATAAAATGTCAGTGTGGACCCAGATGCTGAACCCCCAGCCAGCTGTACAGTGTCTGTTTTTTGTGGGTCCCTCCTGCAGCCACTGATGAAGTTCTGTTGATTTGAAATAGACCACATTTGATACAGATTCATCATGCAGTTCAAGAATATTTTCCAATCCTGATACATTCTAGGTTGGTTGGGTTTAAATTATACAAGCTTAAAGATACAAAGAAAAAAATGTCCTAAACCCAAAGATATTTATTTGGTTGTACATCAAGAAGAATGGTTTTTCATCCTGCGTTAAGATTTCTTCCGATACATCCATAATAAAGCTCAGCGAAACAAAACAGTATCTCTTTTCATGTGCGCTGATTCATCACTGACATGAACATTGTTCCTCTTTCTGTCAAGGGAAGAGATGGCTCAGTCTTTGATCTTCAGAGTGGCTGGGGATGGAGAAGCTCTCAGAAATCCATAATCTCTCTCTTCTTTAGCCTTATCTATGTTGAGAGAAGGTTCCTGCAGGTTTTTCTATATCAAAATGACTGTTAACTTTGGTTGAAGGTTTTGATTTCCCTCCCACTTCTAGAAGTCTTCCTACTCTGTGGTGGATCTCCACGTATCCACAAAGAGGTGTTGGTGTACCACGTCAGGGTGAAAATTGGCATATGTAAATTCTTCCAGAATGATACCCACAAAATTAAGAAGAGTCAGCTCATTTTTCTTCTGATCTCCTGACCTGGACTGCAGCTCCTGTAGTTCATGGTGACTATTACAGTGGTTTAGCCAGGCAGGAATTAGTAAGACATCTTGAACATGTAGGAACTGCAGCATGGCTTATCTCAGAGATGGGAATATGGACGTAAGGTCCTTCAGTATAACCTTTGATGAGGCATCAGAGTGTCCTAGGAACAAATGGTAGGGAAGGTTATGCACTGTGTTCCTCATGTCTGCCCTTCTACAATTACAAATAACTATGTCATTGATTTTATTAAATACAGATTCACAGAATATCCACTCGGAGTTTGACAAAATGCCTCTCTAAAAAGACCATGCTTAAAGAGCATAATAGGAAGTGCCAAAGACCACAATAGCAGTGTTAATTTTATGACTGCAGAGGACGGAAATGAGACATTACGTTCAAACTTCGCATAAAGAAACAATATTTTTATATAAATGGAGACCGAAGCTCAGAACATTTTGACTGGATATTATTTAGTGGCTCTTGTTCTCTCCCAAACAGGATGTTCCAAACACAGACAGATCCTTTATCTAGAAGAATATATCCATCAGAGAATCCACTTGCCTGCCTCTTCTGTTCATAAAATGTGTAATTCCTCAGTCATCATTCACACGTACTGTTACATTGATTTCCTTGTCTGTAGTTGATGAAAATGGTTCCATTCAGGCTAAATTTGCAAGGAGGAACAAGGATATGCATGTGAGGGGGGAACAGAACTGAGCTCATATACTACATTAATGCCCAGAGTTTTCTAGCAGTGCAGCTAAACTTTATATATGCGGACAAAATGATGCTGGTAGTTTAGTTAATTAAACCATCTCCAGCCTCCTGTTATAATACCCATTAATCCTTAATACTAAAATAACGGAATGTACCCAGACACTGCAAACAGCTTTAGGAATTGTGAATTAATTAACCCTCAACCCACCCTATCTAGCTTGGGATGATAGAAGGGAAGGGAAGACAGAAGGAGGGAAATTACCGCGTCATGCCTTCTGTATCACCTCTGTGCTGAGCCTTGGTCCTCAGCAGTGTCAGGACACCATTCATTGCCTCTTACTGATGGGTTTATGAGTAGTACATAAAAGCATAAGTAAAACTGGTATGTTTTGTACTGGTAAGGTCCCTTAATAGGTATTTCCAGTAACTATTTGCTAGGTGGAAAAAAGATTAAGAAAAAGTAACAACAAAAAAACCTTATGATTTGTGTTGAAGTGGAGCTGCGTGGTACATGGGGGCAATCCTTTGGGACTCGCTGATGTCCAGTGGTCTCCTGTGGTCAGCACTGTTTTCATCTCTGTTTTTCTTGACTCATCTTCCAGGCAGTAGGTCAGGATAAGTCTTTGCCTAGACCATCTCTGCTATCCAGAATCAACTTATGCAGGTTCTTCCTGCCTGTCATCAAGTGTCATTCAGTGAGTGAAGTGATAAGGGGCAGCTGGAAAATCATTCTGTTCCATGGAGCTCTCAGTGCCACACAGTCACGAGAGCTTGAGAACAGTTTGGGGGAAGCCAATAAGATTGGGGTGCCCAACTCAATTGGAGCACTCAAACCCAGGGAGGGCCCACACCTCAGACCTTCCACTGCAGTTCTGCAAGGCATATACTTTGGTTTTGATAAAGCACTTTTGAATAGAAGCTTCTTTCAAGCTTTGGGGTTTTTTTTAGGCAATGCTATGCTTTGCTTATTTGGTCCACTGAACAAGAGCCTGAGAAGAGACATGTGTATGTCCTCTTGAGATTACTGTGTGATCAAAGTCAGGCATACAACTCCCTTTCTTGGGCAGGCAGGGCTGGCTGTAGCTGGGGATGGGGACAGGAGGGTGGATGTACGAGTGGGGAGTGTGCACTGTGGGGGCTTGGCAGGTGCAACCTCCCTCCCTGACAAGTTAATCCAACTCTGCTTTCTCCAAAGTGGAGAGCTCATCTGGGTAGCTGCCCCTTGGCCCATCTTCACCAGCAGATGGAAAGACCAAAAACAGAGGGAGGATCCTCCTTGCAAAGTCCCAGTACAACTCTGGGCAGGGGGTTTAAAGCACTGGGAAGGAACAAAGTGCTCTGCCAGCACATGTGGGTGTTCTCGGTGGATTTGGGAAGAATCTCTATGGGTGACAACTAGCAACCTGTACAGGCTGTGGTTCTCAAACACTACCTATGAGCCATCAGACGGGAGAGATCACAGCCAGTTCATTTGATGTTTGAATCAAATGAGGCTACATTCAATAAAGCAAATCCAGGGAGTGTCGCAGCCCCCTTCTGCTGCTGCTGCTGCCTGTGGGTTTGTTGTCAAGGTTGTTAAACAACCTTGACAAATGTTCTTAATAAGTGACAGGCTGCCTTGGCAGGGTTTCCATGGACATCAAACGTGCTGCTCGAGGTTAATCCAGCCATCCCACTCCCACTTGGGAGGGATGGGAGGAACTCCTCTGGCAGAGCCTCCTATTTTGCCAGACCAGGGCCACCCTGCAGTGGGGATGTCCACATGGAGCCATGGAAGTCACAGTCCTGTGGATGCAAATGGCATGTCTGGTAGGGTGGTAATGTTTCTTTGCTTATTTATATTTTTTAATCCTTGCAGCTGCAGCGTGTCAGGGCAGACCTGCCAGCATCATTTTTCTGTCCTTGGTCAGTGTGTGACTTTCTTTATGATGGCCCTTTATAGGCCACATTATCTTCCCTTCTATTACTTAAAAATCTATTGCCTTTTTATGCATCAGTTCAATCTCCTTTTCTGCAGTGAACTGCTTTGTGATAGGACGTGGAGGTTCAAAAATGCTGCGGCTGTGGATTTGGCTTCCCCAGGAGCTGAATTGATGCAATGACTTTTTATTTAAGCCAACCTCTAAATTTTGAGGCTACAGAGGAAATTTTCCTTGAGGCAAGTTATGCCATTACTGCCATGGTGGGAGCAGTTGCATGTTCTCTGAAGCAGCTTGTGGTGCTCAGAGAGGGGATGTTTTATTGGACGCCCCCCTGGATCCGTTCTGATGTGGCAACTCCTACATAGAGTAAGAGAACTTGCATGAATAAAAACTGTCTAGATTTGTCTGCATCCAATACAGATATTAACTGGGAATCGCTGATGGCTAATAAAAATAGGGAAATACAGTCTGAAGAAGTCCTTGATGATTTTGACACTTTGCGCCCTTTTAGACATGAGAGAGATTTTCTAGTCTGTCAGGATCAATATTGAGCTGAGCTCTGCATTACTGGTCACACCGTTGTTCATTAGCACAGCACCCAGAGGCAGTGACCTGAAATTACCATGTCACTAGATTTTTCGAAGTATTTTTTCCCTCTTTCCTTGCTCTTGGTTCAGTAGCTGATATCCTCTTGGTCTCAAGCAGAACCCAAATATTAGTTGTATACAGTGGTAGAAACCCTCAGAAGCTCAAAGGGCATCCTTTTCCCTCCCTTCTGCCCTGAATGTTGGTGTGTGGCAGCAGATGCCCCTGTCCCAGCTGAGGACTGAGGCTGCTGGAGGGTGAGATTGTCAGATTGCAGAGCCTTTGGATTGCAGCTCTGCAGTCTTATGTTTAATAATGGAATTTACCTGCTATTTAAGTGTGCAGGATTTACGTTGATGAAGCAGCGTAGTATGTATTTGCCTTTGCAAATTCAGAGTTTCATGCACATACAGGTTAAATTTTTAATGGTTGAAGTTGGTGTAATCGTTTCATTGGATTTCCAGCCCTCATGACTAGCAGGTAACTATCACTGGGTGAGTGCCTGTATAGCACATGTATGTAGCCATATTCCTATGCATATGCATAGGAAATACATTCCTATTTCAGTCTCAAACAAGGATTTAGCAGCCGTGGCAGAGCAGCAGCGAGGGTTCCTCTTACTGAGAATTAAATTACTTTCCAGAATAAGCTGCAGTGGAACAGTCCCCAGCACCCTGTGAGGCAGTGGCATGCATAATTAAAAACCAAACTACTCGTGTCAAATAAATGAACAGAGCATGTCTTGTCAGCTTCCTTCTTTGCCTTTTTGTTTCTGGGGTTTTTTTTTGTTATTGTATGTGAACCCTTGCTTTGGAGTTCGCAAAACTCAATCATTTGTGGTGCCTCTTGCATCATTAGTATGGCAAACACAGCAAGAACCAGCCTTCTTGTGATAATAAAAAAACAAAGCACAGCCAGTGCCAGACTAGGTCAACCCTGTATTCCCATCTCATCCTGTAGCTTGCCCGTTCAGAATAGACAAAAGTTCTCCTGCAGATAGAATGGAGATAGTCAGCCAGCCCTTCCCCATTTGAGTGCCGTCAGGTAATTTAGCTCTCTGTCACACTCCCTGGCCCAGTTCCCCCTGTTACTCATACTCAAGGGGTGGCATCTCACCCACAGGCTGCTTCTTGGAGTGAACCACCTGTTTCCCCCAGGGCTGTGGGGGTAGCACCCGTTCCCCAGGAGGCAGTATGGCAGAGCGAGCTGGCAAGGTTTGCTTCCTGCCACTCCTTGTGCAGCCCTCCAGATTTATCCTGGCAGGTCTTGTCTCCTCTTATATCCCCACAAGCTACTACCTAGGGCAGGCAACGCTTGGTCCCATGCTCTAAAAACAGTACCACTGGGTTTCAGCATGACCCTCTTGTTCTTTCAAAGACTTTGATCTGAAGAACAGGCAGCAAATAACGATGGTGTGACACAGCCATGGGACCACCTTGTACAGCCCAGAGCTGTGGGCCAGGGGCTGTGCAGGTGCATCAGGGCCTTTGCAGGGGGTTGTCTTCTCTACTGACCTGCAGGGACTGGGTACATTTAGCATCCTACCTGTTGCCCAGGCTTGAATGCTCACCCAGATTTCTTTTACGCAGCTCTCCAGAACATGCTATCTCTCTCCTGTCTCCAGTCCTTCACCAATTTTGTCTTCAGTCCTGGAAAAAAGTGACATTTGACCCAGGAGAGAGAAAATTGCAAATACAAGAATCTTACGTGCTGGTTGGGGAAAGAATCCAAACTGATCAGCAGTCCAGCATGTCCCCTAAACATGCTCAGAATCGCACAGAAATTTCCCTTATCTTGAAAATCAATGAAAGCTAATTAACTAGAGGTTACAAAGGGTCCTTGCTGATAAGCCAAATAGACACTTGGCTCCTTCCATTCACCTGCCAGGCTCATTAACAAAATCTGAACCAATTCCAGGAACCTGCTTGCTGCTTCCCCTCGGGGCTTGCCCTTCCTTCCCAGCTCTCATAGCCCACCTCTATCAAATGAAGCACTTTGGGCAAATCACTTAGCTAGGCAGCTTTCAAACCCTCTCTCAAAGGAGAGCTGGGTTGTGAAGATTTACCTGAAGATGGGTTAGGAAAAAAAACATAGAAAGCAAGGACACAGAGGGGCTGTTCCAAGGGGAAATAGTTATTAAGCAGCTGGAGGATGCAGCAAAGAAAGCTCTGTGTAAAGAATTAGCTGCATGACTGTCCATCCACTTTTTACAGACCTTGATTTTTTTCACACTTTAGTGCCATTATTAACTGCCTGAACCCATATTTCAGAACAGAAAAGATTCATGTCTAAGTTTGAAAAACCCAGACCTTACTCTACTCTCAGTCCCATCGCATCTACACAGTGACTGCAGTCAGGACGCAGGGTGACGAGCTCTGCTCGCTTCTTCCAGGACTCTGGTGTTGCATTAGTATAAAGCATATGAGATGCTAAAGCAGATCATTTCAATGCAGCTGCTGCAGTTGGCAGAGCAGCAAACTGCCCAGAGTAAAGGGAAGGGCTGGGGATGTGATGCACTATGATACTAATAAGCTCTTTGAGAACTTCCCACAAGGAACTTCTATCTGGGCAAAAGGTGGATTGTTAATGTAAGGTGAGAGGACACATACTTGCAGAACTCACCCTCAGTGCATAGCAGAGTGCTGCAGTTAATTGGGGAACAGACTCTGAGGAGTCTTGAGCAGTTTGGTTTGATTCTGGTTCAACCCGATGTTTTCATTAACAGTGCGTGTGATAGGAGACCGTGCTCATCGAAAACTGTGTGGATTGTGCCAAATTTGGCTTCACTTGGGAGGATATTGTCAGAGTACAAGTATCACTTTGATACATTGGAAAAGTAGTCTAAAATCAATAGAGTAGAATTCAGTAAAGATAAGTTTCTTGTGAGCTACACTATGGAAAGAAAAACTAAGTGCACAGATAGAGAATGATAAATATTGAAAGCAGCACCACTGCAGGAAAGAAACAGGAACTTACAGCAGACCACAAATTGAATATGGATTAAGATTGTATGGGAAGCTTATAAAAAAGTGTACGTTTCATTCTTGCTCTGGATGGATGCCATTGGGGTGGGGTTGTTATTCTGCTCCTCAGGTGGAGGACTGGAGCCAGTTCTGGGCACTGTGCTTAAGGAAACCACAGGAAAACTGTTAAAAGAAAAATAAAGGAGGAAAACAGAAGTCCAGAGGAAAACAATAAGTCTTAAGAGGGGAAAATATGAAATATTGGTAGGATGTGCTGCATTTATTTTGTTTTTTCTTAGAAGGGAGAGGGTCAAGTATGTCACAGAGGCATGAAGGATGGCAGATGGGCATGAGAGCAGCTTTCACAGACATTGATCTTGGGATGGTTGTGACCAATCGTTCTGTGTGACCATTGTGGGAATGGTGAAAAACACCAGGTTTACCTCTCAGCGATTAAGAAAGAGCTTCACTAGCTACGGGAGCACTGGACTGGGTAGTTAAAATATCGTGTCTGTTTACAACAGTGTTAGGCAAAATATCTGTAAGGATTTGGTTTGGTATATTTGTTCCTGCCTCAGAGCAGATAGACATATTTGAGGTCTCTCGAGATGCTTCCTGGCCCTGAAGTCAGTGATTTATATGACAGCAGTATTTTCACATTAAAATGATGCTTGACTGCTCAAGTGTCTTCTAAGCAACGACATTTGGAATAATATTCTGTCCTCATCTGTACATCTGCAGTCACTGAATTAATTTCTATATATGCAGAGCAGGCTGTAGGCACAGGCACGTCGCTGACCTGGGATGGCAGGCAGAAGACAGTTTGTATTTTAACTCCATTCTATTCCTCTTCCACTTTTTGAGACCTGTTTGATTACCAATGGCATTACAAGTCATTGAGCACTCTTAATAACCCCAGTTAATCACAGAAGCACATTTCCCCTTGAAAGAGTTCAAACGGTGAGAGCGAGCATGGCCAAGTTTAATGCCTCCACTGCAGAGGATGTGCTCCTGGCCCTGACTGCCAGGGTTGCTGCAGGGCCATCAGGACCAGGCAAAAAAGAACTGCAAGAACTGCAAGTTCTTAGTGCCTGTACAAGATGGCTCCTCCATAGTCTGTTTGGTTGCTCACATGAGGCTGCACATTTTCATGTGATTTTGGACCATGATAATAATTATGATCCAGTTTTGCACACAGAACTTTATTTACTGTATATTTTTTGTTGCATTAGATCTTGCCACATCTTGTTATTACTACTGACCCCTGTGTATATAACTTACCGTGATCACTTTCAAGTCTTCAATAGCACTAGCAGTTTGATTACTTCTATACCTTTATGTGTCATCTTCTTCATTGACATTACAACACAGATTTCCAATAGTATTTGGATGTGGAAAGATGCTTAGGGAGCTTTGTGGGATTTACAGATGTGCTTAAATGACTTAGGTGCCTAATTCCCTTTGACGCTCAGTGGGAGCTAGGTGCCAAAGCTGTTCCATAGTGTTAGTAAACGAACTGCATGTCAAAACTGCTAAATACCTGCCTTGGGAGCTGGGCATCGAAGCATGTACTGTACTCTGGTACAGTCTGTCTATGACAGTAATTAAAGTAGGAAAAACTGATGCTCTCAGGTCTAAAAACCCAGGGCCAGATTTCCACTTGTGGCCAGCTACTGTGATGTTACATATACAGATCTGCATCCATTAAACCTGGGACTTGCTACTGAACTGATGGCAAAATTCAAGGAACCACTCAAAAGCAATTAATTTTAATGCCAAGGGCCTCTGACCCTCAAACCCAAACCCACATCTGGCACGGAAAATGGTGTAGATTGGTTCCAGGACAAATTTAGAGAGGTACAAGCCTCTCTGCAAAGTAGCTGTGGAGCAAAGGAAAGGAAAATATTATGTAAAAAATGAGGTGATTAATATTCATGCAGGTGCTAAGGAGTGACATTTTGATTCCCTAACACCAGTATTAGCATTTTGCTTTTTGTCAGCAAACCTGAATTGATTTTTGGCTCAGTTTTGCCCTTTGAGGTAAATCCATGGTAATAAAGTTGTACTTTCACAGCTTACTGAGTGTGTATGTGTGCGTTAGAAAAAGGTGGCTGTTTTGATATAAAAAGAGAGTCTTCATAAAAAGCAATGTAGCAAGAAACCTTTCAGTAACAGCCGTTCCTGTTAGCCACTGGTATGTGTTTTGATGGTGGCTGGGTAGCTTGGGGCCAGGAACATGCAGGATAAAGAAGAGTCCATCTTCCCAATTTCAGATGGCAACTCGAACGGGTAGGAGGACTGTGCAAGGACCAGCAGGATGCTCTGTTACAGCTCTGTCCTCCAGGAAAAGCCAGCTGCAGGGGCCGTGCCTGCGGTGGGACTCCCGCAGCACAGATGTCCCCAGAGTAATTACTCGGGAGCCACGGTTGTGAGAGGTTATTTGCCCTGCTGTTGAGGTTATTTGTCTCGGTTTAAAGAGCTGCACGGTGAAAATACCATTATTGGCAAATGATCTCAGAAGAATGAGTATCTTGCAGCGCAGTTGAGCATTCACTGCCTGCTGATCAGTTGCGGGACCTTTACGCTCTGATTAGAAGCTGAGTGTGACACTTTTTGTTTTCAGAAACTCCCCATTTAAATTAATCAAGCACAGGAGCACACTCCGGCTGGCAGAACTCTCAGGAAATCAGCTGGGAGCCGGGGTTGATATCTCCAGCTCTCATCATGTTTCACTCTTAGTGCCATTGCTTGGTGACTCTTGATTTGAAAAATATTGGCTTAGCAGAAATGGGCTTGTCACCTGTCCAAATAGCCAATCTCCGATACTCTGACTGTCCAAAGGATTTTCACTAGGTGTGACTGAAGGGTTCATCAATAATATAGAAACAGCATTTAAAATACAGAGGGAAGTTTTGTCAAGGCATCTTCAAGGTCAAAGGAGATCAGAAAAGTTTTAACCATCCATGGGTAGTGTATTTGTCTTCTTTGAAAGTATCTAAAATTGTGATTAACATTATACCTGTCTTGGCAGAACAGCAGGGAAAGCCTGCTGTCATCCACAGCCAGCCACAACCTCCCTAGAGGTAGAAGTAGAGGACCTCCAAGTGTCTTCACCTAATGCCATCAGACCAAGGTGGACATTCATAATCTGATGAGGTCCTTAATGTTTCCTTCCAAGATAGAGACAACCACTTAGGTACCCGGCGTTAGTTTACCATCTCAGTGGTTTTTTACCAATCCCACACCATCAAAAAATATTCAGACTTTGAGAGTCATTGCCCTAAATATCCCCTTACTTACAGGAGAGATGACTCTTGACATCATAAATTCCTTGGATAGTCTGTTCCCTGGTTCCTGTGCCTGCAAGCATTGAGGAGACCCCCACGCTGCAATGAAAGTTTCGCAGACAGATTAAACTGCAACACCGCTTTCCTTCTCTCAATGAGTATATGAATTTGGCCAAAATCAAACCTAAAAAGCACAAACCGTGTAACCCCTTGGCACAAAACTTGCTGTCTGTGCAGAGAGCCTCTATTAATATGTGCCTTTTTCCTAGAGCTGTCAGGTCCCCTGCTTTGTCACAGAGCCACCCTGGTGTGACGGGACATGGAAACTGGCTCTGCCAGCCACACTCCTTCCTCTGTCTCCTTTTCCATCCACCATCCATACCCATACCAGGCTCCACCCAGATAATTTTTTAAGTTTGGGGATGATTTTGGTTTAGGGGGGTTTTGCCTGTATTTTTTCAGGGGTTTTTGGTGACACATGGCTGTATCAGTTTTAATAAAGGGAGGACAGATGGGAAGTGAGGGCCTGAGCGCCTCTGCTGGACCCTGAGCTGAGTTAGGCATTTGCTTTCTGTCATCAGTGGGAGTGTTACCTTTGCTGAGCCCAAGGTCTGTTGTCTTGGGAAGACTGTTGTTTGGGTAAGGTGGGAATTGTTGAGCAAGAGTTACTGAAAGTCTCTTTTCTGACCTGCTCTTAGACACAGCAGCAAATGGAAGAGGGGAGATGCCTCTATCTGCTTGCAGTGGTCCCGGACATGATGGACCCAGTATCTGGGGAGCAATGATTTTATGAAAGCAGTTTCCTAAAAGAAAAAAAAAAGCTTTTGTTAGTCTGTGTGCACCAGTGCTGTGGGGTTGAGGATATAAGTCCATGCTGCCAAATTAGTGGTATTATTATGGTTGGGTCTTTTGGGAGAGAGAGGGGAACAGTGGTTTTGAGGTTGATTTGTATTCAATTTCCAATTACTTTTTCCATGTGAGCATGGGACTGTCCACGGTGCACTCTCAGGTTTGGGACTGCCATCAGTGCATGCTGCAGAGGAGAGCAGCAGTGAGCTCTACTTTCCTGCTCTTTCCTTTTCTCCTATGAGAGGTGACAGCCTCCTTGCACTGGGGCCATTATGTACAAGCCCCATTCAGTCCCAGCGATGCACTATGGGTCTGAATTTCTGAGTATGGCTGCTCCTGACTGTTGCTCACTGCATGCTGCCTCTTTCTTTCCTTAGAAACAGCTTTTTGTGGAAATTAACTTGTTTGGCCAAAGATTCTCATTGTTGCCTTCTGGATTATTTTCAACAGAGTGAGTTGACAGCAACAGCAATAAACTGTCATGTGTTTGGGCAGCAGAAGCATCTCTGCACCACTTACCAGCTGTTGCGAGGGTTGCATGTGGTGTGGAGGAGTTGGGGGGTAGACCCGGGGGTTCCTGACTGCAGAAGGATGGCACTGGGCCAGGATGCTCCTTTTCCACACCAAAATCTCCCCCAGGCAGAAGCAGAGAAGTTTGGCCATTGCTGAGGTTTCATCCAGGGCAGAAAATCTCCACAAATCCCACACAAGCAGCTGCTGTACATGCGTAGGTGGCACAATATATACGAGTCAGCCTGGTGTATCTAAAATGCAGAATGTGTTGAACTCATCCAGCCTTTCTGTGCAGCGCCTGTACAGTACTGATGCACTAGGACACGCTGAATATATATGTCTGCTGCATGTGGTTCTATTTCCCACTGGGGAGTGATGGGAATGGATAAGCCTTAGCACAGTGTGGCAAGCATTCCCCCATCCCATGAGGCGGTGGGGATGGCATGGCTGTGGGGTCATCCTGCTTAGTTGGGGGTGGGTTGGGGCTCTGCTGGTTCTCAGGATGGTTGGAGAAGTGCAGAGCCTGAATATCTGTTTCTTCAGAGGCTCTTTCTCAAATTCCTGCCAACAGCACTGAGGGAAGGTGATGAGGGATGCTTATCTACTGAGGGATTCACGTGTGAGAGCACGAGGGGGATGGAAAACCCCCGTGCCATCCTATGGTGGGCATAAGGTGCTTTCTTAGCCCAGGCTGGACCAGTTCACAGCTCCTGCTTTGGTGCTGTCCTGTGTGATTCCATTGCCAGCCATGGGGCCTCTGTCACTGCTCTGTGCCGTGATGCAGGATTGCAACAGAGCAAGTAAGAGATAAGTTGCCTGACACTTGCTTCACATGTGCAGCACTTGGAGGTTTCTTGCTGACTGCCAGGGCTGAGGCTGGCTATGTTGGGAGGAGATCTTGACAGTGACTTTGGTCCTGTTACTTTCTTGCTCCATCATGCCAGCAAAGTTTCTCATGAAAGAACAATGTGACCCTTTCTCAGTACACTTAAAAAGCCCTTTCCCCACCTCACACTTCTGTATGATGGGAGCGACCAAAGAGAGGTTGCTGCTTAGAGTCAGTTGAGGTGGAACAGAAGGGGGTTTGTGCTAAATGTTTATAGAGTATGGTATGGTGCGTGTGACCTGAAGGACCCAGCAGAGCAACTGAATTTCTGGGTGATCTTGTTTGTCTAAAACTGTGGCTCAGGACCAGAAAGTTCCTGTGGTGAAATAAAAGTGCCAGGGAATAAAGGAGGAATTCGAAGTGGGAAAAGGGTAACATAAGTTACGAATTGAAGGAAGGGGAAGAAGTTGGTATAATGTGGCATTGTGCATATTGTGAGACTGAAGGTACATGTAGTTCAGGGATTTTAGAGCAAACTAATACCCTAAAAAGCATGGGAGAGAGCACATCCCTTTCCCAGTCCAAACAGCCCTAAGAAGAAACGCCCTGCAGGGACATCCCTGAAAGGGCTGCTGTCGGACACGATGAGGATGTTCTGTGCTTCCCTGCTGTCCCCAGCACATTTGTCCCAAAAGTGCAGTCAGTGCAGTTGTTCTGCATGACCTGTGAATGCCAACACATCTCCCCAGTGCCTGTCCCTTTAGCTTTCCAATGGCTGTGGAGCTGCGGGATTGCCTGCCACACCTCTGCTATCCCCGGCTGCTCTCTGGTCATCACATTGTTATAAATTGCCCAGTTTCAGCAATTCCCCTTACAAACACTCCGGAGTATCTGGCCACAAATTTTCCTCACCCCATAATAATATTCTAGTCACTGTCTGCTCAGGGGTGTGGAGCAGCTAACACAGGGGGAATTCGCTGTTTGAATGCTTCGTATGAGGATGACCCTCATCCTATTCAGTTCAAAATAAGCAGCAAGAAATGGCACAGTTAGTACTGGGACAAGAAGAGGCCCCTGAAGCACTGTGGCCATCCCCCATTGCCTGTCATCCCCTTCCCCAGTTTGTGTTTTCATGTGGAGCTGGGGGATATCACAGCACCTCATCTCAGGGCCTTTTGAGGAGCCAGAGCTTAGAGGGAGCATGGTGGTGAAGCTGTGAGTTGCATCCAGAGCTCTGTTTTGGCTTTTGATCACCGGGAGATGCATGTGTCGAAGTGCAGCAGCAAGAATGACAGCGCGCTTCATTCTTTTGCCTACAGGGACAACAGCCCATTGCTTGAAGCACATGGTGTTCAGGAGCTTGCCACATTGATTAAGGGAAGGCATATCAGGCTTTGACAAGTTACACTAGAGGCTGAACATTGTCAGCTGTAGAGTACATGCTAGCACATATACTGCATACATAAAAAGGCATTTATCTTCGCAAAGGGAGAAGCTGCTGCTGACGATAGGGAATTCATTTCCATGGACCTTTCGGGGCTTTTTGATGTGTGTGTGCCTGGCATTGCTGCTGAGTGACTTTATTGTTTCCCTAACATTGATGCTGCTACTGCTAGAGTCAGAAAAAAGAGATGGGCCACAGCAATGCTGTGCGTCGGTGCCGGGGTTTGTGGGCTCAGAAGGTGCTGTGGAGTGGAGTCTTCCTGCAGGCTGGATATCAAGGGCAGCATTTTGTGGCTGCAGGGAATCCTGCTCTGTCTGGAGTACCAGTGCCTTCTCATGTGGGCTTGAATGGGGCAGAGAAAAGCCTCTACACTGAAAGCAATGGTCTGGGATTCAGAAAATCCAAGTTCTGACTCTGACACAGCCTCTCCAAGGATCTTACGCAACTGGCTTAATTTTTCTGTGTCCTTTACCTCCTCACCATGGTGGTACTTTCTGTATCCCTCACAGGACCCTTGTGTGAGAGGTAGCTGAAAACACTCAGTTGCTCTGCTGATGGGCACCATTTGATTCCCGAAGGGGACAAACCTCTGCCTTTACTTGTGGCATTGGGTCGATGTTGCTTCTGTGCCTCTCAGCTGCCTGTGTAGGTGTGAGCCTAGAATGACACAGCCAAGTATTGCAATGGTCAAAACTGCGTTTGGTAATTTCTCCCTAAAGTACAATACTTTCTTTTGCCATCTTCTCCCACCCACTCCAAAATCTAATGGAACACAGGTGAATTTTTCACAAGCTGAGACCTGACAGCATCACAGCCTCCCCAGAGCTGGGCAGCAAAGTGCAGTCCTGGACCTGTTCTTTCAAGCTGAGCCCCATCAAGATCCATCCCATCCTTCCCATCCCATTTCCCTGAAGCCTCTCGCAGCTCAGACCCTTCTTGCCTATACTTGGGGAGTTGCTGGAACACTCAATGCCTGCCACACTTCTGCGCTCCCATGGGAAGCTGAATGCTTTCCCTGAGTGCTGGAACACCATTGCTGGATTGGGTGGGCACCAGCTCCCTGCTGCTGGGAGCAACAGGGAGCTTTCACTACAAGTTTGCACTGGTTTTATACCTTTTCCTCAGTGCTGCTGCTAGCCAATGCCAGACTGCTGGTCTGGCTTAGTACAGCTGTTCTTAAGTCAGTTTTAATAAGCATGTTTGAAGCAGAGATGGCTCGCTGGAGAAGTCGGTATCCTCAGGAACGCTGCCCCGTCACACAGCATGCCTGTCGTGAGCGTATGTCTGGTGTCAGGATGAAACCCACAGTGCTGGCTGCGAGGCTGCGGCAGGGAGAAGTCTGCCAGCTGCCCGTGAAAAGCAGCTGATGGATCAGTGTTGCCAGCGGACATTGTCCCCTGCATCATGGCCAGTAATTGGTACATGGGGCTGCGCTGTCCTTTTATAATAATCGCTTCTTTTATCGCCCTCTTCAAAGGTGGCTTTGCATACAAGACCAAGAGCAAAACCATAGCTCATTACTTGATTGCATAATTACATTCTGCTACAGTGTAATTTGGTTATGGCGGTAATTAAATGGATCAAGGTCAGCAGTAGGGCTCAGGACACAAGTAGGAGGGAGGGGGGAGCGAAAGGCTGAGCACTTCTAGTGCAGAAAACCACCTTTTTGGTGTCTTCTTCAGCTCAGGTTAGTTTCTGTGGTCTGTGCCTTGTTCCTCTGCCCTCACAGGCAAGATGTGATGTATGGCTTTTCCTGTGGTCCTAAGGTAGACAGCAGCTAGTGGGGTAGGTAGTGGCTAGTGGGGTGCAAGCGGTCAGTTTGTTTGAAAAGCCCCACTTGCCTTCCTTGAGGAGCCTTTCACAGGAGTCCCTTGAGGCCCCTGAGTCTGATGGCTGCATAACTGGGGCTTTGGGCTAGATTGTGTCTGGAAAGCAGATTCGTAGCCCTTGCAGCAGTTTGCTTCTGAAAGGGCTTTGTGGTATGAGTAAGAGGGGAAAGCAAGCAGAGGGTTGAAAATGGGGCTTTGTTGAGAATTGGTGGTGTGCCATAGCAAGGACTGGATCAAATAATTCAGGAACCCCATTCCACATTGTGTGCTCTCTGTCCTGCTGTGTTGGCTGTGCTGCGTCTCAGTGGCTGCCCCCTAGATAGGGACAATATTAGGTGCACAGAAAATTTTTTTCCCCCTTCCCAAGATCAGGGAAGAAGGAAAAGGGGCTTTATTATACATTGGGACTTGTAAAAAGGAATGTACATCCCTCAGAATGGCAACTGAAAAGTAAGCCATGCCACAGAGTTTATGGGAGTTGAGCCCTTCAGAACAACCTAGTCTTTCTACAGGCTTCCAGAGCCTGATATGAATAAATAATTTAATGGCTATTAATGTGAATGCTGCTGAATTTGAATCTCAGTTCCTATCATATTAAACCCTACAGCCAGCTCTGCCCTTAAGGAACGTTCTTTCTGCAGTGGCTTTGTATCCATGCAAATGTTATCTATACCCTCTGAAGAGGCTAAAGCTAAAAAATGGCTTTTGAAAATGTGTAGAGCCAGGATTATCACGCCTGGTTTTTTATCAAGTTTACGCTAACGAAAAAAAAAACAAAAGAACAAAAGCCAAGACTTTTCAATATCAAAGTTAAATTTAGAAAGCAAGACTTCTTAAAGCATCCTTGTCAGTTGAAAGCTTATTTTTTTATGACTGGCTTAAAAAGTAAAATCTCACAGCTCTCATTATTTTTCTTTTGTGCCTCACACGCCTCATATTTTTTTACTGCCCTCTTCGAAGTAAAATGATCCCACGGCGCCTGTACCTTCTGCGTGTTCGTCTGAGTGCACAAGTTTGCTGTGTGTGTCTCTGTGTGTATTAGCAGTTTCCTAATATGCTTTGGTTGGGTCAGTAGAGATACGGTAATGTAAAGCTAGTGAATGAAGTCCAGTGATTTCCTAAGCATTCTTCCAGTTGCCTGATTGAATTTCTGCTTCACAGGTTTCCACCTTCCAAATGTTTTTGCGTTGTGAAATAACGCTGACAGTCGGTTGTTTGTGGCTACACTGTTTGCTGCCCAGTGTGGCAGATTTGGAGGGGGTGGAAGTCTCTGTGTGCCTGGTGCTGACCCTAACACCACAGACTATAGGGGTAGAAGTGATTGTTCATGTTCATTACTGTGAATACCTCACCAGATAACGGATTTTGCTAAATCATTCTGCTTGCATAAAGCCCCTACCTTTTTTTCTGAGTTAAATCAGACATTTTGGGACAGGTTATCTTTGTGCCTTTTTCTCCCAGCACCAGAAGTTGTGTTCCCACGGGACTTGTAATCTTCTCCTTCATTTCCCTCGTTATGAAAGTAATCATATCCATTATAATTGAAACATTCATGAATCAGTGTTTATTTCTTGAACATATTGTGTAGTGCAGCTTTAGTGGTTCTTAGAGGATCCAATTCTACTCATTGCTGCACTAATGATTCAGGACTTAGCTTTGATGAAAACACGAAAACTGTGAAATACTGTGGATAGTAAGAGAGAACTGTTATGGCTGTGAGCAAATGGTTTCTCTTTTGTGGGTCTTTTTTTTGGTCCTTTTGGTTTTTTCTCCCCCTGTTCAGCAGAAAGCAGGAATGACAGGTTTGTTTTTCAGTGATACAGTCAGGACAGCCCTGAAGTTTCCTTCCCCCTCTCAAAGTGTTTGCTAGAAAAGATGAACAAGATTTCTTCAAAATTTGTCATGCCAAGAAAAATATTTTCAGACCTCTGACATGCAGTAAACTCCAAGCTTTCTGCAAGCAAGGTACCAAGATTCAAATAGGTGGGCTCAGCAACTGACTTTTCTTGGTATTATTGTATTAATGTGTCTGTGAGCCTTTTGCGGACATTGGTGTAAGTGCTTTTTGGAAGGCTTCTTGATACTATATACCTAGTGTGTGTGGCTGTGAGGCATTTCAGATCAGAAAGAAACACCCTGAAATGCAAACTCCCTAAGACAGGTGAAAAGGACCTGCAAACTGGATTCCTTCTGTGTGAAGCTAAACTAAAGTATGCCCTCAGGAGTTCCCCTTAAGTGCCACGTTTTCAGATGATGGGACCAGGTGGCAGCCAGACCAGACTGAACCCATTCTGAAATGTGTAACTGCAGTGTGAGGGGCCAGCCCCTGCAGCCAAGGGTGTCATTCTGGGCGTTCGGTCTTGCACTGTGGGCACAGCTTCTGTAAAACAGCATCCCATGTTTACAGATCTGATGGTGAACCCTGGATCTCACTGAGATTGCATGCTACAGTAAATAGCTACAAATAGGAAATAGCAGTTTTTAACCCTGGATTGCTTTGTTGATAGATTTTGGGCCATATAATTTAAAGGCAGTTGCAGAGTCTTCTGTATACGAGTAATACAATAAAATGGTCTCCCGCTTCACTGTGCGTTGTGCCAAATAGAGTCACTGTATTATATTACTCTCTCTAGAGTGACTATATTATCTTAGATTGGAAGTTGCAGTCATTAGTTGGCTTCTGAACAGGATCAGATGCCAAAGCTAATCTGAGTTCTCTAGCAAAGTGTGCAACAGAGTGAAAAATTTCACTATAGCCACTACTGCAAAATCCCTGATGATATACTTCCATCTGTCTGATTCCTGGGAAGCAAAGCATCAGCTACAATGGGTCACTTGGCTGCATACGCTGGAACAGTCAAAACTAAACAGTGGCATAGTTTGGGTCCATTTGAAATGTTTGTGCATTGTCCACGGGTTATTTCACATCAAAAGGAAACCAACAGAAAAAGAGCAAGTCAGTTTGTTAGCACCTATGTGCTGTGGAAATCTGTTTGAGGTATAAATGAGCCCAGTTTTCTCTGTAAAGTTGTTTTGGGCTGTGAGATTTGTCAGCTCTTTCAGGCCATGCAGAAGTACGGTGGTCAATATGTGGATGGGACTTTTATCACAGCAAAGGTGGCTGATTTTTCTGAATTCCCAGAAAATAAATGAACAAAGGGCTGTCTGCACTTCATGCCAAACAGTTTCTTTCTCCACTTTGTCTTCCAAAAGTGTTCCCAGAAGCTGGAAGCTCATTCATTCCTCAGGCTGAATGTCCCTCTATTATATACAACCAACAACAGGCTTTTCATACCCAATGAGCATTTAAACAATATTAGATGGGACAGTAGCCCAAAGTGTCTGGCTCAAGGACACAGAGCCTGGAGGAGTTAGGACCAGCAGAAGATCCTGCTCTCAGGAATTAAAATCCAATGCCTCAGCTATGCGACAGGTGTTCACCAACAGGCTCTCTCCGCTGGCAGTAAATGATGCTTGGCACCAGCAGAAATGTGCCTGCAGCCCCTCTTCACAGTCTTTCTTCTTCACCTTTGTGGATGGGTGGAATGATGAACAGAAGGATTTGAAGTGTGGGGCACATAGTTTGCTTGGCAGCAGTATCGCAGCTCCCAGCAGAGATGGGGAGACACCTCAGGGTCACACTGGCAGATTTTAGGAGTGTGATTGACCTTTTCTACTGGCTCCATCAGTGGAAACAGTGCTGGCACCCAAGGCTTTGAGGGGCAGATCTTGGTGGGTACCCTTTGGATCTCGTGGTGGGCAGCAGAGCTGTCCTCCACCCAGGAATATGCCATGAACCTTTTCTCTGTGTAGGTGCTGCAGCAGCTGGTACAAGGGGGGAGGGAAAATCCACAAAACTTCTGACACTTCATAACGTTTTGTCTTGGTTGTAAAATCCTGCCTGTCCAACACCAGCTCACCCCAGCTTCAATGGATGCTTTAGTCCACAGGACTTGCTATTAATTGGCCAGTTATAGCCAACCTGTCACTAAGCTGTCAAAATACTAATAATCTAGCACCACTCATTTTCGGAATAGAAGTTTTAGCAGCAGAGAAATTGAATTTCCAGCCCTCCTTGTGACAGCTCTGAAATCGGTTTAATGCAGGAGAGATCTTCCCAGCATTAGGATAGATAGGAAAAGTGTCAGAGATGGTGCGTTTCCAACTGAGTCTCGCGGTTTGAATTTAACAGTCAAGGCAAGGAGGATATCTCAGTACATCAGCAGCTTATGGCTGTAATAGGCCTGGTGAGATCCTTGGCAACTCCTCTTATCTTCTGCCCACGCGATGTGTTACTTTAAAACACCTGAACTTTGGGGAAAATTGGTCTGAGGCCATTTTCTTCCCTCAGCCCTGCGCTCCGTGTCCGGCTCCGCACCGCTGGGTAAGAGCAAGCACGGCTTTGTCTCGGAGCTGAAACACCATCCACCAGAGATCTGCCTTACAAGGGCTGCGTCTCGCTTGCGGTCCCCTTCTCCCTGACATTGTTGTAATTGCATTACTTCATTTATATGAGAAAGAGAGGGCTTTTGCCAAAGAAACTGAGCTGAAACCCAGGGGAGGTAAGTTTCTCTACTAGCTCTTACACCTCTTGTTTTACAGAACACGCAGCAAGCTGGTCAGTCTTTCAGTGCTCAGGGTCTCAGCACAGAAAAAAGAGAGAAAGAGGTCTCCCTTCTGCTGCTGTCAGGGTGAGGGCATTTGTATTAAATGCCCAAGCATTCACACTCTGGTTTGAGCCTTTGAGGATAAGTTTAATAGAACTAGTAGCATGATAAATCTAATATTGACTGATAATTTTCCTCTAAGAGGTTCCTTCTGAGTACCAGAAGAAAACAGCACCATGTTTATAAACGCATAATCATTATTTTAGTTTATACATTATTGTTGTTATCAACCATAATAAAAATAGCAACATCACAAAAATAACCAAAGGCCACAAGTTAGTTTATTGCTCACACTTAAATCAATGCCAAGGACGATTCTCTGGGCCCACAGAGAGACCACAGGTTCAGAGTATCCTATCTGGCTTCCTTTCTAGGCTTCCTACATTATTGTTTTTCTTCTTAGTTATTTCAGGCTTTAGCAGATGAGGCAGTACGATGCTAATTTAGGAAATGTGTTTTTTCTTGTATGCAACTAACAGATCTTCATCTTGTCCCATCTTGTCTCATGATCATTATCTTTGAATGCAAAGATGTATTTCTGGATACTGTTTTGGAGTGAGCAGAGTTGATAACATTGTTACCAATTTCAGACACTTTGTCAGCAAAACAGAACGTAGGGAAGACAATGGATGAGTTGGGATTTCCAGGTTAGAAACTACCCTGGGGTTTCACCAGATCTCCTGGCTGCCAGGAATGCAATACTAGAGACAGTGCTGTCAGAAAACTCCCTTTTGTTGGAAGCAGTTGCTTTCCTAGAAGAGCAAAGCTGAACTGGATCGGCCACGGGCATCACCCATGCTGTGATCACCACTCCAGTTCATAGCAACTCCAAATTTTAAAAGGTTTTAAAATTCCAGCTTGAAAGAAGATCTAAAATTAAAAAAGCAAATTGATCAATCAAAACCAAAATATGCCTTATATTTTAAGAAGAAGGGATGACAATTTATTCAATCCCACATGAACTTGAATTCCATCATTAAGATAGAGTGAAGCAAAGGACAAGATATGTCACTTGCTCTGTGTGAGTTGCTTGATGCACAGACTTCCCCGAATAACACTGTGCACAGAGCTGTGTAGTTGTACCAAAATCTTACTCCTGGAGCCTGTTCTCTCACCCATCCTACCCAGGCTCTCCTGGGAGCCATGGAAGTGAGCAGCCCAACTTGAATAGTCATCCTGAGTTGTGTTCTTGTCAGCACTCATTAGGATGAAAACTGTGTTCCCATCAGCAGCTCACCAAAGGCCAATGCAGTGAATTTGGGGATTTTTATCTTTACAGAGCACTGGTAAAAATGTGCCTGCATCGTGGGCAGGCCAAGAGCTGAAAGCAAAGCACAATACTGAGGTATGGTGGGATGGACAGGTCTGAATTTGGATCCCCAAAGCTCCTTGGGTTCATCTGCTTTGTAGCCAAATGTGAGACTATAACACATGTGGATCTACTAGAGGCTGGTTTGATCTAGTTAACTGTTATCCAGGGCAGAATGGAGTTCAGGACATCTTGCAGAACCTGCCACGGGTTTGGTCAATAGTCTGCTGTGTACCCAGGCAGATGTCCTTGTGGCTGCCGGGTTACCCTTGAGCACATCCATCCTGTAATCACACCTTTATCTTCAGCATTCACAAACCTCTGCGGTGGCATGGATAATTTAATCAGTCCTTGAACACGAAAAGGTGCTTTAGGACAGTTTGTGTCCACATGCAAAGATCCACAGCTTAATTACAGAGCCTCATCCAGCACTTGATTTTTTCACTTGTCTAGGAATATTGGGTCAGCTTGCAAGACTTAGCAGACCTACACTCCACCTCTTGCTTGGGTGTTTTGAAATGAAGCCAACTGAGCAAATATGTACCTTGAGCACTGAGTTCCCACAAAAGTGAGGGCAGATAGCCCCCTGGTTATATAGATTGCTTGCTAATGCTGCTTCTCAGCTCCCAGAGCTGGGGACCAGACCTGCATCGATGGTGATTTATTTGAAAATGTGCTCACTCCAACCCACAGATGGTCCAGGCGGAGTCAGAATACTTGCAGATACCATACTGTCTCATCAAGTGAATCTCTGCTCTGCAGCAGGGCTGTACACTCCCAAGTAGCAGCTTGTTATTTTAAAGCGTATCTGCTCGCTCCTACTTCTAAAAGGCCACCAAGAAGACTTGTCACCAGTCTCTGATGGAGCTAGAAGGGGGAGGAAGAGTGGAGTGTGAACAGTAGAATATCACCTGCCATCTGGACAAAGATGTGATGAGATGTAAAGTTTGGATGCACATTTGCGGTTCTTGAGCACATGCCAAGAGAGAACTCAGCTACAATTACTTTAAAGCATTTCCAGACAGATGCAACCCTAGGTCATGGGAGAAGCTACTCTGAGGCAGGACGCTGAACTCGATCAGGCTGTACACAAGGCATCACTGCCTCTGGGAATGCTGCTGTGATCTGCATGGAGCTTATCCTGTGAACAGGACCTACATGGGTCAAGAGTTATTCTTGGAATAAGAGTGTGCAAGGGCCAAGTGCTATGGTACAGTGTCTGTGGTCCCAGATTCTTAGATACTCAAAGACATTTAATTTCTGAATTTCCACAGGTTTAAGTTGGGCATTTGCATTTCATCTGGGAGCCCTGATGTCTTGAAGCATCCGGTGTCTTTGTTTATCCACATGGGTCTATGCTCATTGATAGCAATGCTGACCACCTCAGTGCTATTGGCATCACGGGGTGTTAATTAAACCCTTCTCTGCCTGAGATCAGTGAGGAGCATGGAATGGGCTTTACTGGGTGAAGAGCACCATAAAGCAGGTGCTCTTCTGCAATGCTGTCCTTTCCCCTGGGATGGAGCAGTGCTTATGCAGACACAGTGAACATGATCCAGTTGATCCATGCTCTGCCTCTGCAGCCACTATGAAATGGCACTGCTGAAAACTCTGGTGATATTTATGGTTTCTACTTCCTACGTTTTAAATGACTTTGTGAGCTCTAAGTATTAACACTAACATCAGTCCACACCCTGAGCCAGATTCTCTGGGAGAGCAGCCTGGCCACGCTGCAGACAGTGGGACAGTTTAGTGCCTTTACCCATCTGAGGATCCAGCTCAGGAATTGTGCAGAACATAAAAGAGAAACCCCTAAGTGCTGTAAACAAAGGAAAACTGTTTCTCTGGGAATGTGTGTGTGTTGGATATATCCACACTCATAATTAACATCTCTTTCCTAAACCGTGGCACAAACTACTTGCAGAATGGGCTTTTTCTTTTATTGCTGCTAGTTTCAGTGACTAAATTTATTAAGTCATTAGGTTTGCGTATGGATGTGTATATTTACTATTCTGCTTTGGATTAGACTAAAAAGAGGTCCTGAGAAGAAAAAGAAAGCAGCTCTTTATTTGTCTGGCAATTTGGAGAATGTTTGTAGGGAAATGGCAGGCAATACCCTGGTCTGGTCCAGGGGGATGCTGAGTGAGCAGCTGGGTTTGGGTACAGTGGTGACAGCCTTCCCTCTGGCTTCCTTTCTGGGCCTGAGCATTGCTCACACAAACCTGTCACCATTTCTGCCATGCCTGGGGACATCAGGGGCTTCTGTCCTGGTCAGAGGTTGGTGTAAACAAACAAAGGAGCAGTTTGCTCACTCATGATCAGTGCCCAGGAGCACTGTGCTGTTGCTTAGAGGGGCATCTTTCTTTGCAGCTCCCAGCTGAGGATGCCAATGGCTGGTATGGGCAGGGGCTGCTGCTGCTCTCTCTTGCTTGGAGCAGCACCAGGGCTGTGCACTGCCCTGGTAGCACTATGGCTGCACTATTGGATTGGCATTTTGTGAAGGAGCTGAGCCATCTGAGGGTACAGTGCATTCCCTAGATACCCTGCAGCCCCACGTCCACAGGCTTGACAGTGGTGCTTCTCCAGAGATGGCTGTGGAGCTTCTCCAGCTTTACAGAAGCGCAAAGGGGAGTCCCACCAAGCTTGCTATACTCAGGGACAGGAGGCTGGGTTAGAGTTACCAGACCAGGGCAGGTGAAAGCTGAAGTAGATTAGAAAAATATCTGTCCTCACAAATCTCTCCAGCCTGTGCTGAGGGGGCATGGGGCAGATGGGGCCAGACCTTCCCAGCACCTCCCTGGAGGACCAGACTGACCTAAGTGATGCAGAGATAGGCTTGTGTCTAGAAATCGCATCCACGTTTCCATCTACCTCCTTTTTCTAAAACACAAATAGTTTTGGGGGCAACCCATGGTACCTTATACTTTCCCTGAGCAGGTCTGACACACTGGATGGCAGTTGCATCCACGTGATCCCAGGTGTCACTGCATGGGGTCTCCCTAAGTTTCACTGTGGTATTTTGTTCCAGGCTGTGCCATTTCCAATAAAACTAGTTAGCACAAACCAGACCTGGGTTTGTATTTCAAAGCAAATCTAATTACTCTTCTTACTCAAATTGTCTTTTGTTCAAGGGATGGGATTGAGATCCAGGAAACAAGTTGCTGGCAGATGCTAATCATTTTGCATGTAAATGACTAACATTTCTTTACAAATATTTCATGCAGGTTTTTAGTTTAACAATTAAAATAAAGATCTGCTATTTCAAACAGCTTTCAGTAATAGCTGTAGATGTTTAACAGAATACCCCAGGCTCTAACTCACCCAATAACATGCAAATAAATATATTTATTTACTTTGTATGCAAAAATGATTTAGTCAAAGAGACGTATTTCGTGGGAAGATAAAACCAGACATGTTTCCCTTATTTTCCCTCCAAATCACAAGCATACTTTTTAATGAGGGGAACTGCTGGGTTTACTGAGTGAGCTGAGTTGATGCTGTTGATGACAGGGGACTGAGAGCTTTGTGGAGTTTGTACAGAAAATAAAGTCAAAATTTATTTCTTTGATTAAAGACTAAAAAAAGACTGGTGATTAAAAGATGAAGCCATCTGTCTTGTACCTGGTCATGCTCTTTCTGTCAAGGAGAGAGTTGGGAAAATAATTGAGTGAGGTTCATTATAAGCCTGTTTCAAGAGGTCCCTGTACCAAGTGAGAGAATGAAGTGGTTGCTCTTGACCCAGGGCTTGCCATACCATTACCTCTGGAGAAGGATGTCCTTACATCCTGTCGGAAGCACACAGGGGGTGCAACCTGAGGATCCCTTTGCTGGTTTTACCCACTCTGTACCTGTGGGATGGAGAGGAAGTATTGGACTCCAGGTCTGGTCTGTCCATTGAGCACATTTCATCAGCACTGAATTAATTTTCAAAAAGCAAACCAAACAGCACAGCTTGCGTGCCCCAGAGGTCTGGCCAATGGATCGGTGGTTTTCCAAAGACACCTTCAATTATGCCCAATTTCAGTCTGTGTGGCAGTGGCCTCTGAGAATTGCATTATTAGTGTGAAGCCTGCTAAGCTAACCTGCACTCCCCTCTTTCTTCCCAGCTCTTCTCCAGAAGATGTTGAAAAAAACATAAGATTTTCCATGTTAAATAGGTTTAGAGGACACTCCGAGTATCCCCAGGCTGTGCTTGGGAGAATGGCCTGTGTCCTCTTTGTCTGTGCCATCTCCTTTCTGGTCAACTGGTTTTTCTTTCTCCATCTGCCTGCTCTTTGTGTCGTGTCTGCCCATGGTTGTGCCTGCACCACAGATTTCTGGTCCTCACCCACGGCCTGTCAGCTTGGCAGTGGGATGAGTTGTGTCCCACTGTGTGTTTGTCCCTACGTGGCATCGTGGGACACTTGCTGCTACATAAGGATAATAATCTTAATAATACTAATGAGTAAAAATGGCATAATTTAACTAGAACTTAGCTGTCAATCTCCAGGTTTTCTAAACTGCTGAATGGGCAGAGCTGGGATGTTTCTTGGTGGTGGTGCCGTGGTTAAGTGTCCTGAAGTGCTGTTTCAACTGCACTGTGGGAGACAAAGGATCAACCAGACAACTCACAAAAATAAACAGGATAGTTTTGTTTGCTTGTGGGGGAGCTTAAACAGTTAAAGGAAATCACTGTTGTCTTTATTTTTATTAAATCTTTATTAGGTTGATGTCTCTATATACCTTTGCCTTAAAATAATGTAATAGTTTTGCAGTTTTATTGGTATAAGTGGATATACAGTACGGCATCTGCTTTTATGAACTACTGCTGCGTTTCATAAAATATTATACCACAGTGATTTTAAAGTAGATCTTTACCTGGAAACTTGATTTTCAATAACTTTAAATAAATTCCAGATTTTTGTTTTCTTTCTGAAACAATGGTTTCAAAATGCATTAGTTTTCATCTTTCTTTATTGAAAATAAAACCAGTCTTTGTTCCATGCTGAAATTAAAAGAGGTGCTGAAAATTCAGGTATCTCGTGCACAGTAAATTCCAAGTTTTGGTCAAGTTGGTAGCTGTGCTTCATGGCCTACCACCTTTTCAGTCTCTCTGAAGGGATTTTTCTTGATAGATTTTTATTGATGGGGTAACAAAGGCATGGGAAAGGGGATTGAGCTGTCCAGTTTGGTTTTAGAGATGTTCTCCATTGTAGGGTTTGCTGCTAGGCTGGGCCTCATGCCAAGGAGAGCCCCTGAGCCAGCTGGTCACAGGCAGCTGCTGCGAACTGCCCGGCTCCTGGGTGAGCTGCGTCTTCTGAGGCAAGACAAAGCCTGGAGATAAAGAACAGATTTAAGGAGCGCTTAAACACTGATCTTCTGGGAAGCTACTTCAAACACTGTTTTATAGTGCTCTAAGTCATCTAGATCTCTCTTAACTTGTTTCGCTCTCTTCTTAAAATATTTACTTTTCCAGCAAGAAGTCTCCCTCAGACAGGGCAAAAGGACCCGTTGGGCTGACAGTGGTTTTATCTGTGTGGTGCTAATGATTGACTCAAACTTCACGTGTGCAGCACAGCTCCAAGCTTGCTGCTGCGCTTCATCTTCTGGCGCTTCAAGCCTGCCTGGCTCCGTAGATCTGTTGCATGCTGGATTTATTGTCAGAGCAGCAAGACTTTATATAAACCCCAGAGTGCTCAGGAGGACATACCTGAGTGTTGCTGAATGTTCAAAATGCTCACCCGTAAATGAGATCTGCAGGAAATACGTGGTATTACTCCAGATGCTGGTCATGGGTTTTCCATTAGCAAGGTTGGAGAAGGTCCCAGAGACTTCTAAGAGGCAAGGGCTTGGGAGAGAGCATTGCTCACCTGTAGCAGCACCTGCCTTCTCTCACAGGGCTCTGAGATACCTGGCCTGGGTTCTACAAGCAGGGATTTTGTTGTTAAAAGTTTTTTCTTCAGAAAATGTATATTTGTTGTGGGTTGAACTTTTTTGAAAGAATGTCATAGCTTTAAGGAACTCAGTGGGAGAATTTATTTGGCCAGGATAAATTTTCTGCTCAAAATCCAAATCTGGGGAAAAAAAACCCCAGCAGCCAACCAACACCTACATCTGGCTCAGCAAAAGTTTGGGAGCCTGCTGCCAGAGTGCCCTGGCTAGCCCGCTCTTTTAAAGTAACTTTAATATTTCCCTGTTGTTACAATCTTGAGAAGTTAGTGGGACATGACAAATTCTGATCCATAGCTGCGAGTAGTTTCCTCCTTGAGATTTTCTGCAAAGCCACACAAGTGGCAAGTTAAAACCCCACAGCTGGCACTGGCTCGGGATGTCTCACACAGGCCCATGTGTGTCCTCTGTTCCTGGGCAGCTGTGTGACCAGGTCTTAGTATCTGAAGAAATACTGGTGTCAAAAATCTTTAAAATTTCTTCTTTCCCTTTATTGAAAGACTTTCAGGCTTTGTGCCAGCATTTCCTCCTGTTGCTTTTGAAAAGAAATAGTTTGCTTGCTTTTGTACTCCCGTTTCTTCGAGTCCACTTAATAAACCACCTTTTTCCCATAAGAATTTGAAGAAGCCTCAATGTTTTAGACAGCAACCATTGCACATTTCTTGCCCATCACAGGGAAGGCAAGAGCAAAGCCAGGGGAAGGCATTGGGAGCAGCAAGGCTGCCTCTGCTTTGCAGTTCTCTTTTTCTATTTTGTTTAGTATTTCAGGCTGAATCCTGGCAAATTCCTGACTTTTCCTACACGTTTTTCGTGCCTGTTCATTGTAAGTTGTTTTTCAGACCAGAGCTTTGCCGGGAAAGGAGAGCCTTCCCTTTCAGTGGGGAGTTTTCTAGATGTGTGTTATTGCTGGGAGCTGGCATTGCTGGTGCCTGTTGTTTTCTATTGTTAAACTAACTGCAGTGCGTGTCCGTCGTGTATCACTCGGCGATGCCTAATTTGGGAGATCAGTGATTAATTCCTTCCATTGCTTTTTCCTTCTCTCTGTCTCACTGCAGGATGTTTTCACACCAGAGTGCAAATTTAAGGAATCTGTCTTTGAAAATTACTACGTTATTTATTCTTCCACGCTGTACCGGCAGCAGGAGTCCGGACGAGCGTGGTTCCTGGGACTCAATAAAGAAGGTCAAATTATGAAGGGAAACCGAGTGAAAAAAACCAAGCCCTCATCACATTTTGTACCCAAACCCATTGAAGGTATGGAATCTGCCTGCTCCCTCCATCGGTGAGGTATGGGGAGAGGGGGAGTTTGTTGCTGCAGATTTTGGGCTTCCTGGATGGGGGTGTTGGGCTGCAAGACCAGAAAGTAAGGACAATGTTTGTAATGTTTCAGAAAGGTGCTGGGCTGCACTGTTAGCATTTAATTTGCTATAATTTCCACATAAAAAACTTTGCACAGCATCCCAAAGGGTTTTCTTGGCTTTGGGGTGCTAAAGGATGAATTTAAAAGCCCAGTGATCTGGGAAGTTTCTGGGAAAGGAACACAGCTCTCAGGTGGTCAGCAGTTCAAAAGGAATCTGATCCAGCTGTGACCAGTGTTGAGTTCTCTGTGACGATTTTTCTCAACATTATTCGATGGGTTTTAGAGACAGGATGTCTCTCCTGATTTATACTTTGACACTGTTTACAGTCACAGGAGAGAAATGGGTCCTACCAGCACAGCTGTGGATGTACTTTATATGTCTACCCTAAGATGACTTAAATTTGTTTTTTCTCCTACGCAAGGACATCCTGGTTAGTCACTGGGGGGTAGAGAAACCTTATCATAGATGTCCAAAGTTAGATGAGATGCTGCCACACCATATGTCTTTGTCACAGCATGAGGCTTCAGTGAAAGTCATGGAGTCAAAGATTTTCCCTCCTGCTGCTGACTGTACGCTACCAAAGTGTGCCACAGGCTTGTGCCAGGTCATTTTGCTTTTTAAGGGCTGTCCCCTGATCAATGGAGAGATGTGGTGTGATGAGCCCAGTACTGAGCAGGTACTAACCTGCTTCTGGAAACAAGGAGACCTCTTTCTTTCTGTTGCTTGGAAAACAAACTAGGTATGCCTTTCTGACCCCATCTCAGACCTGCCAGTGGCCACCTCAGGGACGCAGGAGCCTGGGGCTGGCCTTGGTTGCACAGCTCTGTGTCCCCTCTTGCTACCCCCATGTTGGCTGCTGTGTCAGGGCTAGACCATGGAGAGAAGGAATGAACTGATGCATTCCTGACAGGTGCTACTCACAAGTGGTGGAGGCCACAGCTAAGTTCATGCACTAGGAGCTGTTTTAGCAGCTTCCAAGTTATGGTGCAGGGGCAGATGAGTTTATGTGTGTGAGTGAAAGGCCAGTTGGGGAAGATTATCTGTTGGACCACTGAAACAAATCATGAGTGACATTAAACTCAGCATTCACAGAGTAGCTGTGTGCTTTGCACAGAAGATGGAGATGTTGGAAGAGCAGAGAACAACCTGGAGCCTCTTGTCCTATCCTTGTTTTCAGCAGCTTTTGTGCAACTGGGAGCCTTTTCTTCTTGATCTGAGGCATTAGAGGGATGAGTGGCCTAAGCTCTCACTGAGTTTTGCTAAGGAACAGGTCTGCTTCAGGCATGGGTCTGGCCACCACTTTTCTGTCTCCTCCTCTCCTGCTTTGGGAGGAAAGTCTTTTGCAAGCGTGAGCTTTCACATCTGTGTTTCCAGCTCCTTCTGGTATTTCTTTACTGCCTGGCTGGGTGCTGGCACTGATCAGTGGGTTCCTTTGAATCCCAGCTTCTTTTTTGCTGTAGCGTGCGTGGCGTCTGCCGAATGGCTCAGTAGTTGTCTGTCTTCTGCATGTATTAAACTAGGCCATTCCTGTGGCTCTCCTTATGGAAAGCCTTGCCTTAATAGAGGTGCCTGACCCACAGCAGAGTTCTCATTGCCACGAATGCCGCTCTGGCTTTCATTTTGAAAAGCCCAGCCCAGCCCGAGCGCTTCCCTTTCCTGCAGTTGCACACTCCCACGCCTGCTTCAATCACAGCTGTCACATAACCTCCCGAGCGAGTGAGCGCTTTGGAAGTTGGCAGCCAAATTAAGGGCTCCTCCACCCCTTCCCTCCTCCACATGCTTTGCAGTCAGCCTCTGTGAGCGCTGCTGCATCAAAGAGCTGGCAGTCTCCCAAGCCGAGGCACGTGTCCGCTTCCCAAAGCATTCAGCTGTCTGGGACTGGGACTCCAGACAGAGGACTCTGTTCCTAAGCCTGAGATTCATTGTAGGTAGCAGAGGCTTGTGGGGAGGGTTGGAGTAAAACACGCTCAGCTCCATGTGACTTCTCTGTGCTGCATCCATCAAAGTATCCGTGAGCAGTGCTTGCACACAGAGATGTTACAGAAAAGGGGCAACTCCTTCCCTGCTTTAACAGCATCTGTCTCTTTCTCTTGACTCTAAGGAACTATTCAAAGCGCCCCCCTGCTATATTTGCATGTCCCTTCTGCTAAACACTGTGGCATGCCCCAGGGTGGGGGCTTTGCTGCATATTCAGGCCAATACTTTGCAGTTTCCATCTGCATTAATGCTCCCAGGATTCCTTTTGCTCCAGTACCACCACCAGTGTTTCCCTTGCCACATGACTGCTGAAACAGTAATGTATGCAAAGAGGAATCCAGTCTTCTGGGAAGGAGAGGTGTTACATGCATTGCTAGGAATCACTTCTCCCACTACTTCAGTGGCAATTATCACTGAGATGAAACTTCCCCGTTGTTTCCCATGTGCAGAAGAATTCTCCAGCAGCTTAGTGAAGGGAGCATTAGGGAAAAGGCAGCACAAAATAGCCCAGATTGCTCCCAGAACTCATTTGACTCTTGTTGCTTTGTACTCCTTTCTGAAACTGTAAGTAAGTCCTCTGCTCAGAATAGCAAATAGGCAGTAAACTAATAAATAAATATTAAACATCCTCCCAGATACCTTCCAAGGACAAGATGTATGTACGTGTGCGTATTACCCAGCAGTATCTGTGTATGTATGGTGTATGCTACCTGTGGCTTTTAGCAGCTACAGCTTTGTGCTGTGCTCTTCCCATGGTGTTTTCACTCCTGTAGATTGTCAGCATGCTGGAGATGTTCAGTGTGAGAGTCGCTAGATACCAGTTAGAAAAGTTTTGGGGTTCAATTGGTAGGAGGGTTTGGAGGTTTTTTTGTTTAGTGTAGGTAGGATTTGTTTGTTTTTGGAAATAGCATTAAGCTTAATCAATATAAAAGCACAAAAAACTTACCAAGTAATAACAGGGGAAATGTTAAGTTCCTCTCCCATCTGTGTGCAGGCAAAGCCAAGGCAAACAGCCTGGCAGGCAGCAGCTAATGTGCTGTGTGGTGCCAGTTTTGGTTAAAAACACACATATGCGACACATTTCTTTTGATATTTTTATTTCCGATCACTCATCATTCGAGCTAAATGAGCCCTTAAAGTGCAGACATGTAGATTGAACCAGACTACACAAGAAATTAGCTCGAGTATAATTGTCACTTGGACACCAAGCAATCTTTTAAAGCAATTTCAGTCTCTTTAAATATCTGTGGTGATTAGTGCTGGACAAACACTATCATCCATGGTGTCTCTTGTTCTTTTAAACATCCAAACCCATCTCAAAAAAAAAAAAATGGGAGACTTTTCAAGTCATTTAAATGCGAATTTTATCAGATGCTTATCGTGGGTGTGCTCTGTTATTACCTTCTCCTTGAAAACATAATTTCTAGATTGCTCTCCCAAAAGACCTATGTTTCATCTCTCAACTGGCCCAAGCCAGAATGCATTTGGGGTGGCACATCTGGCCACCAAAAGCAGAAGATGATTTTTCCTCCAAGTCAGCAGAGCTGCCCCTAACTCCAAGCTCATGGTGCTTCAGGCTTCATGACATGAACATGTCACAGATATGAAGGTGACCTGTTAACAAATAGCCTGATCATTTACTACCACTGATAAATAACCATGTGCAAGGAACAGCAGCCAGATCTTTCCTAGGGCATTTTCCCATAGATGCAAGATCCCAGTTTTGTTAAAGAAGAGTCCTCAGATGTTGCAGAGGAATACAAGACACTTTTAAGTAGGAAGATGTGGTAGGCTTAGCGAAAATGCTTCTAAGGTATCACTTTAATCTACAAAACATCCTAAAAAGTGTTCCTTAAAAAAAAAAACACAACCCAAACCCAACACTCTTTCTCAGGCTTTGTTAATGCAGCTCATCTTTTGGGTATGTCTTTCAAGTGGTCAGGCTTTGGTATGTTTTCAAGCCCACACTAACTAACTCACTTGTTCATCTATCGAGCTCTTAATGGTTTTATTAGATGGCAAATGCAATGCACTTTAGCCATGCTTTTGCTCTGCGTTTTGTCATCCTGTGCTGTGTTTCTTACCTGAACAAACTGATTCCATCTGGCAGCATCCTGCACATTTAGCTGCCAGATAGACGGTGAGTTCAGATGCCTCTGAAATGCATCAGCTGGGACCGGGTTTAGAACACAGTAATTAGAGGCAGAAAACGAGGGTGCATAATCACTCGCTCCCTCCTGCCCCTAGCTGCTGCTCAGACAATTAATTCTCTCCGCTGAAGCATTAGCTGATGCAGCCACTGCTGCAGATACTGACACCCAGAGCTGTGGCATCAGTCAAGGGAAAGAGCCCGTCTCCCGGGTTGCCCGTCTCACAGGGTTTGGGGCAGGGAATGGCAGGAGTGAAGCTGGGCAGGTAGGCTCTATCTGAGGACCTTCTGTAAGCTTTTCTCTGTATTCTAGAGAAAGGAAATGTGTTTTGTTGCATCCCCTCACCCTTCTCAGCTGGCAGAGGTGTCAGGTGAGAAATGCTAGGCTAAAAAATGACAAATGGTGCATGTTTCCCAAAATCAGCTGGTCCCTGACACCCAGGAAAGCTGCACAGGGTGATGTTGGTTTCACTGTGTGTGTGGTGTGCCAGTGCCATGCCTGGGAAGCAGATTTGAAGCTGGGATCCTGTGTCAGTGCATAGGAGAGAGAGATTAAGCTGTTCCTGGGTGACCAGCAGCCCCCTCCATGCCTTCATGTTTGGGAAGGATGCTTCCTCTTTCCCTTGTCTCCTTCCTGACCAATCCATGAGTGGTTTCTTTGTGCAAATGTGATTCTTTGTGCATGAGCATGGCAGGCACTGCTGGCTGGTGGAGAAGAAAAGAATCAAAAGCCACAAGAACCAGCCGTGGGCACAGCTCCACTGCTGCTCACCCCCTTCCATTTATGCCTGTGGATCTTCAGCAGATCAAGCTAACGGCAGTTTCCAATTAAAGCATGAATATGGATGTGTTGATTAGAATCTGGGACATAGGAGCTGATTATCTGATTGAAGCTCCAAAGCATTAGCTTGGCTTCCAGACACTAAGGGCTGTATTTGGCTTGGTGTGTGGGTGTGGGTGGGTGGGAGAAGCAAGGCAAAGCAGGGGGGGGGGACTCTTCTTCTAGCCAAATTGCTCATCCTTCCAAAGCTGCCTTGTGCTGTGTACACCAGCAGACCTCCCAAGCGTCTGGGCATGCCAGCTGTCACACTGCTGTTAATTTACCTTGGTGCAGGTGACACACACATGCACAGGGACCCCAAACAGACCTGTCAGTGGCTGCTACTAGTCCTGAGCCACTGAGATGCGCTTTAAGGCTGGGCAGATCTGTGCACTCAACAAGCAGTCCGTTTGCAACCCCCCCACTCTCCCCTGTCCATGACTAACGTCTCTGTGAGTGAGTCACACTGAAGCTTCCTCAGTACAAGGAGTAACAAACCGAATCCAAGAGCCGGTGTTGCACAACATGTCACACTGTCCTTCAAAGGACCGTGTGTCTGTCTGCACACACTCACACACACACCCCCATGTGTCACTGTGCAGCCACCGACAAGCGATGGCCACAGCTCAGTACACACACACACAGACACCTTTAATGTAGGAAAATATCCAGCCACTGCCTTGTGCGTGATGCCATGTAAATGCTGTGTACACCCATGCTGTAGGTGTATCTAAATACTGAAAATACGCTTGTCCTGTGCTGCTACAGATTTTCTGGCATGTTCTGTTGGCACAGCCTGTCTGGTACAGAGGCTTTGACAGCTCTGTCTGAAATGCACAATGTGAGCAGCCTCAAGCCATGCCCCATGTCAGTACTTGCATCATGCACTAGACTGGAAGATAAACTTATAATTCCTGCCCTATTTGCTTGCTAGGTACAGGGTTCCCTTAATTTTTTTCTGCAAATGTTGTTTACTTCTGTAGCCTGATTTATATTCATTACTCTCTGGGCCTTGTTAGCTGCTCAATGTTTTTGCCCAAAGGCCATAATGAGAGGCAGGGAGCTGAAGAAAGGCAGCATGCCATGATGCTGCTGCTGTGGGCTTTGCTCAGGCTCAGCCCTTGTGGTTACACATCTGGCCCAGCCCAGTGAGGTGCTGGGGATGGAGGCAGATTGAGGTGAGCTAGTGAGCAGCTGCTAGGGGGAAGAGCTCATGGGGGTCCCTCCAGCTCCAGCCTGGGACCAAAGAGGCTTGTGCCAGAACTATATATATGGGGTGCTGGGGCAACACTAACACAGCTACCCAACTCTGCTGGGTGAACATCACGTCAGAGAATGAGGTCAATCACAGAAGTGATGTGCATCAAAGGGCTCTACAGCTCGGGCTAAGAAATCACAAGGCCACAGGTTCCAACCTTTTCACAGTTACTCAGGCGTTTACTAGGTGCTTCTCCAAGCAGGCAAATTCACTACCACCAGCTTGTTGGGTGACTCTCGCCAAGGTATGAGATGCAGCTCAGCAGCTGACAGGGGATGTGGGATCCCTGGTTCTCCCTTTACCAGCTACACACTTTCTTTGCACCATTCAGACAGCACCGGTAGTCTGGGCAGCTGACGGGCAGTCCTGGCGTTGCTCACCCTGGCCCAGACCCATGGGACAAATCATTCCTTTCCTTTTTTTCCTCATCATCAAAAAATGGCTCCAGCAGCAAAACCAGTTTGCAGATTGGTACCTGCCTTGCAGCCGCTCTGGGAGGCCCAGCTAGAGTGTGTGTGTTTAAGCTGCTTTGAAAGCCTTGCATGAAAAATGCTCTCTGTGAAAAGGAATATTTTTTCACTGCTGATATATTCAATGCAATATCCCTCCTATTAATACACAGTTGACTGCACTTTATCTCTGTCCTGTATTGTTGCACACTGCTATAACTGTTTATCTAGCTAGGAGTAAAATGCAGAGCAATAATGTCATTTGCAGCCTGCCTCTAATTGCCAGGATTTATTTGCATATCAGGGAAGGTTATAAATACAAGTGCTTCCATTGCCTTTTTATACAAAGGATAATATTTTTTTAATTTCTTCAGCTAATTTTTGAAATTTTGTTCTTGTGGATTACCCAGAACCAAAACCTGATGGGCTCCATCCCCTGTGGCTGAGGTCTGTGTTGCCAGTGGTGATGCTGACAGCTTTATAACATGAAGCAATACACAGTAATTTCGTTCTATCCTAAATTTTGCAAGATCCAGGCACGACTTCTGCAGTCTGAAGCTACCTCATGTTCTCAATCCCAGTGTGCCTGCCCTTGAGATGCCTCACTGAATCACATCTACACCCCATCACGTTTGCAGTGAGCTCATCTGAGATGCTCCCTTTGGTGAGCATCTCACTGAGCCACTCAGCATGTGCCCCTGCTCTGGCACACCTCACATGATACAAGGACAACCATGAGGACTTAGTCCGCCTGGTGAGTTAGATAAATGCTTTATGCAGCACAGGACATGAGGATAGGCCATGTCCTAGGCAGATGCTGCCTTCTCAGACAGTCTGGGCTCCAGCAGGTACCTTTTTTTAGGGTACACATTGCTTAGCAGGGGCTGGAGAGAAGGTGCCCTCCATCCACCATGTTCTGAGGTGTTTTTCTGGGTGACCATGCAGAGCTGAGGTGGCTTCTGGCTTACTGTCACTGAACTCATCCCCGTGTGTCAGCTCACAGCCTTGGCTTTGGCTGGCTCTCTTGAATTAGAAGGGAAAAAATAAGAAGTGCCGAGAGCAGACCTCAGCTCTTGTCCAAAGGAGCCAAATGGCTTGAGTCACCACTTCCAGATCCAGAGCTTAACACCCAGAAGGCTTGGATGGCTCAGATGGAAGCATAGTTTTGGTTCAAGACTTTCAAGGGCTTCTTGTAGGAGGTTAAGGACAGGGGACCAAGCAAGTCTCAGACCTGTTTTTAGATGATAGTCAGCATCTTGAAACAATACATGGTGTGTTTCATATATATATGATCATAACATAAAATAGCAGTAAAGCACAGAAAGCCTGGAAAGATTTACCTGTAAGAAATCCCATGTTTCTATCTGTGTCTTTGGAAGGATCCAGAGACAGGGAGGCCCTGACAGGCAGCAGGACCTGCTGCTGGGTCACTGAGGTTTCTGTAAGAGTGGGTGCATTGGTATTGGGGCTGGAATTTCAGCTTCATACACAAAGAAATAATTCATTATGGTCACTAATGTCTGTGACTTCAGAGCTGTTAATGGGTGTCTTTTCTGTTTGCAGTGTGCATGTACAGAGAGCCATCGCTGCATGAAATTGGAGAAAAACAAGGACGCTCAAGAAAAAGTTCAGGGACACCAACCATGAATGGAGGCAAAGTTGTTAACCAAGACTCGACATAGCTGACAAATACCCTCCCTTCTTCCAACTCTTCCCCTCCCACCCACCTACCCACCCCACCTGGCGAAACCACACTGAGACGACAACTGAGCAAGGCAGGACCTACCGGTAGTGGCTAGAAGTCCGAACTCCGGAATCTCTCTTTGTGTAGGACGAGGAAATCGAACCCCAGATCCTGCCTGTTGCAACGTTTTAAAAAACAAAAACAACAAAAAAGTGAAGAAAAAAAAAATAATGTTTTAAATCAGGACTCCATTAACATTTTCAAAAGCAAACTGTTTGCTCTGTGATCAAAGGGGGAAAAAAAAAATCTCATCTCTGCATAATAATAATAATAATAACAACTAATAAATATAATAATAATAAAGATGTTACCTTTAAAAATAAAACAAAGCTTTTGGAAAATTGAACTTAGCATATGATGTGCGAGAAACACGTGGGAAACAGCCCGGGACTGTGCTTTCTGTCTTATACTTTCACCTCACGTTCACACCACTGTTTCTTCCATCCCTGCTTCCCTGGGGATGGATGGGATTTTTCACAAAGCAGGAAAGGTAGGGATGGATTATGACTGTGTTTGCTCTGCTATCAATAAAATATGGCCTGTCCAAATTAGGAGTCTGACAGTTATGGGCAACAAACTAGCTACTCTGTATTCAGCTTTTCCCATCCGCATTCAAACACTGTGTAGTTATTTGTTGCTAGTGTCACTGTGCGAGTATGTTTGACCCAAGTCTGGCATTTTATGCCTTTTTATCATAATTATTTATATTTATAGGCTTGTTTTATTGTATTAGTTGCCAGGGGAATTTTGGAAATGGGTTTTCAGGTCTCACAGGATGAAGTGATCGTATTAGGGAAGAGTTAGACGATGAAGGGAAGGAGGGATGGCTGCTTGCTCTGTAATACAAAATGGAGAAAGTAACACTACCAAAATCCTTGCTGTGAAACAGGAAGGATGAGGCATGCACTATGTGAGGGGGTGGCATGGATTTCAGTGACAGGAAGAGGGATGTGAGGAGGGAGTAGGTGGGGAGTGCAGAGGAGGGGGGTGTTGCTCCAAGGGAATGTGGGTGGTTGTACATGTCCAGCTCTGCCAAGGTGAGGTGGTGCTGCCACTGCCTGTGTTAAAGCTCCACACACACACCTCATTTTACACGTGTTCAAAGGCAAGACTAAAAACCCCTCTAATCCCTCTGTTCTGCATGGGATGTTGCAGCAACCTGGGTACGGGGGTGCGTATGTGTCTTGTGCCTGCTGGGGCTGAAGATGCTAGAGAAGCAATCCAGGGTACTGATATCACAGGCAGAGCTAGGCAACAACAAGGAAGAGGGTGATGAGCTGAGGGATGCTCAACATTGAGCCCGCCTGAACCAACTAGGGCATTGGTGGGGATTGACAAGTCTCTCCATACCTGGCACGTTCTCCTTGTCGTTTGGGCATTGGTGGTGAACCACACACCCTCACTCCCATGGGGGGATACGGAAACAGGGCAACAGGGAGCGATGCCCTTACTCTGTCCACACACATGAACTTCAGTATCTGACCCCTTCCGGCACCCAGGGCGGCAGCAGCAAATCGTAAAGGTGATACAGTTGCTGGTACAAAACCAGGCATTGTCCTGGCTGAGGTGCCTGGGAAGTTCTTGCTGCTCAAGCTGTGATTGTAGCTCCTGTGAGAGGTGAAAAGCAAATGAATAAACAAATTCCCCAGGGTTTGGAGAGGGGGGTAACGTGTTGGAACAGCCCATTACACAAGGGGGGAACAGCCCAACACCTTGCTGTTACAAACCAGTCGGTGGTATTTGTGGTGGGCATAAATTACGGGCACATAGGATATGCCAAAAAAACCCACCTTAATTCTGGAGGTTTCTTTGCTGTGGTGGCCAGAGCCTCAGCCAGACAGTGGCAACATGCTGTGAAGCTGCTGTGGGAGACGGGGAGTGCCTGGGCTGGCCACGATGCTCTGCTAAGCAGTTGCTGACCCGGGTGCCTCTGGCCCCATGACACACGCCGGTGCTGGTGCATGGCAGGGCTCAGCGAGTGGCTGTACAGGCACAGAGCAAGCAGGGAAAGCTAAGGAGAGAGCCAAATTTCAAGGTTATGGAAGACTCCCAGGATCAGCATGAAGGAATGAATTTCAAGCATGTCCTTTTGTGTTTTGAAAAGCTGAAATCTTGAAATAAAGAGCCTCTTACCATGGCTCTGCTGCCTAATGCTGTACCTATGGGCATGCTGTGGAGACACAGGGGAGGCACCAGTGAGCCTGTCAGCACACACCAGTGAGGTTTATCTGGGGCTCCCACTCATGTGGGAGTGACTTCTGTCATTGGAGCCTCTACTCCCACAACACTAATACATCTTCATTTTCGGAACACACCCTGCCCCATCTGATACAATCCATTGCTTATGCTGCAGCTCCCTCACAAACTAGAAAGCACCCCAAGTTGGGGAGAGAGGAGAGGAGAAGAAGGGCTTCTTACTCACTGGAGAGGTGCAAATTCAAATAAATGGAGCTTCTAGACCAACATGGTGATCTATCAGGTCCCTGACCTAAACCACCAAACACCCAGGCCATGGTTCAGGCACTGAGCCACAGCCTTTCTCAGCCATCCTCCTGGGAGGAAAGATCAGCACCTACTGCAGAAGAGAGCACCCATATCCCACCTTGGTACATTTCTGGCCTCAGGTGTGGATAATTTTCATAAATAACTAGATGTTACCAGCATGAGAGACCAAAAATTGCTGTGAACTTGTGTGCAGGACACCCATTGCCTAAGGCCCCAGAAAGCCATGGGCAAAGGCAGATCCAGTCCTGCCATGTGCTTGTACTTCTGTTGTGTGTCTCCTCACTTCCCACGCTGGGCTTCTGCCTTGGTAATTTCCTTTGGCCAAATCATTGCAAGAATCCCTGGAAATGCCACATTCAGGCCTAAATGTCAAAATAATCTGTTCCTTTGGTCCATTGTGTTTGAGCTAATCACCACCATGCAACACACACTGAGCAAGCCTGTAATGAGAGCTAATTAATCCTGCTCACACCCAGTGCTACTTCAGAGCAGGTCTTCTGCCATGTGTTGTGAGCGCTGGCTTTCCTTGCTGCCTGCTCAGTCCTGGCAAACCGTGAGCCACATATGGTGGTATAAACCATGATAAACCCCTCCTGCACACATTAGAAAATGCTGTGGGCTGACTGACCTTCATGGAAGATGCAAAAACCAGCTCATGGTGTAACGCAGGGACTCTTGGCATCCATATAGCCAAAAATACCAGTGAGGCTGCACAGCCCAGCTCCACAGTGCCCACCTGTACCAGCTTCTGACTGGGACCTGCTCAGCTCTGGGTACCCCAAATCCCTCCAGATGCTTGGGATAGCCCAGGGAGATCCACAGCTTGCAGGTACCATGTCAGATTTCATTCATTATGGTTTTTAACTCTTCTGTTTCTTCAGCCACACAAGCCACATCCATTTAGGGCACTTCGTGACTCAGTTTAACATGATGGTGACCACAACTCCCAACAAGTCTACGTGTGACACTAGCAAGACAAATTCCCTTCCTTTGACATGGCATTGGGCAAACACCTAGCATGAAAATGGCCACGAAAAGTAAACAACAACAAAAAAGGATGTTTTCAACTCACCCAGCCCATGGCAGCTGTTAACTCTGCTAAGTCTGCAGCAAACCTGCTCTGGCAGGAGGGTCGGACTAGATGATCTTCTGAGGTCCATTCCATCCCCCAACATTCCGTGAAACCTTTGCCCTCTGAATAACAGACGCTGCTGTGGGAGAATTAGGACATTAGAAGTCCAGCAGAAGAAAACACTTCACTGCACAGAAATACAAGCACAGTTAATGCATTCATTTTGTTTCACCTTAGTTTGGTTCATAACTGTGATGTCAGCACTGCTCTGTCCTCACATGCTATGCAGCATAGCTCCTCTCACTTACCAAGGGCAAAACCTGCTAAGGGCTCCAGTTTGGACCATCAGGAATTTACCAAGAAAAAAAAAGCAGAAAACGATATGAGCATGACAAGCCTGAGATACTGAGCCAGCAAGTTATGCCACAAGTGTCAGCACTGGCATGTGACAATGTGCTATAAAGTGAAGTTGACACTCAACAAAGCAATTTATGAAAGTTGTCTGTCAACATTTTTTGTGTTTGCACTCAGATGGGGTCTGGCTGATAGAGCCCCACGCAATCCTTCAAGCTGTCACGGGCCTGGCTTTACACCTTTTCATTTCAAACTGCACTGATTGTGCACCGTGAGTGTCACCATTCCAGAAAAGACATCGTTGCCACACTCTCTGAGCAAAGCTGGAGCAAGTGTTGGTAGAAGCTCCCCAGGCTGATTAGAGCTAGCAGGAAATGAAGTGTGCCATCCTTCCTGGTTTCACGCCAGCAAATCTGCAGCATGTATGTATGGTAGACAGGGGAAAAGAAAGTCTTTTTGAGGACTAGAGTTCCTACAAAAAGGACATTCAGAATTATTATTAGTTACAGAAAACACAACCAACCTTTACTAATGTGTGTACAGTAAAATACACTAACTTGAACATGGGGGAATGCCGGCCCCAAAACATGTCCAACACTAGACCTCTATTAACTGAGGCATAGCTCAGCCCTGGTCCTGGATGGCAGGGCTCAGTCTGCCATTTTGCAGCAATGGAAAAAAACAAAAAAAAGGAGAAAACAAGAAAAAAGAAAAGTGAGTATCCTCAGGGCCAGATTCCCCTCCCAAAACTGGAACAAAATCTTTACTTGCTGCTATGGCATGACCCACTGCAAGCAAAAAAAAAATCAAAAAACACCACTGCACTGCACTTCCTCAGTGAAGCAGAGAGGTTTCCTTGGCATTCACATCTTCCCTCTCCCACCTCAATGCTTCAGCCTCCAGGGTGATTGAGAGCTGTTTCCATGGAGTAAAAAGGCAGCAAGGCTTACATCCTCCTCACCAGCACGGCGTAAATCTTGACTGCACTGCTTTGACTGCTGAGCAACAAGCCTGGCATCAAACAATTTCCCCATGGTCTTAGACTCTTTGATTAAAGATCAAAACCAATTCCCATCGCCAAGCTGATATATATTTTGGCATCATGTTTACGCACACTAACATCCCAAAACTGCTCAAACCTTCATGGCTACAAAGTTAAAGCTAAGCACCATTTCAGGGCAGAGCATTTCTTTTCATACTAGCATAACTAACTGCTGCATGTGCAGAAAGTTGGATGCCTCCCCAGCCTACCTCCCTTTTGGTCTTCAGGCACCTTCTCTTTGGTAAAGGAGGCATAGGTCAGTATGGCTCATTTCACCAATGCAAACACTATGGATTGTTCCTATGGTGCAGAGAGCTCACACAAGATGCAGAGCTTTCCCACCTGAGGAAACTGGAGGATCAGTGGAGAAAGATTTGACTTTCTTGGACTTCTGGAAAGGACAACTCTGGTCAAACAGCTACTTGGAAAGAGAAAAGGGTGTGTGTTTTATTCAAACCATGCTGTGGTACAGGCATGGGGATAATTAATCTTTGGGAAATGCCATTAATATTTACTGAGCAATACAAATGGATCTGGCTCTCAAAAAAAAAATAAATAAAGGCATTACCAATTATGAAGAAAGTGCCTGGGTATAGGATCTGAGGAGAAGCACAGGATAACCCTCCCAAGAGTCTATTAAGAATGGGTTATATATTGTTCCATTTTCCATGCTCATTACAATCACTGCCCAATAATAGCTGCATGCTGTGCCTTTTTCTATTCCAGTACAATTTTCCCCATGGGAACTAAATATCTCAGTTTAAATACTGAGCAGAGCTGGTAGAAGAAGGCAGTACACTTCTGCTGTGCTAACCCTGTGTGTAATCTCCATCTTAGGTAGCTGCTTCCTACCCTTCTTTTTCATTGCTTGATACAAAAATTAAGGAGCAGCACAGGTGAGGATGAAAAAAATTGGTCAGACAGTCAAACTAAATGACATTGTGAAGGTCAAAGTATGCCAGACTTAATGTCTCTCAGAAATTAAGGATTTGATGAATTTTAATTCTTTGAGCTCTGAGAAAAAAAATTGCAGAGGGTAAAGCAATCAGTGGCTCCATCTTAGCACCAGTCCCTAAGCTAGGACTTTGGTCCAAGCTCCTAGGACCAAATATATTAAGTCTCTATATACAGCTTCTGGCTTGGCTTCTGCATGCAGTGATGCTTTCCCTTCTCAGGGGTCAGTTTCCCTTGGAGCTTGTCCTTACTGAGTCCTTGGGGCATCCCAGTCCAAACAAGGCAGTGCACTTTCTTCTTGGGCAGCAGTGGGATTCCTAGCCAGGGACCTTACTCGGGCTTTCAGTCGATGGCCTGAGCCAGAGGAACTCCTCCCAGGGTCCTCCCCATGGAACCACACACCTCTTCCAGACATGCCATGAAAGACAAGAAAACAAGGCTCAATGTCCTAGACACTTCTGCTTCCAAGGACCTGATTTGTGCAGACCTGATGGCACGAACCCCAAAACCTAGACACAGAGATGTGAGCCCTCTTGTTACACTGTCCCTGGTCTGTGCCCATGGTGCCTGAAGTCTTGAACCACAGGGAAACAGCCCTGCCCAAGGATGTCATGAGGATCACAATGTTTTGGCATCTGAAGTTGTCTGATCACATGATAATGGGAACCTGCAAAGGCAAAGAGCTGCTGCTTTGACTGTGCCTCGGAGGGTCACTTACACGCTGTGACTCTGACACCGCCCCTTATGAATTCTATTTTCCATCTTACTGCACAAGCTGGCAAGTGAAATAGTCCCAACTCAATTCACCGTTAAACAAAGAAGCCAGCCAGTGCATAGAGCAGAAGCTTTGCCCGACATTAACTCAATTTGAAGATCAAGAAGAGGTGTGTTTAACTTTGCATTATCTTCATTTTTAATTTCCACTATTTTCTATGCCTCCTGCTATCAGACAGAACAGGCAGCAGAACTAATAGGGAGTAACACACTGGGAAAACATTGACTTCTGGTGTGGAAGCAAAAATCATTACCTCACAAATAGATGGATATTTGTCTGGTGATTCTTAGCTCAGTCATACATCTACAAAAGTTCCTCAGGTCTTCATATGGGTGTTTTCCACATGAGTATGCAGCGAACCTCCACAAGGTCACATTTAGGGCGCTGCAAGGCTTGCCCTTGACCAGCAAGTTCAAGGGATTCTCCTAGCAGGGTCAGTGGGCCACAGTGTAGGACTTAAATCTGAATTCAAACTCTGCAGTCGGTGGGTCTAACCAGAACTTCCCAGGGAAAGCTCCCCATGAGCACTTGGAGACCTCAATTTGCCGTGGAAGGGATCTCGTTCAAATTCGCCATCTTTTCATTCTCCTTCCATGTTTTTTCTTATAAAACCAAATTCAACTTCTAAATCCCATGCTCACTCTCTTTTCTTGAATTTCCAAATACAAAAGCTGGACTATTTCAGAATTTTATTCCAGCTGTAGGACTGACTGGGACTTTGAGAAGGCGACAGCATTTAAAACAAGAAAAAAAGATAATTATTGGATAAATCTGATTGCCAAGAGCACAATTACCTACCTCTAGACATGTCTACACCTTGGAGTGCATATCCATGTAGAAAGTTAACGTTTACTGTTGCAGCTTGAGCCCTGCTTATTCAGTAAAACCATTTTTCTGTTCACAAAGTTGTTCCCTGGGAGAAGCTTCTACAAACGCATCAGCAGGTGATGGCTTCAGAGACCGACCGGATGCACTCCTGAAAGTCAAAGCTGGGGGTACTTTAAATAGAAAGACAAGATAATCGATGAAGTGAAATCTTTCAAAGGCAACATGAGCCAGTTTCAGGTGGAGGCTTTGCCTTGTCTTTGTAAGACACGTGCCTGCTCCTGCTGCTCCTGCAGATCTGTGGGAATAAGTTTTAAGTCATGGTAGCTGACTGGCAAACAACTGGCACACAAAACAACCAACCCCATTGGTTCCATATTGCCACCCACCTGGGTTTTGCCTCTTTTTTTTTTTTTAAACTTTAGGGAGTTGAGAATCAAGCTCACCCCAGGGCAACTCCAATGAAATCTATGTGCAACCCTGGGAATTAATCTGGCCCAAGCCTCATTTTCTCTTTAACTGCAGGAGCCAAGGTCATTTTCCCATCTGGATTTTGCAGATGCTTCTGCACATACTGATGAGTTACACCTTTTATCAAACCTTGACCATCATTTTCAAGGCTAGAAAATGATTATACAGTGTCAGAGGATCACAGGAAATAGCATGAAGAGTCTTTGCTATGTACCACTTTTCCTGTATTCCTCAAAGCCATATGCATTATCTTTCCACAGGACAGTGCAAGACTTGGTCCTCCTTTGTCTCCAGAATCTCTCCCTTAATGCTGGATGACACCACTCATCTTCTGTCTTAAGGAAAGCTCCTTTTTTTCCACATCTGTAGGATTTATCTAACAGTGGTAGGATTTATCTAACAGTGTGAGCAACATATTTTTGCTGGTTGAAGGACTAAGAAGGACAAACTTGTAAGCATAACTTTTTCTTTTTGGAGGCAGAATGTGTCTGTCTGTCTGTCTGTCTTTAGCTTTGTTCCTCTCTTATCTCCCCAGTAATACACCTTGTGCTAGTACATGTGATGTCTGGATGTATCTGACCCTGCAGGAACCTCTGATGACAACAGAGCATCTTGCAGCCAGGCTGCCTTAGACCTTGACTTAACACCTTAAAAACTGCTGATGAGCACCTGAGGGCAAAAGCCTAATGCAAGCATGCAATTAGGGCAATCATCCCACGGTTGAAGAAAAATAGATGGACCCAAAAATGTGGCAAGAATTGGCTACAGACACCCTCTATGTCACAAGGTGGTCTCTGTCGGGCATTCTAGCTGAGGATCTACTTGATACATCCAGCAGTACCCAGCCCCATTCCAGTGATGAAGACGTGCTGTTTGGGCACAGCAGTGATTGTAAGTAAATATATTAAAGAGAATGGGTCTGTGAAAGCAGTGCTGACCTAGAAGCAGGTGCACAAGGTAGCCTTGTGCACCCCCTTTTACCCTAGACTTAGTATAACCATGTCACCTCCTTAGTCTATGGACTAGGGTGCTAAAACACACAGATGCCAGCTACAAAGTCATAACATTGGGAAATTTGTGGCTTGTGATATTTTAATATCCTGAGCAGAGGATTATTTGCTGTTTAGTGCGCTTTTAAATGTTCTCCTTCTGCACAATTGATAGCTTTACTGCTCCTGGACAGAATAACAAACAGCTGTGCTGGTAAAACAAGAGATCCTTCAGATCATCTCAGGGCAGCATCTTGGCAGCCCTGGAGCCACGGTGACTTGTGGAAAAGGTGAGTGGTTGTGGGGCAGTTTTGCTAGCTGGTGCAGGCACTTGCAGCTGCTTAGAGCTCATGTAAAAAAGATTAGTGAGGGCAGAAAGGACAGATAGAAATCAGAGAGTCTTACTTTTGTATAAGAGAGACTAGTACCTTAGGACCAGAAGTCACAGATGAGCTTGACCAGATGTACCCAGCTGGGCAATGGAAATGCTGCTGTAGTTTGCTGGAATTTCATGTGCCAATGTTCTATTTACATGATGCAGCAGAGAGTTCATCCAGAGGCTGGAGACCAGGTAATCAGATTCTATACATGTTTACTTCTTGATTGTTTATTCAATAAGGATCACATCAAAACCCCACTGAAGGCAGTGAGGGACTCTGTTGACTCTGCAGCAGTCTGAACGAAACCTGAAGCATTCAGAGTTTTAATTTGCACAACTGGAATTTGGTAATGATGATTCCAGAGGTCTGTATCAAATTATGAGCTCCCTTTGGAGTAAGGTGTTCATCATACTTGCCTGAGGGTAACCTCTTATAACCTGTTCCAAATAGCTGTCCTGCCTGCACTGACACTTCATCAGAAGAGCTAGGAACCAGGATCACCTACTAACCTCCTTCCATGCAAAAATGTTTTCTTGGCTCAGGCAGAGGAAAGTATGGCTGGCAAAGCTGGCAGAAAGGATGGAGCTGCAGCTCAAGAGAGTTGGGAGCACTCAGGCTGAACTGGAGAAAGGGCTCCAAAAGGTTTTGGGTGAAGTTTCAGCTAATGTTGTGGGGTCCCTCTCTTCTGTTTCCCCTTCAGGACAGGACACCACAGGCACTCCTTCCTCCCTTTCTCCTGCATCCCCATTCCCCTCTGGCAATACCTGAATGCTGTTACTGTCTTTTGCTGCAGCTGCTGGGGACCCTGCAGCCCACAGCAGGGCGGAGAAACTGCTACTGTTGGTAACTTCTGGGGGAAACCCCTTCTGGGTCCAGCTCCACACCAGCCAAATAAAAAAGTGAGGCCTGTGGCTGGCAACTCTTGATATGTGTAAAGGCACCAAAGGGAATGATCTGTCAGGGTTTGGATATGTCAGATATGGAGCCAGAACTGGTTATATTGTCTGTTGACCTCATGATAATAAAGATCTTTTGCTCTGTCTACGTAAGATTGAAAATCTAAGTACAAATTTTTGGTGTAACAGTATTCTTTCAGTGAGAAGAAATACAGTCTCTGATTTGTATTCCTCTGACTTGAAATCATTCATTTTAAATGACTGTTTGTTCTGCTAATTTAGAATCTGGGCAGGCATGGAAACAATTTATTTTGGTTTGTGAAAGGAGCTGAGCTTGAGTTTGTTAAGTGCATATATACTTGGTTGCTATGGGATGCAATGCAACTCCCTGCTAGAATCAGACTTCTTCAGTGGCAGGAGCTCTGTGGTGAGTTCTGTAATGGTACCCTCAGTGAGGGATCCATCCTTCACCTTCCCTGGGCTTGGAGCAGACCCAGTGATAGCTGGGTGGGTATGGCTTTCCTTCAAGCAACAGCTCCACATACCCTCTGTGGAAGGTGTGAGGGTAGCATTTGGTCCTACAGCACCCCAGGGCACCTGATAGGTGACAGGCTATCTAAAAGCAAAGGGCTGTCGTCCTCTAACTGCCACAGCAGTGGGGCAGCCCAGTATAACATGCCCTAAATGTGTTGGCCAGATGCAGTGGCAAAGAAGTGGAGATGGCTTTGTCCCTCTCTGCCAGTCACAAAGCTGTGGCCACATCAGCTGCTGAGATGTCACATTTTGCACTCACCTCTCCTCAAACTGAAGCATCAGCTGGTGTCCAGTCAGAGGCTGCTTGCTGAGGCTCTTCCCTGCAGGCTTAAGGTCTATGACAGAGCCAGGGGCTCTTTGCAGCATTTCTCCCACCTCCCACCTTCTTGATTAACCTGCCTGAGGAAAGCAGATTGAATGTCAGATCTGTTCCATCTCACTTTGTCTCCTCCACAAGAGTTATTGTCTAAAAGTCACTTAATGTACAAAACCTAGATGGTTTGGCCAACTGAGATAGCCAAAGTGACTTTCATACCCAACCCTACGTGATGCAACCCAGACTAATGTTCACACAGGAGCCCAGTCTGGCTTGGGCCTTCTGACTAAACTCCTCTTCCCAAATGGAGACAACACTCCAAATCCCAGTGCAAAGTGTCCTCCCCACTGCAACAGAGAAGTCTTTACACTTCTCACAGCCTCACTGAAAACTTAAGAGTCTTGCTGCTGGAAACATGGAAACTCTTTCAAAAAGCCTATTCATGCAGATAAAACAGGATTTTGACATCCCTAACAATGCTACTATCCCAGTAAATAAATTATCAGCATTCACTTATAATTACTTTTGTTATACTTGGGGAATTTGCTGTGAGGCAGGCACAAGTCAGAGAGTTCTGGTGCCTGTTAACTCTATTTTCCCTAATGTCTAAGTAAAACCCTTTTTTTTTTTTTTTTGAAAAATGCTCCTTATTATTTGTAGCAGAAAAGTAATTGGTATTGAACAAAAGCTGGATAATACTGTCTTTCGTGATACGCTGAGCAATGACTTGGACTACAACAGTGCTACATGAAATGATGATTTGTTTAAATAGCTTCCATCCTGGTTTGCCACTAAACCTCAGTAACAGCACATTAAATACATGCATTTCAGTACCCCAGCACAGACACTCTGTTCTGTAACTGGGAATATTTCATCTTACCACTCTGAGGACTCTTGCCAGTTGGCAGCTTTGCACGTGTGCTAAATTGCTAAATTTTTAGCATTTACCCACTTATCTAGTTTGACACAGAACGCTTGCATGAGGCAGAGGGACTTGGGTCTGGGAATATGGGCACTGCACTTTCAGGGTTATAGACACTTAAATTAGGACTCTGCAGTCAGCACAGCAATGGGGCCCTGGCAATTAAGCTGGAAAACAACAAAACATGTTAGAAGCTGGGTGAATTGAAACCATAGCCACCTAGCAGCAGAGCCGTTTGCAAGAGAGACTGCACTGTTGGGGAGAGTCATAAGCAAAACCCGCCTGATTTACTGCAGGCAGCTCATACCCTTTGAAATCAAAGAGCAAATCCATGCTGTATCTTTGCACCAGCCACCCATGGGTTTGAAACTGGGTTTGGCCCAAAACCAGTAAAGAGTTTGCCTCCTTATCTTGGATTCAGCTAAACTAGTGTGGCCATTGGCTGCTGCCAAACTGGGACTGGGGCTGTCCCTCATGCTCACGCCACCTCTCATCTGGCCCCTATTCAGTGCTGGTCTGAAGTACTGAACCAAAAGAAAACTGTTCTCTGGCTTAGCCTTTGAATGGACTCACCCCACGGGCAGCTAAGCACCAATGCTGGCACAAGGGACAGGGTGGGAGGATGGAGCCAACATGAGGACGAGAGCTGGCAGCAGGTCTGCTGCCATGGATAGCAGATAGCCCTTCCACCATCTTATCCATAGTCTCTGGCCACGTCTTCAGCACCTGCTGTCCTCACTGCAGTCACAACAGACAGATCAGGAGATTGTGGAAGATTTCTAGCCACCATCAGATTAACTCACAGTCCTAGGCTGGCTCTTGCTCTGAACCTGAGACTTTCACTGTTGACTGGTATCAGAAATTAACAACAACTCATGAACACAAGCACATTAAAGCTGTGCAGTGACTATGAAGACACAGAGACACAGGCATCTCACCACAGTTGGGTGCTCTGAGCATTTCCAGCACTGTTTCTAACTAGCCCTACCAGAGACAGCTGGGACCATGGCAAACCCCTAGATCCTCCAGCCATGTGTCCACAGGTAGTCTGCAGAGAGAAATGCATGATGGCAGCCTGCTGACAGCCTGCCTGGTCTTCATTACAGCAAACAAACTGCCTGAACTTCGTAGCAATGTTGTGCCAAGCTTCCAGCTGTGCTCAGCTCTGTTCTGGGTGCACCAGGAACCCTGTTCCAACCATTCCTGTCCTGCCAGGTTGGCGTCAGAGCAGGGACGTCTGGTTTGGAAAGTGGCCCTGAGTATCAAGTGCAGGAAGCACAGACTCAGCTCTCTTCCGAGGGAGGAAAATTGGCTTCTAGAGCCCCCCACAAAAATAAATAAATAAATAAATCTCTTTATTCAAAAGTGAGAGAGGCTTGTGGCCAAAATTCCCCATTTTGCAGTATTTCAGAGAGCTCTAGTCTTTGTTCCGGACTGAAAATCCAGCCCAGTTGGCGTAAGTCCCGTGGGTTTCAGGGCAGCTCTGATTTCATTCTCTAACTTACGCTGCTGAAAGCAGTGGCTTCTGAAAGGTGAACAGCTTCTAAGAAATGGGTTAGAGCCAGACCTGGCTGTCCTTATCACTCTTTCCCAGGGCTTTTAGTGCTAGTGGTATGTGACTAGCTAGCAGGAAAAAGCATCCACACTAACAGCAGAGTCCCAAGGACCACTTGAGGCAAAAGCTCCAACCCACCTCCCAGCATAGCCCTGTCTGGGGTGCACAGTAACGTGGCAGTAAGACTGCTCATAAGATCCTCCATAGGGTAAAGGCTGAACTACACCTCTTCCACTGAGCTCTTCACCTTTGTGATAATCCAAGTGAGTTTGAAAGGATCATTTATCCTCCATGCAAACCAGCATTACCCTTTCTCCCCATTGTAAATAACAGCATATTAATGACATCAAATGAAATAGCAGGTCTGGTGTTTGAAGCACCTGAGTCGTATAAGGGAAAGAGATGTCGCTAACAAATCTGTTCTGAATCTCCCCGGTTCACAGGGTTTTGAATACCAGAGTAGCTGCCACCTGGCTCTGGGTGTCGTCTTCCACCAGCAGCCAGGTCTGCCTGCCCTCACCCCCTGCTCCCCATCCATCCCTGGGGAGGAACAGTGTCTAGTGCCCGCTGTGTTGGCTCCAGATCAAGGCAAGCTGGGCTCTATTCCCAGACCTCCCTCTGCTTCCCGATGCTGTACAACTCAGATCCTTTCTCCAATCCTCCATCTCCCCATCTGTAACAAGAGTGAGCCACTAGTTTCTTCTTGACAGCTCCAGGTAAACAAAGCAAGAGCAGAGAGAGGGAAAGGCTGGGACTATCCAAACTGTTGCTCTATATGCAATCACTTGAGCTCAGGAGATAACGAGAACAAGGCTCCAGCTACCTCCAGCTCTGGTTTTGAAAGCAAACACCCTCATTGTTGAAGATGTGCAAATTTAAATCTTTCTGCACTCCTGCCTGTTTTCCTATGGTGCCTGTGAAAATTACAATCTTGTCACTCGAAAACAAAAGTGCTTAGCTGGCAAGAAAGACTCCATAAAGAAGGCAATGGAAGCTGTCACATCTGTACTGTCTGAACACCATCTGTCTCCCAAGTTTACTCTGAAAGAAAGCAAATCGCATCCAGTTCCCTTGCTATATATCAGTAAAATGCTTAGCAGTGGCACTTGGAGAAGGAATGAACACATTTCAATTAGACAATGGCATCATAAAACACCAGCTTAGTAAATAAAAACCTGGAGGTTAACATTTGTAGAGATTAAGCAGTCTGTTAAGTAAAGTTTACCATGGCCTGGTAGGGTTTTTGTAATACATAGTTATATACATGTAGCATCCAAAACAGGCCCCTTAGCTTACTTTTCAGACTGTTATTTTTGCTTTAAGCATATATGACTGCCTCTCAGGAGTTACCTGAGATCCAGAGACTGGTTTGGAGCTACAGATACCTGCAGAAACAGATGTATCATGTTCGGTAGAGAAAGAAAGGACAGCAGAATGATGGAGAGTGAAAGTCACAGAATGGTTTAGGCTAGAAGGGAGAGTCACAGAATGGTTTAGGCTAGAAGGGAGCTTTAAAGATCGAACAGGCAAATGTTATTGTTGCTCAAGGGGCTGGTGACAAATGCTGGAAACAGAAGGTCACTGCTGCAAGCGGGCTGGCTACCACTCAGAAAAATATAATTGCCAGGTTAGATAGAACTGAATCCTGTGCTAATGCCTTGCTGAGAGCCCTGCAGTATATGCATCACCACTGATTCTGCAACTGCTATGGTTATGAGGATATAACTTACTGCTTTCCCCTCTGTACATCTCCAAATAGCCTCCCAGATGTTTGGTCCTGTAAGGATGGAGTGACAACTGCATCCACTGCAAGCCTAAACTGAGAGGTTTTTTGGCTGGTTTTGCAGACAGCCTTTGCACCCAGAGCAGAGTAAACCTGGTCAGACTTCAGGTTCTTCCAAATTCAGATCAATGTTTTTGTTTAAGATAAAGCAGTACAAATACCTCAGAAAGGCTGCTCCTGCAGAGTGCTCCCAGAGTAGCAGGTCCCTGTGGGCTCAGGCAGGTCCTTTTCAGAGGAGTGGTGTCCTCTGCCTGCTTCAAGAAGTGGATGCTCAGAGCTCCCATCATGGTGGCCCTCTGTTGACTTGGGACAGAATTCGTTCACAGCACCTCAAGAATCTTCAGCGTAAAAGTCACCAGCACATTGACACTGCAGCGACGTGGGCCTCACAAACAGCCAAAAACATTGGTCCCATTTTATATAAGTGGAAAGAAGTCTCAAACACAGTTTGTGGTGATGCATTTGCTATCACACTTCAATAACAACCAGACCAGACCCACCTGGTGCAAGTACTCCAAAGAGCTGCTGAAACCTGTCAAAACACCCCTGCACTACAGTACTCTCGCTCCTGTGCTGCCAACCCTCCTTCCTCCATGCTTTTTCCCCCTGCTTCAGCATCATTTCCCTCCCTACCCCTCCATGAGCTGAGAGATTATCTCAATTATTCCAGCTGTTGTGCTACACCACACTGAACACAATCAAAGCTAACAAAGCATGCTTCGCTGGCTCCATTGTCATCTGGCACTGAAAGCTGAAGATCCTAAATGAACAGTACTTAAGCTGATGTCATACTCGAGGGAGTTCAGCAGAGAGGAGGGGGAAGAGAAAAGAAATAAAGCTGTGGATTTTATACAGCTGGGGTTTTTATTATCATTAGAAAACTTGGGAGAGGTGTTGACAGGATGGGACCGGGACAAAGCTGTGATTCTGGGGTTGTATCAGTCTGGCAATCTTTTTGAAATGCAGCCTTCTTAGACAAATATCCCCAGGAATACCTTGGATTATGAATGCAGATTTACCTGGGTCTGTGCTCATGTAAGGTCCTGGATAGTGCTGCAATTTCATTCACTTATGCTGATACAGGCAAGATGCAGTCTTCCACTTCAAACACCGTGATTAACACAGCGGCATCTTCAAGGCATCCATCTGAAACCAAATGAAAAGAAGAAGAATGAACTGTAAAGCAGAGCCCAGATTATACATGCTTCCAGCTCATTTCCCTAAGCAGAGAACTTCAGACTCACCATCATCAGGGTGGATGACAAATAAGGGCTGTAGCATTAGGCAAAAAGAAGTCCATCTGCTCACCCTGCTCCACCCAAGTTTGCAGCAGTCACTGCACAAAGATGCTCCAAGTGGGAAAAAGGAAAGGGAGTAATTTGCCCAGGGGCTGGTAGGGATGGGACTGCCTCTGCCTGTGGGTTACAGGTATGTTGTCCCAGTCTGCCTCTCCCTTTTTGCCTGCTACACTTCATTGCAAAAAAACAAGAATACACCACATGCCCATGAAATGGCACTCCCTTTCCATGGTTGTTTTTTAGGTGCTACTGAAGTCCACACCAGTCTCCTTGGGATGCTTAGCTGGAACCTTGGGACCCTACAGAGTAAGAGAGCAACAAATTCCAAAATAAAAATGATCAAACCTCTTCACATCATGGCCCACATTCACTTTTACGGATTTCTAAGATATACAGTCTTTTTAAAAACTTAATGTTGACATTCCCATATCCTCTCCCAGATACTGAAAAGGCCAGAAACTTTGCAGGCTTTCACGTGATGCCATGTCAGTGGGCTGAGAGCATTTCTTTGCTTCTTAGCATGAGAACCACAGCAAACTCTTCTCCATTATCATCCTCTAGTATTGCACCTAGGGATGTACATTCCAGGGACACTCAGAGCTTCACAGCAAGCACAGAATAATCTCCCAAAATCTATGCTCATGTTGCCTAGAACAAAAGAAAAGACCCCCCTCTGTATGGTAGATCTATGGCATACAGCTGAAGATGCCAATCTCCATCTCATACAGAGCAGTATTAAACATAAACAGAGCAATTTTTTGCAGTAAATCCATACACACTTGTGCAAGACATCAGGCAAAGACGATACCCACACGCACACGCAGAGCTCTCTAATACCCAGTACCTGAAGCGTTAATCCAGCACAGCAGAAACAAGGTAATCTCTGAAATGAGGACAGTGCTCCAAGAACAGATCGATCCAGGGTTGCCCTTCAGATCCCAGCTGCTGACAGACAGCAGATTGATCCCAGTGTGGTTTGAATTTCTCTCCCGACAATTCAGACAGGCGAGGGCCAGGAGCTCTGTAAATGCATAATCTGTGTCTGGCACTCGCTGGCTACACGCTAAACAACGATAAAACCTTTGGAGCAAGCTGTTTCCCCTCCAGTCGGTTAACATTTGTATCCAGCTGAACTCCTGGGGTGATAAGTACAGCGGGCTTCCCCCTCTAAGGCAGATAAGTAAAACATACTGTAAAGAAAAGTACAGGGTATTGGCACATCTCTCCCAGAGGGGCTGTCAGGAGCTTAGTGCTGCAGTCCCCACAAATGCAAGGAACAAGAAGGGCATTTTATTTTCCAGAGAGCCTCTCCACTCCCTCTCTCTGCCTTCCTCGCTCATAACCCATCCCTTTTTTTGTTTTGCATGCCCCCCCGGGTTGGTGAGCACAGAGCCGGGCCTGACACCAGCCACAGCAGTGTCCCCCCGGGTTGGTGTACACAGAGCAGAGCCTGACACAGGCCACAGCAGCATCTTTGCTAATTCTCAAAGTGCCACCTACAGTTTATGCGAGTGCATCTGTGAGAGCAGCACACGCATCCACCAGCAGCGAAGGAGACAGGCTATAAATGTGTGAGAGAGTGTGTGTGGATATATATATCTATATGCATATGAGTACTGAGACATGATCAAACCAGCCTGTAGCTTGCACATGAGAGGACAGAAATAAGCCTGGAAACGCCTCTGTTCTGGGGAGCGGGTCCTCTGCCTATGAGGGAAATCAGGCATTAGGTACACAAACTCTGCAGGAGCCTCGCAGGGAAGGAAATAGGGATGTTCTGACTCCACCTCATATACTCCGCAAGTGGCCCTCAGGCCCTAGCTCAGGAGGTGTGCCACAAGCACAGAAAAGGGATCTGATACCTATTTTCTTTCCTGATAAAATATGCCAGGGGATTCAGCCCTACCTGCTCCCCAGAAGTGCCACGAAGATGATCGCAAGTGGGAGCGAGTGCTAGAGCGGAGCAGTGCAGAAGCTTCAATAGTTGCAGTGATTTAGCAATCACCACCACCACCTCCATCCCACTCCCCCAGCAAAAGGGCCCTGCACAGTAGGGAAGCTTTTTTAGGCAGTAGGGAAGGCAAACAGGGCAAAGAAAATGAAAGCAACAGCCGAGAGGCTTGTGATTTAATCAGAGCTGGCTTTCTACTGCGTGCTTGCTCTGTTTCTTCACTTATTTTTGAGGGAAAATATCCATGTCTATAGAAAAATTGGAAGGTTTAAAAAACCCCTTAAACTATTCCTTGCTCCTTCAGTATAATTGAAATAGAAAAAAAAAAACCAAAACCACCACAACCTAATTTTCTTGCAGATATATATTAAAAGAAATAAAAGGCTTAACTGGTCACATGTTGTCCTAGGGTAGTCATGCTAGCCAGGGAGTTCACAAAGCCATCCCTAGATCCATGAAGAAACACTAGCCCAAACACTCATAGGAAGAGGTTTTCCTTGGAGAGCTGCTTCCTGCATCCAGGTATCTTACAGCTCTGTGCAATGGCTTTGTCTTTTCCTTGGGGTTTCATCCAACACAGAGAAGGCAGTTGGAACTGATGCCATCAAAGAAGCTCCCCAAGTTTGTTGAAGAGCCTGATCCTGGCAGGAAAAAACACCCTCCGGCTTAAGTAGATGTTTGCGGGAAAAGGTTTTGGAGAGGCTTGAGTGCTGTGCTCTGCTCTAGAGCTACTCATCCTTTCTGCTCCCTGCTCCAACCAACCCCAGAGAACCCAACAACACACTGTTTGGACATGGGCACACTTGAAAATGACTATTTACAATGATTTCCCTCAGATTGACAAGAAAACAGGAGCACAGAATTGTTTTTAAATGCACCCTGTGGCTAAAAGCCTGAAAGCGGCTGGCCTCTGGCCAGGCTGTGAGAATGAACAATGATATTTTGGGGCAGAGGCAGCAGCAAGCCCAGCTTCTTCCTGCTATTATTTGACTTTTTAAAACGTACTTAAACGGAGAGGTTGTTAACTAATTGGATGTCTTTCAGTTTGACCCTTAGCTTTGGCTCATGGTACTGTAGATATATAAACAGCACATTCCCAATATTCTCTTCAGTCATCAGTCATTTGTCTTACACACCAGTTTGTTTCTTTTGCTCTTTTCTTTTTAAATTATTATTTCTTTGCTGTAAGTTTAAGCCTTTTGTCAGAAAGAGAAGATGGAAGAAACTTTTCTTCCTTTCTGTTCAAGAGAAACACTCTTATTCTGCCTGTTAACTGATTTTTCAGCTTCTGAAGAAGTAAACAAAATATTAAAAAGTCAAAATCAAAGATGAAATATTGAGGTTGTCCTGACTTCTTGTTTCCTTTACAGATCTGCCATCAACCATTTGAGATTTTCATTTCTGTTCCAAAACAGCAAGCAAGAAAATAATTTACAAATTCTTCAAAACTCCCACAGATATGGGAAAAACATTCCCACTTAACCATCTGGACAACTCCTCTGTCTGCTGCAGTTTATGATTGTTATGATCAGACACCATCCTCCTCACTGGTGAGGGCAGGAGCCAGCTCCATCCTGCAGGTGATGGGACATCACCGACTCCTCCAGTGAATGGTCCTCTTCCAACAGGGCAGGTGGCTGCAGTGCCATATGACTTGTCCTGCACCAATCCATGCCAACAAAGGACATAATGTCACTGAAGGCTGGCCCAACACCACCAGGAATGGCAGGGGAAGCTCCTTCAGGGTGGGTCTGGCAGGATTTGAGGTTGGGTGAATGTTTAAATGGCTGCTTCTGGGGTAGGATCTCAGCACTTTTGAGCAGAGAGAAAGAAAAACTGAACAAGTCTTTGGTTTTGGGGTTTTTTTTCTTTCATCTGGAGGGTGGTCATTTATCTGGCAGATCATTGCCAGGCACTCTACTCTCCTGGTCTTTTTCTGCTATAGACAGACATTTGGTGGGGGTAGACAGAAGGAAATTAAAAATGCAAAAGGAAAATTTGACCAAACTACTCCTACTTTTTGAAAACCCAAAATACATGCATGTGTGAGCTGGCTAGATGGGAGCTGAAATCCTAGGTAGAGTCACCCAGCAATATCCTTATGTGTCCCCTTCCTTCTTCCTTCCATCCACTACTGTTAGTTGCAGCCTCTGGGTAAAAGCCCCAAAGAAAAGGGGGAGCCCTCAGTCAGGGAATTGGCTGGGGGTGGTCCCACAGACTCACAGCCACACACTTCTCTGAGACTAAGCCAGCCTGTTCTGGGAGGTACTGCAGATGAAGACAACCACATGTAGCTGAAGGTCCCCACATTTAACCACAAGTGGGTGTGGAGAATCTGCTCAGCCAGCATGTTGCTGCAGTGCTGAAAGGCAGAGAGGAAAACTATCTTGCAGCAAGCCCAGCTGCTCTCTGCCTGAGAGATGGCTCTGGCAAAGATGCTGCAAACCCTTCTGCTGAGGCCTGTGCCTGGTTACAGCTGGGTCTGATGGAGTGGTAGAGAACAGAAGGGTAACAGAGTGCCTACAGATTTTCTGAAAACAGATGAGTACAAGAGACCACAAAATCCATTCAAATGGGGGACAGACTTCAGAGGTGTCAGAAATGGGAGACAGAGTGTCACATGAAGCTCCAACAAGACAATAAGCCAGAGTCAGATCTTTTTTTCTTAGAGATCACAATGAGCCATAGGGAACAAAGCAGTAGAAAATTAGACTTCATGAATTCCAACTCTCATGCATGGACTCCTCTTTATGACAGGACTGAGACTACCCAGCAAAAGAGAAAATTCAGTTGGTGGGAAGGTAGGTTGAAGCTCAGGAATAAGGTATGGGACCAGTACACAAAAACTTGATTAAAAGGAAAACAGTGGTTCATAGGCTTTCTTTAGGAAAGATTAGTCTCTCGATCTACCCTGCTCGTGGAAATGGCTCTGGGTGCCTCCATCCAAGCAGGAGGCAGGATCAGGACCTTCTACCCTGCCTTGTAAGAAACTCACCAAACATGCCCTGGGGAGCTGTGCAGATAAACAATACATGAAACGTATGTGAGAAGTGTGCAAGACTGAATATATGTGGGAGAAGAAAGGAGAACATGAGAAACCAGACATCTAACAAAGAAAGAGGAACAGTGATCAGGCAAAGCACTAAGATGAGAGAGAGTTGTTATTAGAGGCAAGAAGTGAAAAGAGGCAAATTAAACACCAGTTCAAACCAGAGTAAAAATAGCACAGCAGGAAAAGGAAAAAGAAAACACCTGCAAAGGAACAAAACTGATGTTTTTCAGGAGGTGCTATCACACTTACGCATCTGCTCAGCCAGCTCTGTGGGAGAGCGCATCCTGGAATCAACTGCAGGACAGCGAGGTGTCCCAGGGAATGGCCCTAGCTGTAGCCCACCCTGCCCAACATCTGTGCTGTCCTGGCAGATAACAAACTTGGGGACTGCTGTTGGGTCACTGTACTTGGTTAATGTTTTTATTTTTATCAAGACAGAACAGGCACCGCTGTTTTTTGAGATACCTGCATCTCCATCTCTCCTCACCTGCAGAAGAAGATGGGGTCTGGGACACTGGAGCTAAATCCAGCTAGAAGCAAAAGTTAAATCCAGATACACAGCTCATTGGTGCAGAATTCTGCACACAGCGGTGTCAAGCAGGAGCATCTCTATTAAGATACCTCAGAAAGTTAAGACAGATGCAACATCCATGTATTTACGTGTGATCCACATCCTGGTCACAAAGTTAAGGCTAGGAATAAGAACAAGACCAAAACTTCACCTTGGGACATGACCCCCCAGCTCTGCCCCATATTTAGCTGCATTTGCTACAAGATGCATCAATCCCTGGTTAGAGCTAAGAAAACTGAGAGCAAAGCAAAGCAGGAATCTGTCAGTCCCACATGACACAGGGTGCAAAGCAATGCTAATGCATCACTGCAAAAGTCACAGCTGATTAGGTGCATCTGGGGTTGTCTCCCTAGTCCCTTCTTGAAGAGGCACGCTAAAATCAGCCAGGCTGCTCATGAAAGGCAGTAGTGAAGGCTGTCAGTACTGCAAGTTCAGCACCAAACAGGCAGAGACTTTTCAACCCTGAGCTGTCACAGTGCCACCATCTCAATGTTGGGAGCCTCTCCTCCCAGCACCGTGTGAGGCTGGATGCCTCTCTACAAAACCTTCTGCTTTTGTTCAAGAGCACACTCTTCATCCCACCTCCCTCCTGCCTTCTCTGCTTTCATTTCTCACCATCATCCCTTTGGGTCCCTCAGAAACAGATTTGACATGAAACCTGAGGGGATGCTTTGGCTTTGTCCTTGCCCTCAAAACTCAAATGCAAGTGTCACCTACACATATTCCAGGAATGAAGCTGGTACTGCTGGTTCCTCTGGCTGACAGAGAGACTTCCTTTAGCATAAGGCACCGAGTTACAGGTCCATGCTTGCAAGCCTACCCTGCTCAATCCTCATCCCCTGTGGGATTAGTCTGGTGGGAAGGAATGTCTCTAAGGGTTTTAGAAAGTTTTTGTGCTCCCTTTTCTGCCTCCAGCTTTCCTGCCTGACCTTTGCTGGGTGACCCTGCAGTTCAGCTGCCTCTCTGCAAACTCAGGATTAACAGAACCACTCTGCCCCAAGGCAGCACTGCCTGAATAAATGCATTAACAGTTGTATTAGGCATGAAAGTGATGGCAAATGGGATGAATATGAAAGATTACTGCATGTTTGATTTCTAACTTTACCTCCTAGACTACACTGAGTACCCTGACTTCATCAAAGTGCTACTCATGCTGACAGCCCCTGGAACACGGAGGCAAAGTCAGCCTCCCATGAACACTCTTCTCAGACCTGTGTGGAAAGACCAGCCCTGGCCACTCTGCTTCCCTTGCTTCCCCACATTTCCAAATGTGCACACACAGCTGGAGATCTGAGCATCAAGAACACACATTTAGGTGCAATCATAAAAACACAGTCCTTTCTCTGATGGTATATTATTCTGACAATTTCCAGGTGTAAATACACACCAGTCCAGCTATTCTTAGGTGAATCCAAACGTTAGAACACCAGCTATTTGCTTTAACATGACCACAGGTCTTTGGGAAAAAGAGAAGCTGTATTCACGTACCTCTGTGATAGACAAGCGAATTGGCTATTTACATGGGAAGTAAAAACATCCACTAAACATTTTTATGCCACAGTTTTATGCTGTGGGCTTTTTAAAGAATTATAGCTTTACTCCAAACCCACCTCCCTTCCCTCTCCGCGTTGCTGTTTCGCTTTGCGAGTGCTGTAACACCGTATTTACTGATTCAGCTAACAGTTAAGGAAGGTCGAGCTGACCTTGTCGAGCACACGCTGTCTGGGTAGGGAGCCTACTGGGGACCATATATGTCTGGCTAATATGGCCTCCCTGTGTGGTAAGCCCGCTACTTGCCGGAGTTAATATTCACACCCACTCTGTGCAGGGGTTGCAAATACCCAAGGAACAATTAACCTGCCACAAATGCTTGTTTCATCATTTTTAATCCAAGGCGTTGACAGAAAAAATTATGGGTTTTTCCCTACTTGGTTTAGAATAAGCAGCAGTGAAGGCTACAGATTTACTAATGAAATGCTTCCTAAAAGAAATTCTCAAACAATGAGCCCTCCCATCTGCCTCTCTTCACTGCCTAGTTTTCATGCAGCAAGGAACTCAAATTTCACATGACTTATACCTGCTTTTGAGGGAAATGCCCTTTTAAAACATGCCAATGCCTACTGACTGATGCAACTGCCTTGCACTTAGAAAGAAACAGTTAAAAGAAATACATTAAATCTCATGCCAGAGCCAGACCGGCTGTCTGAATTCCTTTGAGTCAATCAGCACATTGTTGCTGCTGTAAATCAAAGGCAATTCTGCAGCACACCACCATTTTATCAGGCAGGTACTGCCCTGCAGAGGTAAATGGGTATGCATATTAACTGCAAGAATTTATTCAAAGTTCATAACATTCTGGTGTTTTGTTTATAGTATAAATAATAAAACATGTTATTTTAACTGACATACCTTATATAAGCAAAGTGCTGAAGACGTATATGCATAGATATATACTATGGATGTATAGATACATCTCACATACATATTTATTTCACTACACAAGATGATGGGATCATTGTTATATCTCATGTAAGACTGGAAACTATTTTCTATAGATCATGATGACAACTTCTGTTGGAAAACTGCAGGATATTAGCCTTGGATGCTCTGAATAAATTCTCAGCTTTTTAAGGAGCTGCAAGAAAGTTAAAACTGCTCCTCAAGAAATATGCACATTGTGAATAATGTGATTTTCCAGGCCAGTGTAACTAAAGGCTGCAAAGCAGAGGAAATAAATGTGCAAAAGAAAAGACTGGAGAGCACCCTAAGAATATTTATATTGTTAATTACCAGATAGGAACAAAATATTCGTGTGTTTTATTATCACTGTATGCTTTGATGTCATATCAAAAATGAAACAAGGCTTACAATTGCAGAAGGTTTCTTCTTCTACAAATCAGTAGCTTACTATGAATTTGTCCACTGTGGTGCTTGCTTTTTAACTATTAAAGGGATGCTTGGGAATCAGACACTTGGCTTTACTGCAAAGCCAGAGCATGGCTGAGATGCCTTTCCTGATTTAGGATTCCAAGTGTTTTCAGAAAGTAGGTCCTGCTGCATCTCTCACTCTTCTGCAGTTGCAGGAATGTCAACAGGTTACTTGAAGCTCCAGTATGAATGTCAGGAACCACAGCAATACCTAGCTAAACCCAGCACTCTACCCATGGGGAAAGGGGGTTCAACTGCTTCTTTCTTGATGCAAAAGCACAATCCACACTGAGTGAACTGGTAATTTAATCCTCTACCAGATCCTTTATATGCTGACAAAGAGGAATAAGTACAGCTATAGAGCTGCGGTAGTGATAAAGAAATGGCTCTAAGAGCACCTTTCACTGGATCAAGCAGTGGAGTTCAGCTATACAAGCCAAAGGCCCACAACCCGAAGAATAAAGCAAAGGTACTCACCAACTTTTCCTTCAGTTGGTGCCTCGGGTGCTGCACTGATCCTTGCACCTCTCATAGGAAGTGCCTTGAATGCTGAAAACAGTGGAAGCCAAACTAACAATAAATTGCTGTTACAGAGCCTAAGGCAACTGGTGAGTTTGTGGACTGGTGCTTATGTGGTCTGGTTCGTTTGTGGTCTGTGCAACTGCCCTGGGTATGCACACAACCAGTGAACTTCATGCTAGAGGTTTCTGTAGACACTTATGTGTTATATAAACACATAGACCACAAAGATGTATTTTTCAATATAACCCACGGCTATCCTATACGATCTAGATAATTCAAGGGCAGGAAAGCTATATAACATAGTATCTTTGCTGATAACAAAGCAATAATCCCCTTTCTGTGAGGAAATGACAGGTTTGAAATTGCCTTGTGTTCCCAGGCTTTAAACTTGGCAGCATGTCGGTTCTTGTAAATGTTTCACTTCAGAAGAGTCTGAAGTGAAATCCGTTATTAGCAGCTAATTCACTGTCAAGCACATGGGCAACAGCACTTGGACACGAGCGATGAAGCACCAGCTGTTAGCCTGCTGCAACTCCCCTGTGTTAAAGATCAGGGGATTTTCTGACATAGGAATTTATTTCTTGTATGGTGGGTCACTTGTGGTGAGAGCAGATGGCCGAAGTCTGGACTTCCCAGAGAATCTCTTTTCCCTGTCTACTGCAAAGTCCTGCTATCCTCTGTCCCACAGACAGAAGCAAAGGTGGCTATTTTGCTGTAAAATGACATGCTGAAAGGGGAAATGGGAGTGGTCACAATTAATGTCAAAATTCAGAAAAATTACTGTTGCATTGGTTAAAATCACATGTGTCTGCTACCTAGGGCAATCTTCCCTGCTAGCCAACATGAAGGGGGCATTTTGATTGATGTTAATTTCTGATAAACATAGAGTTCTTCCATAATGCTGCCTTTTAGTTTCTTTTTTTTTTTAAACGAAGTAATTCTCAGTAATAAGTAATTAAAAATAGCTTTATAAATATCACCATGCTCTTAAACAGGAAATCACTAAAGTCATTGTACAGCTGATCTGCTGCAAAATGATTCAGTCTTCTATTTATAATAACATCTCCTTAACTAATTAGCAGCACTTAGCACTCACAGACTGTTCCCCAGGAGGACCCAAAGACCTTTCCTGGCCTGGCCCTGTGTATTTTGCACCATATTCTCACTAGCTCATGAAGGCTTTCTGTGGTCTGTGCCCTCAGGAAGTAAAGATTCTCTCATCTCTTGAGTACTTTTGTCAGAGCCAATCTGTTATTCTGCCATGAAGTCACGTCTCTGGACATACACATGGTATAGTAGCACATCGCACCAAAATTCCAGCCAAAGTCACCAAGCCCTCATGCCTACTGGTTATATCATCATAAAATCCTTTGCAGGGACAGCATAGAAGTCAAGAGTTGTTCAGCAGGGATAATATTAGATCTTTGTCTATGCCTGAGTGACAGAAAGAAAAGAATTTCCATAGTAGAGGGAGAAAGTAAAAATATTCTGAAAATTTGCCAAGAGCAGGAGGGATGCTTTACAAAGAGGTTTTGATACCAGATTGAAGCAAAGGAAGGGAACCAGGAGGAAAAAGACCTAAAATATTTCCCTTTGCTGGGTTGTCTGCCCTGGGAAATAACAGACTGAGGCTACACTGGGAACCCAGCTCAGACTGTGAGGGAAAATGTTATGGAGTGAGCAAGGTTGGCTTAGGGAGAGATCAGAAACCATGTGGAGCTAGCAGTAATGAAGGAGGGGTAGAAATCCCATCCCAGATTTGACACTCAGGGAGCTGCAAAACTAAGTGTGGAATAAAAGTCAGGTAGCTCTTCAAAAACAGTTTGGGAAATGCAGGAAAGGTACAAGCTGTGCTGGTGCCTGCCTATAAAGATAGGACCTCTAAGAAGAAGGCTGCTAGCATTTGCATTGCCAGGAAGTATGCAGAAAGCATTGCACTGTGCTCAGACTATTTACATGGTGATTTTTCTGGCTTCAGGAAGTGTTCAGACTGTCCCTCTGAAAAACCCATTCTGTATTTATAAGGCTTTATGAACTTGCAAAATCTTTCAGAAATTCTGATCTGTGCATAATTTCCCTTGCTTTTCTTCAAGTGCTTTTCCTCTCCATAAAAATGTGTTATTAACTTTCAAAATCTTACTGCATGACTGTTAAGTTCAGGGGAGGCTTCAGAGCATTGAGATGAAATGTTGGAAACTGGTCCGATGGAACTGAAGGAAGAAAATGTTCTGGGAAATAAGAGAGGGCAGTAGGAATATAATCACTCTGCATATGAAGAACAGAAACATGGACTTGTTTAACAAAGCAAGCACACACTCTTGTGTTCTTCACTCATGGGAGGAAGGTACAGTGTAGCCAAGAGGGAGAAGAAACCAATTGTTGGCCTACCTTTGAATCGTACTTCAGACTGGGTACTGCAAAACCCATTCACATACGTTTTCAGGACATGTTGTTTCATGGCCAATATTGAATCTGCAACCAAACAAATGCACACAAGCATGCAGACTTTCCCCAGTATGGTGCTAGGTTCCCAGTGAGCAGATTTGTCACATGTCAAAAAAACACAGTCCCATGAAACCACCTCCCAGCCATCCCAGGTCTCAAAGATTTGTGGGTGCCAAAGGTAGAACAAAGCAGTCACATTCCCCGTGTAATACAGACCAAATGATTCCAGTTAGCACATCTTAGATCAGTAAAATAGTTCTAATTAGTACCAGTTTATCATAAGGAAAGTCATCAAGTTGTAAGAAAAATATCATAAGCAATGGAAAAAAACCATAAGCAAAAAATAATCTACTCTGTCTCTTGTCTGTTCCAGTACTAATTCCCTTCTTGCTGAACATTTGAACTCTGCCTTTAGATTCAATTTTTCTAGCTTTGGAAACTGTAGAAGTGCCTGGGTGAGATTCTCCAACCTTTGTGACAGGAAGGAGTTGAGACTAGCTGATTATAACAGCATTTCTAGCTTGAACATCTCTGCATCTCTGAAAATACTATGAATTTTGACAGGTTTTCAATACATTTGTCCACCCACAGAGCTGATGTCATCTCACTTGCTGAAGGAAACTATAAAGGAGAGATTTCCTTTGGCTCAAAGAGACGTCTGAGTAGTAGCAAAGTCTGTTCTTCTCAGGCATTTCAGCCAGCAGGGAATAGCCTGAGAATCCACGGGCTGTTATATTCAATCAGTGGCCAGAAACAATTAGAGAGCTCGGCTGGGTATTTCTTCAGCCTGCCTTGCTCAGACAGCCCAGCTATCACTGGCACAAAGAGCCAGAACTGCCTCTCCCTGAGATATGTTATTAAAAAGCATCCCCTCTTCCCCTTTCACAAGGTTATCACTGGGTATGAGCGGGATGACACAGCTGACCTAGTGATACAGAGGGGATGGGAGTGCTAATAAAATCCAGGTCCACCAAATAGGTTGGTCTCTTAACTGCTCCACTGCTGTCCCCAACATACCTCTGGCCAGCTCAGACACAGCCCTGTTCCAGGCACTTTCTCCTCTCACTGCATCTTCTCCTGTATAATATTTTCCCCATGGAGGACTACTCCCTGATCAAAGCAGCTACAATGCCATGTGTTTATCTGTCTCTTGCTGTCTCTTGTTGCACCAGGTGCTTTGCATACTCCTACATCTCAAGACAGACTCCTGCCTTCATCCCCACACTGGATCCTGTTGGGCTTCCCTGCAATTAGACTTTGTCACCTACATTAAGAGTGGTGATACTGTGGGATCTCACTCTACAGGGGAGGAGCCTTTGCACTGACCTGTGCCTTGGGCAAGCCACCAGACTTACACCATGGTACTGGGGGCCAGGTTCCCCAGGTCCTTCTGGTGCCATGCAGCTCGCTATCCCAGCCCTGGTTGTAAGGGAAGGGAGGAAAGTGGGGACATCTGATTTCAACTTTTCCTACCTGCAGCTTGGAAATATAAGGTCTGTAAAACTAATCAGTGTTTTAAATCAGTTGGTGAAATTTTACTCTGCAGGAGCCACAGTCAGATAAATGTGGAATTAGAAAAAGATGGATGTAGCAGGTCTGCTTAATCCAGGTGCTTTCCCTGAATAGTGATAATTGGGGTTTAGCATGGCTGTATGTATAAAATCAAATTTAATCTGTAAATGGACTGCCTCCAAACTTACTGCCAACCCACCCTCACATTTATCTAGGGCTACTGTGATCATTTCATTGAAATTGGAATTTTCATCCTGCAAATTTCTTCTTTCACCTTTGATGACATTTTAATCCTTTCCTTCACAGAATGCAGATTTAGACTTCCACTCTGAGAAGTGGAGCTCCATGCCTGGTCCTGTTGAGGGCTACAAAAGATCACTGTAGTTCACCTCACCTGGGGCTGTAAGACATGCTTAATCCGCAGCTTAGAAAGAGAAAACCACCTGGTCATGCCCCAAATGTCACTGGGGCTGCTAGCAGGAAAATGTACCTGAATATTCAAACTAAAGGAATAGCCTGTTCCAGCAGGAACAGCCCTGTGAGATGCCAATTCTAGTTGGCCTTGATATCCAGTGGCTTTCTCTGTTATGGTAGTAGCAATACAGCTCATTAGCACTACAGCATGTAGGTATAAGTGTAACTGCAACAATTAGTTATCTTAACTATCCCAGTCATGAGCACCTGAGCACCATTGCCTTGGATAGTTAGAGGACCTGAAGAGGACACCTGAAATACATCCTTGTCTTGTAATGACATGGGAGATCAGAGATTCTGCAAGTGGTTGTGATGTAACTTTGCAGCACTCAGTATATGCCCTTGCTGTTTGTTTACCTGGTGAATTTGTGTGGGTTAATAACCTGTCTACTGCAAACTGTGCTCCAAAAGAAGGATAAATCCAGCAAACCAGAACTCAAACCTCCTTGGCCAATGGTTGGTACCTGTGACTTGACTCCAGCTTCTGGATCTGTTAGAAGACCCCTGGCATCCCAACATGTCTGGTTTGGCTCTAGCCTTTGACTCACTTGCGGACCCCAGACGTGGTTTCTGAACTCCAGAGAGGCACTGGATAATGGCCTGAAACGCCTCTCAGAGCAACAGGTGCCCTCAACTGAGGAGCTTTAAATCAAATTGCTGGTCCTATACATTGCTATGAGCATACTCCTTGTTTTCAGGTCAAGCAAATCAAGTGAGGAGGCCTGGGAGGAATGAAAGATATCCATATTCATAAACTTGTAATTCTGAATACAATTATGATAAAACATAGGTCAATATGCATATCTATATATACATTTCCCTACATAATGGTCATGCAATGTTCACTGCACAGTTGCTGCCCACATAGAAGTATGCTGAGGTTTGCATGCTGCATATTTTGCTGAGTCTATTTCACAGCAGCAATTCTGTAGATACTGATGGGTTTTTTGAGGACTTTTGAGTTTTTTCTGAGAGCAGGCTGCTGCAGTGTGACCCTGAGTTCTAGGAACTGTTAGTGTTCTGGAAGAAAGCCAGTCCTACCATCTTCTGTCTAGGTATTTCCTCTGGGTTCGCATCTCCATTCTTTTTAGGTGTTTTGTAATTCATTTGTAATTTATTGCTTTATGAGGATGTTGGAAAATATTCTTTTTAAAGCAAGATGGGCAAAAACCAGCTCTGGGGTAATAGCTAAGGAATCTCCTTGTTTACATTGGGGAGAAATTTGCTGCTGGTGTTTCTTGGATGATTAAGCTCTTAATTTACAGGCAATTCTTGTTCATAAATATTAAATGACCGTCCAAATAACAAACTTTCCAGTGATGATTTGATTTTTAGTTTAAATAAGCCACTAACTGTTATACCAATAAATCTAATCTAGTGTCTTAAGAAAACAAACAAAAATCTCTTACCTCACAAAAAGCATCCTCAGAGGATTAATCTGGGTCTCTTTTATTGTCTCCTGATATTTAGCCACTCTCCTCTGTGGGAGCTGTGAACTTGGCTCCCTTCAGGCCAGCACCTGGGTCAGCTGTTTCCTAGCTCCAGACACAGTTGGTATCCTTTACCACCAGGTTACGTGGCTGATACCATTGGCAGCGATGTTTCAGACTCTCCATGAGACTCTTCTAATTGTTGCCTGCCAAGGCAAATGCTTATATGTGTATATGATTAAATATATACCTCTTGCTCCTCTCAGCCTGAACGAAACACTAACTGGGGCCCATGGCTAAACAACAGAGAGGGAGGTGGATGCAGTGGGAAAAATTAGTGACAAGGATGGCTGGGGCAGTTTGCCTCATCATTTCCATCAGAAAACAGGACAAGTGCCTGCACAGTCTTGGCAAGTGAGAGCTGGGTTCCTGCCTTGTAAATCAGGAGCTGCATTGCAAGGGAATTAGGTTTAGTTGTTGTGCATTCCTACGGATGTGATGTTACTGGAGAAATGGAAAACAAGCTGTTTATGTCATTTACAGGCACTGGGTTTTGGTGTAGGCTAGCTGTTTAAACTCAGCCTCCATTCCATTTTAAGGCTTGGAGTGGCATTCCAGGCTCCAACCTCCTCTGTGGGCTTGGCACAAATATTTAACCAGCCAAGAGTTCAGCTCCAAATGAATGAAACGTTCCTGAAAATAAGGAAAGCAGCCACGGCCTCAGGGGGATAAGATGCGTATGATGAGTATCAGCTGTCCTGGTGGTGCAGGGCACACATGCTCATCAGCCAGGATCCAAGCTAGATGCCTCTCTTTTTTACTCCTCTTTTATGTTGCCTTTTCAAGTAGGCTTTTCTTGAGTGCTTGTAGGGTGAGAAAGGCCATAGGAGAAAAAAAAAAATACATGGCCTGACAGCTTCTGAACATTTGCCAGCGATATTCAGCTTCTGAGATTTGCTGATTTCCAGCCATTCCCCAGTGAAGGTGAGGAAAATGATAGGAAATTCAAGACTGACAGCAGGAATATCCCTGTCCTTAGTCCCCTTTGTACATACTGGAGACTAACCGGCCCCTTGAGACATCCCTAGAAACTATGGACCAAAGTTTAATGACCACCACCCTAGAGACACGACTCCTCTCACAGGTCTCTGCAAGCCTTTTTAGGCTCCTCTGATTTTTACATGTTTTCCAGCTTTGTGCAATGTCAAACTTTCTATCTGTCTGACTGACAGCTATAGGGAAGATTCTCTATTCTCTTGGCCCCTTTCACTGGACTAAATTGTTGATCTAAGGTCATGTTGATTGACCAGCCGTCCAAGAACTTTTTCTGTGTTGCACTAGTCACTCTTACTTAATTTCTATTAGTATTTGTAGAAATAGATTTAGGAAAAAAGAAGAAGGATGAATATTGCTTCCACAGTAGCCACTGTTCAAGTGATATATATATTATTTCACAGAACCATTTCAAATTTCACCACAGGTGACATAAAAATAATCTGATATTGTCCCTTTACTTTCAACCAGTGAAGAGCCCAAGAGCTGCTGTGGTTACACCATTTTTTTGAAACATGTCCTGGCAGCCCTGGGGTCTCCTCCTCCCTTCTGACCCTGTACTTCTGCACCTGCCTGACCCACAGTGGCTAGCACAAGGGACAGTGGACCATGACAAGGGAGATATGCTCTTCCTCATTTTGAAAAGCTGCCTATAAAAACCATGTGGATAGGGCTGCAGGAAACACATTATTACATATGGCAGGCAGTAGGTGGCACTCCCAAATGTTTGCACATCAGAAAAGTTAATGAAAACAGATTTTTCCACAGATAAAAACTTTTTTTGCCATGCAACATGGGAGCAGTTCTGCAGCAGGTCCAGTATCACTACAGTGGTAACACACACTGATGTAGGACAGCTCTACCACTGCTTTGACACAGGAAGAACTTGGTCCAAGCTAGAATTTCTATCCTTAATCAGAAGTAACCTCTCTCCTAGGAACTTCCCCCACCTACCTGACCAAGACATAAAAATCCAACCTAGACAGGAAAAAAATAAAAAGGCAAGCAAGGTGTTCCTCAAGCTCACTGGAGACTAATTGTTTGAATCAAGCACAGACTGAACACTTTTTTCCCAGGGCTTACTATATTCACAGAACCATTCCCTTGTTTTATTACAAATTGCCCTGTATAATAATGCTAGGGATGAAACCACAAAAATCTACATTTCCCCTTAAGCAAACTGCTTTACAATTCAGGGGCTGGAAAGCAGAGGAGAGCTGGCAGCACTAAACAGCTGTATCATTTCCTGATGCTTCTGCTGGGGGCTGCAAAGTGTTTAGTGCTGTTTGTGTTGAAAAAGATTAACTTGTGCTGACAACACCCTACCCAGAGTGAAATGCTGGAAGCCTGCGCTCTCCAGAGTGTGTTTATGCTAGAGGTGTCCTTTATTGTCTGCACTCAGGGAAAACTTCTTTATCGGGTCCTTTAGGGTCTGGGTAAGCCGTGTGAAAGTAGAGGTGGTGGCAGTGCCTGAGTCTGGAGTCAGATCCCACGTCAGAGAAGCCGTGGTACAGGATAGAAGCCCTCTTCTCTGCAGAGAGCATCCCGAGCTAACCCCTGTCCACTGCCTGCCCTCTCTGCAGGCAGAATGCTCTTGCCCTTGCTGCTGTCAGGCAGAGGCAGCTGGTCCCACGCTGCCTGGGGACCTGTCTGTCCACTGTGTCCCATTCCCCCAACACTCCTGAGCCCTGGGATATCAACCCTGAGTTTTGCTGTCCAACATGGTGTAGTTAAAATTTAAACTGCCCCTGCTAATAGTCTGTTGGTAAGCTGCAGATCGACAGGGCTGCACTTGTTTTGACAATGCACTTGATGTACCTCTTTGAGCAAGGTCTGGCTTTTATCTCCAGCAAGAGGATTGCTCTGGACACAGTTGGTGCCAGAGATGTAAGCTCACTGCCACTATGCTCACGTATGCCCGTGCTTCAACACCAACTGGTGACACTCAGCTCACTGCATCGCAGCCAAAGTTCATAATGAAACCCTTAAGATTCAATTTAGATATTGAAATATAATAGAAACGAAAGCATCTGGTGATGGCACAAGCAGCTCCTGCCAAACAGCTAAGAGAAAGCAGGCTAAACTATGCTTTGGTTATTAGGACAAACTGGTCCTGCCCGTGAGGCAGCTCAGCTACAGTAGATGATATAATAGTTCCACTTGATACTACTGTTAACTTTTTGAACCTGAACTATAACTGGAAAAAATAATAGTCAAAGGAAGAAAGCACAGGCTTGAATGATGTATGTTCAGATGATAAAGTGCATCGTAGAAGGTGCCAGGCATTTCTCTCTAGCAAAATGCTCGTCCACTTAGATGGAAGAATTTCATAAGCCCACAATAATAGCATTGCTGAAAGACTCCCCAAAAGCCATTAAATACAGCTGAAATTTGACATGATACTTGGAGCTCAGACTACTGCTTCTTCAGAACCACTTTGCAGAGCATCTTTTTTTATTAATGGCTGGAGATGTTACATACCTCTTCTTTTTCCCTTTTATTTTTGTTTTTAAATATATATTAAATTCTCTTCCTTCCTGGATGAATGGTGGGAGGCCTGTAATTGCAGCAAGAAATGTGCAGCCTGATAAATACCTACATGTAACACAGAGGTCTAGAGGTACCCATCATACGCTGAAGAGCCCCAGAAGCCTGCTCAGTATCAAAAAGGGCTGCCAGTGGAGAGGTGAGCTCTTGTGATATGGCCCCATCTCTCCTAGTAACTCATGCTAAGACTGAGAGAAAATCTCACACAGACTCTGAAATTAATCTCTGAAGTTCACTTAAAATAACTAATTACCTGTGTTAAATTAGAACTCTTGAAGCAGTCTAACATTATAATCCTCCCTCAACTTGAGAATAAGTATTTCATCTTCCCAAGACCGAGAGATCACTTCTCTGAGAATCCTATTCTTGTCATTCATCTTAAACTGCTACAAAACACAGAATGTTTATTTTCTATTAAAATTTATATTTTATATAGGGAGACCCACAGGATACTTTTTTTTTCCCCAAATCTAAACCAAGTCTACTGGGCTCAAGAAAACATCTCCAGGATTCATTTAATTGTAAACCTGGAGTTGTACAGCCCTTATTAATTCCAGAGTGGTGAAGGATATGCGATTATGCCATCTTTATTTGATTATATTAGTTTGCTCTTCAGTGCCACAGTGCTTAGCCATTACACAAATAGACAGAGATAAGTTATAATTAGTGACTTCAGGAATGTTTTGAAGATCGCTTGTAATTGGCAACAACAACCAAAAAAAACCCCTAATTCATTTAATTAGGCATGTGAGGGATAATATGACTTGTAAAATGTATCTAAGCTTATTGATAAGGAATAATTATTAAAAGTGGCTTCTGTTTACTAAAGGAGCTGTAGCAGATACAGATCTGGCACTGTGTTTGTAGTGTAAGTCTCTGATTAGGATGGGCATTGTCATTTTTTGTTCTGTTCTGCTGTAGTGCTTCAAAGGGTCTACAGCACGGCATAAGGGCAACTGTTTCTACAAAAGGTATGGGCTGTTTATATAAGCACTGATGAAAAATTAGCTCAAGATCATACCCATGAAAGTGTTATTTTTCAGATCTGTGCCACAATAACACCCGTGTCCTGGAAAGACAAAACAATGTTTGTAGTCCATCAGAAAAGAGTGACTCCAAATTGCCAGGTACAATGACCTAAGCATTTCCATTTGAGGTTACTGAAGGATATTAGCACCTGCACAAGGTCTGGAAATTGGTCTCACACTGTGCTTTTAATGACAAGGGAATATCATGATTTGGAAATCTAAGCAACTCATCAGGAGGCTGGGCTCTTAAATGACGTTTAAATTGAATGGTGGGTAAGATGTTCTCCAGAGCATCCTCTATCAGCTTTATGTTTTGAGTTTTGCCAATCTCAGGGTAAAAACTATAATTAATTTCTCCTTTTCAAACCTTTAAATTATAATTAAAGACAACATCCATAATAAGAAAGCTTTCTCTTGATATTACATGCAATGTCGAGTTAATTATTATAATTTTAGCTTGGGGTTTTTATCACTCAGAATGTTAATCTCCCTGTTTCTCTGAGAGATTGAGGAAAACTGGGGGGAAAAAATCTGTAATTGGTTTTTCAAAAAAAAGTTTCTGTGCACAATTGGAATGTGGTATACTTCTGATTTTGACCAAAATACTTAATTTGCAATGACTGCAAAATAAACTTTGTTCTTGTTCTCAAGAGGTTTCTCCCTGCAAGAACTACTTTTGGTAATTAAACAAAGGTGAAAGAATATCACATACAAAATTGCATATGCTTATTAACTGGGATGTTCTACAGATTCAGCTAGATGCAGCTTTGCTGGGTTGCATCCTTAACGGCTCATCTCCTCAAGCATTAACCCTCCCTCTGCTGCTCAGAGCAGTCCTGCCCAAGTGGGGAATACTGTTTAGGAAGCTCAGGTCAAACAGGCATTCAGGCTTTGTGGGATGAGAGCTGAGGCTTCTCTCTGGGGCCACTAAGTCAGAGCTTTCTGTTGCTTTCAAAACTGTTTCCTGGCAGAGGCTGCCTTACCAATTGCATGACTGTGTTTGCTGCTATGTCATCAAGGAGCTCGGGAGGGTTTCTAGCGCCACTGCTTACTGTGGGACAGAATCAAAAGGCTTGGATTCAAATTTTGCCTCTCTTATTCAGACTGTGCATGTTCACAAACAAGCTCCTGAACGTAAACTGACTGCTCTCTCTTCTCCTCCCACTCACAGCAGACAACCTGCATTTGGGTCCAGCACTGAAGGTGCGATGCTAGGATACATTAGAGGTTGGTCTGGCTAACACAAGTAACAGCAGCAGCTCAGGAGAAGCCCAGCTTTTGCCCTTTTAGCACCTGAGCATGGACTCCAAGTCTCCAGGGATGTGTTAGTGCCTACATTTTGTTCTGCATTTCCAGAGGGGCAACAGACACAGCTTTGATGCTGATGGGGCTGGAGGGGAGAAGGAGCAGCCTTACTCCTCCTCTGCAGTGAGAACACTGGGTGAATGTGCAACTATCTTTTTCTCCCCTGTAAGCTCTTGTATCTTGCTGATTGACCAAACTGGCTCTGCCTGCACCAGAGGAGCCGTGAGCATGCGCTGACTCAGTGTTCCTGCTATGATAACGCATCCCCACAGCTCTGGTCAGCTGTGGGCTGACAGCATAAACTCCTGTGTGCTAGCAAAGAGCAGGCAGAGGTACTTACTACTTCCAGCTGTGCTGGTGTGCTTCTGTCAAATCCAGTGGTACTCACAGGGAAAAATATTATAGCAAAGGACAGTCACAACCCATCGCAGAGGAACTGTTTTTTTCTACACTGTCTTACACACACTGTCATTCACAACCAGGAAACCTATAATTAAAGCAGAAACAAATCCCATGTGTCTGTGTTTGCTTCTAGCATACAATATTTCTCAGCAAAATGTTTTTCCTTTTCAACATGGACAAATCTTTCTCAGGAAAAACACGGTTGCAGTTATCTGTGGTTTAAATGTCCCTGTGAATGTGGGTTCTGGGAAGGAAGTTATACTGCTGCACAGCTTAAAATCACAACTTGGAGATTATTATTTTTTGTTAAAGTTCTTTACATGCAGAAAAGATAAAAGCTTCTCCAGGCAGAGGAAGAAGCTTTGACTACTACCACACTGGCCACATCAGAAGCAGCAAGGATTTAAATCTTCACACTTACTCAGGTTTTGCAATCTCCTAGGACATGAACCTGAACCAAAGGAATGGATATCAAGCTCTGATGTGAAAACATGAGAGATAACACTTAGGAAAGAGGAAAACGACTTGAAAAGAGAACTCTGAACTATTGTTTTGAACAATATCTTGAAAATCAAACCAACCTTGATTACTTTTTCCAGCGCTGAAGGTGAAATTGGCTTTGCAGACCACAATGCTAAGGAGTTGACTGACATGAACTGGTGTTTCACAGACATAACCTGATGCAAGATAGTTGTTTTTTTTTTAAAGGAAGTGCCTATAAATGTACACATATACACATAGCTCTATTTCATCCTATCCAAAAAATCCATTGACTAGAGAAGGGACACAGGAGTTCACAGCTGCTATATATTTACCCTTTTGTTCCAGAAAAAAATCCTGTCTGAACTGCACTGGGGTTTGTGCAGAAAAAGGGTTCTTTTACATTTTTGGGCTGAACATGTTCACTACCTAAACTCCCTGTTAACCTGCTATTACCACATCAAAACTGAGGCAATGACACAGCAAACTGCAGTACATTTGCTGATGTTGGTCAAGCTCTGCTTCAGCATTTGGGTACCATGCTGGCTGAATTATTTCAGCTGCAACAGACTGCAAGAGTTAACCAAGATGGAAAAATAAGCTGTGTTCCAAAGCTATTTCCCAACCGAAGTTGCTCCACAAATGGAGTTCTCAGTTCAGATTTCACAGCATGGCCATAATTGCAGCTTAGTTCCTGGACATCACCCTTGAGAAACTCAGAAATATTAGGATATAGGATTTGAGCCTTTCTTTACTTCAAGTCTCACAGGAATACTCCCTTGCTTACACCACAGGGAATTAGAGAGTGGCCAATCATTCAGCCCAGCCTTACATCCTATGGCAATGAGTTGTCCACCAGAGTACCAGAGGATGGAAAACCACCATGGGCCTAGCAGATTGTGGCTTCCACATGGAGCACAGGACAGCCACCACCCAGCCCCAGGACAGCAAAGGCTGTTCCCCCTCAAACTCTGAAAATCCAAGTGTCCCTAAACAAAAAAATTGCAGTCTTCCCTTCCAACCTGCTAGAGTAAACAAGCAGCTTCAGGGTCCTCCTCCCTTCTGTCAGCTCTTGGGGTTGCATAACCCATTCCTCACTTAGATGGCATACATCCATGAAGATGAATGCAGAAGAGTCAATATTTCAGACCACCACCCAGTCACTTCAGAGGACAGCCTCTCTCCATAGCACCCAGAAGGACCTTCTCTTTCCCTGAGCTGAGCTTTCCACCTCCAAGCGTGGCATTTATGAAGCATCCTGGTTTACCTGTCAGAGAAATAATGTTTGATGCAGTGCCTCCAAACTGAGTGATTTGTCAAGGTAACTGCAACTGGAGAACACAGCATCGCTGGAAGCTAATGTATTACTGTCCTGATAGATTCATGTTGTTAAATTGATGGCTGACATTGCTGGACCTTTCAGTGGAGAAACTGCCTGAGCCATTGAAAATGCCATGTTAAAAATATTGGTATTTATCACTTACAGGGTGCTTTATAGCCTTGGAGCTATTTACAAAAATTAACCAGCAGATCTCCTCCAGTTTCCAGGGTGGGTAATCCACATAACTAACAGCTTTTACAGAAGGGGAAATTTGAAGACCTCATGAACTCAATTTCCAGCATTGGCTGGGCACCCACCGATCCAGCTCAACACCACAAGAGTAACAAGAAAAGTGCACCTGACACATACACCTATACACAGCGAAACCTATCGGTCACAAAATTAAATTCTGTTCTCTCCCAAGGGAATATGGAAATACACCCTTTGTTTTGTGAGATGTGATAACATATCTCTCTATTAGGGACAAAGGAGGAATTCAGAATTGTTGAGGTTTCACCAGATGTCATATCCCAAGTTCCATTTCTGATGTGCAGTTGACCTCTCTGCTTATTAGTATCAGATATCACAGCAATTCAGTCAGCTTCCCAACAGAGATAATCCCTGAGAAAAGCAGTGTCTGGGTGCTATTTTAAGTTCACAGTTTTTGGACAAGCACTTTTACGTTGGTCCCAGAACTTTACAACATACCACACGAGACTACCCCTTCCCCAGCAACATCCCCATCTGTATCATATCTCCAAGTAGCAAATGTGTTTTGAGACTAGATATCAAACAAGCATCCTGGCACAGCACAACCTCTCTTGACTGCCCAGTGCTTCCTTCTATGCAGGAAAAGGAAAAATAAGTTCTCCCTCATAGGCAACCAAAACACTGACAGCACTGCAAGGCTGCGTGGAAGCGTTTCTCTCCAACGCCTGATTGCAAAGCTGTGCTGTGCTCCTGGGAGCTCCCACGCACTGATACGAGTGCTGTTTGTATTAGTTAGAAAAATAACAAGGTAGTTTCTCCTTCTCCTTATCCTTCCAGCTGTCACTACTCCACGCTCCTGTCTGCGGAGGTCATTCCCTCCAGATGCTGTGGCTGTTCCTCACTAGTTACAGGTGCTACCAAAATAGCTCTGGGAGCCAACAATACCCCTGCCTGGCACTCTCCTCTACTGTTTTACATTTTCAAATTGCTGTATTCCTAGTAAAGGTGAGGCTTTTCAAAGCAATGCCATACTGCTGTCTAAGAGGTCTTCAAAACGGGAACTAAGCGTCTAAAAATCCATCTGTGCTTTTGATAAACCTCTGTCCCCACCTACAAAGATGAGCAGCACAGTATTTTTTGACGTCTGTGGAACAAACTGCTGAATGGCCCAAGCTTCTCCTACCTTTAAATGTTAGCACTGACTTCCCTTAATAGCTGCTTTTGAAAAATGCATCAGGCATATGTCTCTGTTTGCAGAGGACAAAACTCAAACCATTCAGCCCAGAATAGCTTTGATCTTATTTATTGAAGTTGTCTTTGTGAAATATGTTCCTTTTAAAAGTCAGTTATTAGAAGTTCAGAATAATGAGACAATTAAAATAACTTAGAACAGACTGGGATCAATTAAAATAAATGGGTAGGAATAAGGACAAGTTGCTTCATTGGGGAATTCAACACTCAGTCGTGTCTACCTTGGCTTCAGTATATACGATATGTATATTCATAGTGCCTTGACTCAGTTATATACAGTGCAGCTGAATGCCATGGTAATTGAATCGACTAAAATGTACTACATCCTTTTTTTT